>NC_141017.1:3774533-4109533 GCF_052327205.1 Somniosus microcephalus | reverse complement strand
CAACTCACTGTTTTCTATCCTTAAGCCATTTCCTTATCCAAGCTGCCACTGACCCACCTATTCCATGAGCCTCAATTTTGTTAACCAGCCTTCTATGTGATACTTTGTCAAATGCCTTCCGAAAATCCATGCAGACAACATCCATTGCATTCCCTTCATCAATCCTCCCTGTTACTTCATCAAAAAATCAGTTAGATTAGTCAAACATGATCTGCCTTTTACAAAACCATGTTGGCTCTCCTTAATTAGCTTAAACCTCTCCAAGTGCCCGTTAATTTTTTCCTTGATTATTGTTTCTGAAACTTTACCCACCACTGATGTTAAACTGACCAGCCTGTAGTTACTAGGGTTGTCCTTGCACCCTTTTTTGAACAATGGTGTCACATTTGCCACTTTCCAATCCTCAGGCACCTCCCCACATCTAGGGAAGATTGGAAAATTATGGCAAGCCCTTCCACTATCTCCTCCCCCAATTCCCTTAGCAACCTGGGATGCAAGCCATCTGCACCAGGTGACTTATCCACTCTAAGCATACCCAGCCATTCTAGTACATCCTGTCTATCAATTTTCACCCCATCCATTGCTTCTACCTTTTCCACTTCTACCGATATTTTGCCAGCATCCACCTCCTTAGTAAACACCGATACAAAGTACTCATTGAGTATTCTCGTCTTGCCCTGTGCCTCTAAGCATATATCACCTTCGTTGTCTCTAATCGGCCTCACCCCGCCTCTTACTACCCGCTTACTGTTTACATGCCGGTAGAAGATTTTGGGGTTCCCTTTTATGTTAACCGCCATTCTACTCTCATATTCTCTCTTTGCCAATCTTATTTTCACCTTCACTTCCCCTCTCAACTTATTGTATTTGGTCTGGTTCTCCCTTGAAGAATTCACCTGACATTCATCATACACCCTCTTTTTTTGTTTCATCATCTTCTCTATCTCCCTCGTCATCCAAGGAGCCCTTGTTTTGGTTCCCTTACCCTTCCCTCTTGTTGGAATGTACCTAGCCTGTACTTGGAACATCTCCTCCTTAAAGATCTCCCATTGTTCCATTACAGTTTTTCCTGTCAGTCTTTGGTTCCATTTTACCCTGGCTAGATCCTTTCGCATCCCATTGAAGTTAGCCCTATTCCAGTTTAGAAGTTCCACTCTAGATTGTTCCTTGCTCCTCTCCATTGCTAATCTAAATCTTATGATACGATGATCACTCGTACTCAAGTGTTCTCCCACAGACACTTGGTCGACCTGGCCCACCTCATTCCCCAGCACCAGATTCAGCAATGCCTCGTTCCTAGTTGGGTCAAGAACATATTGGTCAAGGAAATTCTCCTGAACACATTTCAGAAATTCCTCCCCCTCCTTTCCCTTTACCCTAGCATTATCCCAATCGATATTTGGGTAATTAAAGTCCCCCAATATCACCACTCTATAGCTCTTGCATATCTCTGCGATTTCCCTGCAGATTTGCTCCTCTACCTCCCTCTCTCTATTTGGAGGCCTATAGAATACCCCCAATAGCGTGATCATACACTTTTTGCTCCTCAACTCTAACCAAATGGATTCTGTCCTTGTCCCCTCAAGAACATCCTTCCTTTCCAACACTACATTGGCCCAGAAATTCGGGTCTCCACGGGTGAGTACGCACGAAGTACTCACCCGTAAGCCCAATGGAAGTGCCGGTTTCCTGCATGCACTGCGCATGCGTGGGAAACCGGCACTTCTGTTCCCCTGAAAGAAGGGGTTGGAACACATGCGCAGGAGAGGCTGCGCGTGCGCATTGAACTTACGTTTTTTTTGCAGGTTTTCCCAGGAAGGTAAGTCTCCAGAAGTTAGACATTTAAAAAGCAGTCGCAAGGCTTGCTTTTTACAAGGTAAGTGGTGCATTAATTAAAATTAAAACATTTTTTCCACAGGTTTTTATTTTTAAATACTTTAAAGAAAGGTAAGTTTATTTTTAGCCCCGTTAGAAAATAAAATTATTTTTTTCAAAAATTTAAATTATTGTTTAAAATAGTTATTTCATGTAATTTATAGTTTATTTAAAAAAGTGATGTTTTTTAAAATTTATTTGAAGATTTAGTGATGTTTTGGGGCTCATAGTATTTATAAGTTTGACAGCTCTTCCTGTCAAACATGAATGAAGCATTCCCTGCTCCGATTGGCTCTCCATGGCCCACGTGATCCCAGGGGACGCATCAAACTAACTGCGCCCCTGGGATACGTAAGTACTGCGCACCGGCAGTTGGAGCAGGCCCAGGATCGGAATCCCACGCGGGCCCACAGCTCAATGGCCGGCGCACTAGGTAAATGCAGGTCGGGGGCTTACACCCGCAGGAAGCCCCCAACCCTGTAAGATTCGAAATTTTCAGCAAAAATCACGCAAGAAAACTGGATAAAATAAGACTGTTTATTGACCAAAGTAAGCTTGCACAGAAAAACCTTTGATAAAAGGGCATACAAAATGGCCACCAGACCCCGTGATCAGTTTCTGAACTATTTTATTTCTGTTACTGCAAGCCAGACAGGCTTGTGGATTGAAGACAGTAAGCCCGCGAAAGCCAGTATCTGGGAACCGAAACTCAGAGAAACAGCATACATATTCAATGGATTCTAAGTACAGGATGGGGCCCATCAAGATATGGGCAGACAATGCAAAAACACTTATACCCATTTATTGTACAAAGGAGAAACCGTTTAGCAGCCATCAAGGAAAATCTCCGGACCGATCAATATGCGAACCGAATCGCGATGACAATGTAAAAGACATTAAAAGACATTATCGGCCAGGAAGGCCAGTTTAAGTTATCACCGGCTCCCGTTACAAGACAAAGCGCCCCTGCAGAGATTTCTGCCCGCCAAAACTAATACAAAGACAGGACTATGATTTGGTGGGAGATAAGACTGTCCCAAAAGAGTATAACTATGGATTGAAAGTCCATCTAAGTTACTTGAACAACTTCGAACTTGACTTCACTGCTGCTTCTTGCTGGGCGACTTCAGACTTCTATCTCTGCAAGAACTTCTTCTACAAGGATCGAACGAAGGACGGACGGTGCCAGGATCGGTGCCTCTTCCACTTCGGTAGATGCGGAATCGAGGAAGACGTTTTCGTCTTTTTAAAGACGGACGACTTCGGTGAAAAGACAACGTGGTCGGTGTTCAGCCGAACAAGGCTCGGCCACGACGAGAAGACGACGAGGGTGGCCCGGGTACTGGGGTCGGGAGATCATCGACGACCCAGGCCGACGGAGAAGAAACCCTCTGGAGAACCGGCGATCCAGGCCGGAAAGATTCTTCCATGTGCATGCACTTCTTCAACAGCCTGCAGCTGAAGTCTGCTCCATGAACCCAAATCCACGATAGTGGATCTCAACCTTGACGAGCGCTCATCGAGGCTGTGTCTAACCCACCGCTTCGAGGGAGAGAGAATATCAACTGCGCCAGAAGTTTCCAAATCCACGTGACGACGGAAAGCGGTGCCAAAAGACTGCGAACCCCCTTTTTCGCGATTTCGAGAGTGGTGAGCATGATCCCAAGTTCCCCAGGTCGAAACTTAGTTTAGGTATAGGGGAGGGAGTTAAGGGTAATCGTAATGTGTTTCCCCTTTTATGATGTGCCGTGTGTTCCCCATTTCCATAGAGTCAAGTTCATAAATTTGTGCATGATTGTAGTAACTTTAACCTGTGCCTATGACATGTATTTTGTAATGCTTCAAACTGTTTAAAAATAAAAGCATCCATTTCGTGCTATTCAACCTGGTCTATTGAGTTCTTTCTCTGCACTACTGTTCTCTGCATCTAAGTCCAAGGTCTAGAACCGTAGGGGGAGTGGGTCGAACCACTCAAGGGTAATTATTGCACGAAACCTGGCAGGAGACCAGAACGAGCGAGAGAAACCCCCTACAACCTGAATTTCTGGGCCAATGTCTTCTTTAATCAGCACTGACACCCCACCTCCTTTTTTTCCTTCCCTATCTTTTCTGAACACTTTGTACCCTTGAATATTAACTGCCCAGTCCTCACCGTTTTTAATCCACTATTCCATTATTGCCACAGCATCATATTGCCACACAACTAATTGTGCTTGTAGCTCACCAACATTATTCACCACACTTTGTGCGTTTACGTACATGCATTCTAAACCCATTTTTGAATTTTTCGTAGTCTTTCTTAGTCTGCTCCTATCTAATATGGTATTACTACAGCCTCTAGTACTTTCTTCTCCAGTACTTTCCAACACACTCACTCTTTTATGCACCTTATTCCTCTTTTCTACTCCTATATGCTGGTGCCCATCCCCCTGCCAAGCTTGTTTAAACCCTCCCCAACAGCACTAGCAAACCTCCCCGTGAGGATATTGGTCCCGGCTCTGTTGAGGTGTAACCCGTCCGGCTTGTACAGGTCGCACCATCCCCAGAAACGGTCCCAATGCCTCAGGAATCTAAAGCCCTCCTTCTGGAGCTCGAGTTGCTGTAGCTGGTGACACTTCCCGCACATGTGGTCATCCAGGCTGCATGAAACGTCCAGGACTTCCCACATGGCACAGGATGTGCACTCCACAGGACTGAGCTGCCCTGCCATGCCTCTATTTAATAGACCAAGAACTAACCCAACAGAAATAAACATAAAAAAAATATACCCACCGGCTACTCACCAATCAGCTCCTTCCCTTGTGCCGATGTCACTTTTTTAAATCTGACGTCACTTTTTCAAAAACTGCCTCTGTTGAGTTGCTGCCACTCCTTTTAACAGCTCCGCTCTCGCTGTGCTCCCTCCAGGTCCGCTCCATCCAGTCTCAGACTCCTGTCGCTCGGGACTGCTCCGCTCTCGCTGTGCTCCCTCTGAGGTGCGTTCCTCTCGGTCTCCGCAGTGTGTTAATATCTGACCAGTACATTGATACCTGCCCAGTATGTTAATATCCGCCCAGTACATTAATATCTGCCCAAAGTGTTAATATCTGCCTAGAACATTAATATCTGCCCAGTGTGTTAATATCTTCCCAGCATGTTGGTATCTGACCAGCATGTTAATATCTGCCCAATATGTTAATATCTGACTAGTACATTGATAACTGACCAGTGTGTTAATATCTGACATGTACATTGATATCTGACTAGTACAATAATGTCTGACAAATATATTGATATCTGCCCAGTATGTTGATATCTCAGCAGTACGTTGATATCTGACCAGTACGTTGATATCTGACCAGTACGTTGATATCTGACCAGTACGTTGATGTCTGACCAGTATGTTGATGTCTGACCAGTACGTTGATGTCTGACCAGTATGTTGATGTCTGACCAGTGCATTGATGTCTGACCAGTGCATTGATATCTGACCAGTGCGTTGATATCTGACCAGTGCGTTGATATCTGGCCAGTGCATTGATATCTGACCAGTACATTGATATCTGACCAGTGCGTTGATATCTGACCAATATATTGATATCTGATCAGTACGTTGATATCTGAGCAGTACATTGATGTCTGACCAGTACATTGATATCTGACCAGTATATTGATATCTGACCAGTACGTTGATATCTGAGCAGTACGTTGATGTCGACCAGTACATTGATATCTTACCAGTATAATGATATCTGACCAGTGCGTTGATATCTGACCAGTACGTTGATATCTGACCAGTATATTGATATCTGACCAGTATGTTGATATCTGACCAGTGCGTTGATGTCTGACCAGTATGTTGATATTTGACCAGTATGTTGATATTTGACTAGTATGTTGATATCTGACCAGTATGTTGATATCTGACCAGTGCGTTGATGTCTGACCAGTACGTTGATGTCTGACTAGTATGTTGATATCTGACCAGTACGTTGATATCTGACCAGTACGTTGATATCTGACCAGTACGTTGATGTCTGACCAGTATGTTGAAGTCTGTCCAGGATGTTGATGTCTGACCAGTGCGTTGATATCTGACCAGTGCATTGATATCTGACCAGTTTATTGATATCTGACCAGTACATTGATATCTGACCAGTACGTTGATATCTGACCAGTATGTTGAAGTCTGTCCAGGATGTTGATGTCTGACCAGTACATTGATGTCTGACCAGTACGTTGACATCTGACCAGTATGTTTATGTCTGACCAATACATTGATGTCTGACCTGTGGTATATGTGCCTTTAAGAGCCCCAGGTGTGCTGTAATGCCGGTAATTGCCACTCGGGCTATATAAGCCTGTATATTGTGTATATCCGTTAGAACCCCCCCGCCAGACTTTGCTTAGTAAATACCTATGAACCAACTCCTGTCTTCAGTGTCTTTATCAACACACGGACACTACAGTGGCGACGAAGTGGAAACGGACTTACCTGCAATTCGGCAGCACCTCAAGGACATCGATTCCTCGGGCGTCCAGAAGACTCAAGGAAGTGAGAGAAGCTGTGGTTTCACCAGCTGGCCAAGCTGGTGGCAGGTACTGCGCTAATCCTTACTGGGCGTCAGGCTGGGGCTCCAGCGGCTGGCTCTACAGCTGAGACAGGCAGCGAAATCGGAGGCAAGCAATAACGGACTGGGAGGGAGCACTCGGGAGATGGCCGGCGCAACAAGCAGGTCAGCGTTCAGACCTCCGGCGGGAACGAGTCTCCAACAGTAAAAAAAAAGAGAACGGAAACCGCAGTAAACAGCGTTGTTATCGGCAGCAGCGGCAGGAAAGCGCGGGAAGCGCCATATCTTTTCTGAAATGCCTAAGTCTGGCAATATTGATGCTTTTGATAGTGAAATAGAGGATTGGACCACATACGTGGAAAGAGTAGAGGTATATTGCACTGCAAATGGAATAGAAGATGAAAAAAAAGCTTCAGTACTTCTGAAATTAATGGGCGCAAAGACATACAGGCTGTTACGAAATTTAATCACTCCAGCCAAACCAAAGGACAAGAATTTTAAAGAAATTGTTGATACCCTGCAGGAGCACTTAAACCCAACACTGCTGCTGATAGCGGAACGATTCAAGTTCTTCAAGAGAAATCAACACAAGAATGAAAGTAACGCTGATTACCTAACCGAATTAAGAAAGCTATCAAAGTACTGCCAATTCGGGGCAGGACTATCAGATTATCTTCGAGACAAATTCGTTTGCGATCTCTTAAGTGAAGGAACACAAAAAAGACTGCTTTCTGAAAAAGATTTAACATTGAACAAAGCTTTCAGTATGGCTGTATCATACGAAGCAGCAACAAAAGGAGCTGCAGAGATACAACAAAAGACACAGGACTTCAGCACCCATGAAATGACACAGGGTTTCGAGAGATGTTATCGCTGCGGCAGATCCACCCATGACCAGAGGGACTGCTGGTTCAAGGACAAAGCATGCAGGCAATGCGGAAAGATTGGACACATTGCACGGGTATGCCGATCTGGACAAAATAAATCCACTGACAGAAAAAAAAAATCAATAAAGAAAGTTACAGGAAGGTACAAATGATGACGGACAGTAGCTCTGAAGACCAGAAGAGTGATAGCGACTTCGAAAACAAGAGACTAAGCTGTCTCAAATTACATAATGTACTTGCCAAAGATGATTACCAAACCATTTGGGTTACCCTCACAATAGCAGGGTCCCCAGTTAAAATGGAGCTAGATACAGGATCAGCTCTAACCGTAATAAATCGACGGGATTACGAGAGGCTATTTTCGCATATACCTCTAAAAGACACATCCATTATCTTAAAAACATATACGGGGCATAAAGTATACCCCAAAGGAAAAATAAGGGTGCCTGTTGTATACAACGGCAAAGAAATACAAAAGTTGTATTTATACATTCTACAAGATGGTGGTCCACCGTTGTTGGGACGTGAATGGATCAGGAAGATACGTTTAGACTGGCACTCCATTCAGGCACTGACGGTGACCAGTAAGGAAAAAAACAATGTTGACATCATACCTGAACGATTAAAAGACATCTTGGCCAACGCCAAAGAAGTGTTTCAAGAGAAACTAGGAACCTTGAAAGGCATCACCGCCTCAATAAAAGTGGAAGATGCAGCAATTCCCAAATTTTTTAAGGCAAGACCGGTGCCATATGCAATATGTCCAGCAGTCGCGGCAGAGCTGGAGAATTTGGAAAAAGCAGACGTATTATCCAAAATAGATTGGAGCGAATGGGCAACACCCATCGTTCCAGTCATGAAAAAGGCATTGAATAAAGATAAATCTGAAGAACAGAGAAAAATTCGCATCTGTGGTGACTTCAAGGTGACTGTAAACCCGATCCTTCACACAGTACAGTATCCTCTTCCGAGGTTAGAAGATATTTTCGCCTCACTATCCGGAGGGAAACGTTTCACCAAAATTGACTTGGCACAGGCATATCTACAGATGGAGGTTGAGGAGGCCTCTAAAAAGTATCTCACGATAAACACACACAAAGGCCTGTACCAGTACAATCGACTGGTTTTTGGAGTAGCATCAGCTCCAGCTATCTGGCAAAGAGCTATGGAGCAAGTCCTGCAAGGGATTCCGGGGACTCAATGCTACCTAGACGACATCCTTGTAACAGGAGAAAATGACAGCGAGCACCTTGCCAATTTGGAGCAGGTGCTCACTAGGCTGAAAGAACGGGGCCTATGAGCGAATCGCCCCAAGTGCGAATTTTTCCAAAATCAGATATCATATTGTGGCCACATAATTAATAATGAAGGGTTGCATAAGTCACCTGAAAAAATTGAAGCGGTTATAAAAGCCCCAGCACCTGAAAATGTTTCACAATTAAGGTCGTTCCTGGGATTAATAAATTACTATCATAAATTTTTACCGAACTTATCAAAGATAAGCGGTTAGGTTGATTGTCTATGATAAATTGACCCTTAGTGTTAGGGGGATTAAAGACATGGGGATAGGGTGGGACATGTGTTGGTGTAGGGGTTACGGGGATCGGGTGGGATATGTGTCGGTGCAGGCTCGATGGGCCGAAATGGCCTCTATCTGCACTGTGGGGTTTCTGTGATTTCTGTGAACTCTTCTACACCCTCTTAATGAACTTCTACAAACAGGAGTGATTTGGAAATGGAACGAAGACTGTAAACGTGCCTTCCATAAATGCAAAGACTTAATCACATCCGAAGAAGTTTTGGCTCATTACAACCCATCACTGCCAATCAGACTGGCGTGCGATGCATCCCCTTACGGCATAGGAGCAGTATTATCCCATAAATTCCCTGATGGCTCAGAACGGCCGATAGCTTTTGCGTCACGCTCATTAAACTCAGCTGAGCGTAACTATGCCCAAATCGACAGGGAAGCACTCAGCCTGGTATGGGGAGTGAAGAAATTCAACCATTACCTACACGGACAAAAATTTACCTTGTTGACTGACCATCAACCCCTCATCTCCATATTCAACCCTAAAAAAGGTGTTCCCATTATGACAGCGCAAAGGCTACAGAGGTGGTCCCTTTTTCTAGGGGCACACCAATACAACATAGAATACAAAGGGTCAAAACAGCATGGGAATGCTGACGGTTTATCGCGCCTACCGTTGCCAACGGTAGAAGAGGCACCTACAGTAGACCCAATGGAGATGTTCCACTCTACCATAGTGGAATGTCTACCAGTGACAAATTCTGCCATTGAAAGGGAGACAAGAAAAGACCCGACTCTCACGGGTCTACGATTTAACAGTGAAGGGATGGCCAGCACATGGCGAACCACTGTTGCCAGCATTCTCGCAAAGAAGAGAACAGCTGTCAGTGTGCCGAGGAACCTTGATGTGTGGATCCAGAGTGGTGATTCCACCCAAACTCCAGGATAAAGTGCTAAAGGAGCTTCACGAGGGGCATCTGGGTGGAGTGAAAATGAAGAACCTAGCTAGGGCGTTTGTATGGTGGCCAGGTATCGATAGAGACATCGAAGAAATGACCAAGAGCTGCCTAGGATGCCAGAAGGTCCAAAACGCTCCACCACAAGCCCCTCTACATCCATGGGAGTGGCCCTCATCTCCCTAGCAAAGGGTGCACATCGACTTTGCTGGTCCACTTATGGACTCAATGTTCTTAATCGCGGTTGATGCACACTCCAAGTGGCCGGAGGTAATAAAGATGTCCTCCACCACCACGGAAAAAACCATCACAGTATTAAGGACCATATTTGCCAGGAATGGGCTGCCGGAACAGATATGTTCTGCTAATGGACCGCAATTTGTGTCCGAAGAATTCAGACACAATGGGGTTAAGCACTACACGTCCGCCCCATACCATCCCGCCACCAATGGATTGGCTGAAAGGTTTGTCCAGACCTTCAAGAAGGCCATAAAGGCCATGGGTAATGAAGACATAAAACTTCAGCATAAGGTAGATAACTTCTTGTTCGCATACAGGAATGCAACACATATGGTTACCAACCAAACTCCCGCCATGATGTTCTTCAATAGAAACCTAAGATGCCGGCTGGATTTGGTCAAGCCCAACATCAGAAGGGACGTGGAGAACCGGCAGTTTCAAGGCATGAATGAAAGGCCAACTAGAACCTTCCAGATAGGTCAACAAGTTTTGGCCCGGGACTACCGTACCGAGAAATGGCAGCCTGGAACTATCTGCACACGACTAGGGCCACTGATGTATACCGTGGACATCGGAGAAAGCATAATAAGGCGCCATGCTGACCAAATCATAAAGTCATCCGAAAAGGGGCAACCTACACCACAACTCTATACATCTAACGATGAAGTAGAGATACCCATATCTACCTCCGATCCGGTGATACTGGAACCCGATGAACCCGACACTGGCATTCAAGCCGAATCAGCCTTGCCAAAAGAACCTACTACACCACCAGAAACTACTACACCCCCGAGGCGTTATCCGGACTGAGTCAGGAAGTCTCCTGAGAGACTAACTTATAATTAATTAACTACAGCAATGTATATTATTTTGCTTATAACATGTAATTAATAATTACTTAAAATATGATGTACTGGTTAGCTAAAAGGGGAGGAATTGTGGTGTATGTGCCTTTAAGAGCCCCAGGTGTGCTGTAATGCCGGTAATTGCCACTCTGGCTATATAAGCCTGTATATTGTGTATATCCGTTTGAACCCCCCCCCCAGACTTTGCTTAGTAAATACCTATGAACCAACTCCTGTCTTCAGTGTCTTTATCAACACACGGACACTACATGACCAGTACGTTGATTTCTGACCAGTACGTTGATATCTGACCAGTACGTTGATGTCTGACCAGTATGTAGATATCTGACCACTATATTGATATCTGACCAGTATGTTGATATCTGACCAGGGCATTGATATCTGACCAGTACGTTGATATCTAACCAGTGCTTTGATATCTGACCAGTACATTGATATCTGACCAGTATGTTTATGTCTGACCAATACATTAATATCTGCCCAAAGTGTTAATATCTGCCGAGAACATTAATATCTGCCCAGTGTGTTAATGTCTTCCCAGCATGTTGGTATCTGACCAACACGTTAATATCTGCCCAATATGTTAATATCTGACTAGTACATTGATAACTGACCAGTGTGTTAATATCTGACATGTACATTGATATCTGACTAGTATAATAATGTCAGACAAATATATTGATATCTGCCCAGTATGTTGATATCTCAGCAGTACGTTGATATCTGACCAGTACGTTGATATCTGACCAGTACGTTGATGTCTGACCAGTATGTTGATGTCTGACCAGTACGTTGATGTCTGACCAGTATGTTGATATCTGACCAGTATGTTTATGTCTGACCAATACATTGATGTCTGACCAGTACGTTGATTTCTGACCAGTATGTTGATATCTGACCACTACGTTGATGTCTGACCAATACATTGATATCCGGCAGACTGGAAAACTGCTAATGTAACACCCTTATTTAAAAAGGGCAGTAGACAGAAGGCTGGAAACTATAGACCGGTTAGCCTAACATCTGTGGTAGGTAAAATTTTGGAGTCCATTATTAAGGAGACAGTAACAGGACATTTGGATAATCGTAATTTAATAGGACAAAGTCAGCATGGTTTTATGAAGGAGAAGTCATGTTTGACAAATTTGCTGGAGTTCTTTGAGGAAGTAACATATAGGGTGGATAAAGGGGAACCAGTGGATGTAGTGTATTTAGACTTCCAAAAGGCATTTGACAAGGTGCCACACAGAAGATTATTGCTTAAGATAAAAAATCATGGGATTGGGGGTAATATTCTGGCATGGATAGATGATTGGCTATCTAACAGAAGGCAGAGAGTTGGGATAAATGGTTCATTCTCAGACTGGCAAGCAGTAACTAGTGGTGTTCCGCAGGGGTCAGTGCTGGGTCCCCAACTCTTTACAATCTATATTAACGATTTGGAGGAGGGGACCGAGTGTAACATATCAAAGTTTGCAGATGATACTACGATGGGAGGGAAAGTAGTGAGTGAGGAGGACATAAAAAACCTGCAAGGGGACATAGACAGGCTAAGTAAGTGGGCAGAGATTTGGCAGATGGAATACAATACTGGAAAGTGTAAGGTTATGCACTTTGGCAGGAAAAATCGTAGAGCAAGTTATTATCTTAATGGCAAGAAACTGGAAAGAACTGAAGTACAAAGCGATCTGGGGGTCCTGGTGCACAAAACACAAAAGGTTAGTATGCAGGTGCAGCAAGTGATTAAGAAGGCCAATGGAATGTTGGCTTTCATTGCTAGGAGGATAGAATATAAAAATAGGGAGGTATTGCTTCAGTTGTACAAGGTATTGGTGAGACCGCACCTGGAATACTGCGTACAGTTTTGGAGTCCATACTTAAGAAAGGACATACTTGCTCTTGAGTCAGTACAAAGAAGGTTCACTCGGTTAATCCCGGGGATGAGGGGATGGACATATGAGGAGAGGTCGAGTAGATTGGGACTCTACTCATTGGAGTTCAGAAGAATGAGAGGCGATCTTATTGAAACATATAAGATTGTGAAGGGGTTGGATCGGGTGGATGTGGGGAGGATGTTCCCGATGATGGGTGAAACTAGAACTAGAGGGCATAGTCTTAGAATAAGGGGCTGCTCTTTCGAAACTGAGATGAGGAGGAACTACTTCACTCAGAGGGTGGTAGGTCCATGGAATATGCTGCCCCAAAAAGCTGTAGAAGCTACATCATTACATAAATTTATAACAGAAATAGACAGTTTCCTAGAAGTAAAGGGAATTAAGGGTTATGGGGAGCGGGCAGGAATTTGGACATGAGTCTAGGTTCTGATCGGTCATGGTCCTGTGGGTAGCGGAGCGGGCCCAGGGGTCGTATAGCCTGATCCTGCTCCTATTTCGTGTGTCTAATTCTGTTAGATTCGGGAGATGGTTCTGTGATAGTGGATTGGCGGTTAGGATCAGATCAGCCATGATCTTATTGAATGGCGGAGCAGGCTCGAGGGGCCGATTGGCCTACTCTTGCTCCTATTTCTTATGTTCTTATGTTCTTATATATCTGACCAGTACGTTGATATCTGACCAGTACGTTGATATCTGACCAGTACGTTGATGTCTGACCAGTATGATGGTATCTGGCCAGTACATTGATATCTGACCAGTATGTTGAAGTCTGTCCAGGATGTTGATGTCTGACCAGTGCATTGATATCTGACCAGTGCATTGATATCTGACCAGTTTATTGATATCTGACCAGTACGTTGATATCTGACCAGTGCGTTGATAACTGACCAGTATGTTGAAGTCTGTCCAGGATGTTGATGTCTGACCAGTACGTTGATATCTGACCAATACGTTGATGTCTGACCAGTATGTAGATATCTGACCAGGGCATTGATATCTGACCAGTACGTTGATATCTAACCAGTGCTTTGATATCTGACCAGTATTTTGATATCTGACTAGTGCGTTGATATCTGACCAGTGCATTGATATCTGACCAGTATAATGATATCTGACCAGTACGTTGATATCTGACCAGTACGTTGATATCTGACCAGTGCGTTGATATCTGACCAGTATGTTGATATCTGACCAGTACGTTGATGTCTGACCAGTATATTGATATCTGACCAATATGTTGACGTCTGACCAGTACGTTGACGTCTGACCAGTGCGTTGATATCTGACCAGTGCTTTGATATCTGACCAGTATGTTGATAACTGACCAGTACATTGATATCTGACCAGTACATTGATGTCTGACCTGTATGTTGATATCTGACCAGTGTATTGATATCTGACCAGTGCTTTGATGTCTGACTAGTACATTGATATCTGACCAGTGCATTGATGGCTGACCAGTGCTTTGATGTCAGACCAGTGCGTTGATGTCTGACCAGTATGTTGCTGTCTGACCAGTATGATTGTATCAGGCCAGTACGTTGATATCTGACCAATATGTTGATGTCTGACCAGTATGTTGATGTCTGACCAATGTGTTGATATAAGAACATAAGAACATAAGAAATAGGAGCAGGAGTAGGCCAATCGGCCCCTCAAGCCTGCTCCGCCATTCAATAAGATCATGGCTGATCTGATCCTAACCGCCAATCCACTATCACAGAACCATCTCCTGAATCTAACAGAATTAGACACACGAAATAGGAGCAGGATCAGGCTACACGGCCCCTGGGCCCGCTCCGCTACCCACAGAACCTAGACTCATATCCAAATTCCTGCCCGTTCGCCATAACCCTTAATTCCCTTTACTTCTAGGAAACTGTCTATTTCTGTTTTAAATTTATGTAATGATGTAGCTTCTACAGCTTTTTGGGGCAGCATATTCCATGGACCTACCACCCTCTGAGTGAAGTAGTTCCTCCTCATCTCAGTTTTGAAAGAGCAGCCCCTTATTCTAAGACTATGCCCCCTAGTTCTAGTTTCACCCATCATCGGGAACACCCTCCCCGCATCCACCCGATCCAACCCCTTCACAATCTTATATGTTTCAATAAGATCGCCTTGTAGCGGTTCGTGTAGATCGCCACTAAATAAGAGAGTTTGACTTCGACGAACTATAAATAAGTTGTTTATTTACAGGAACAGGCTAATTACAGCAGGTAAGATAGCAGGTAAGATGGCTGACTGTAGGAGCACCGTGGTGTAGGTCTTGTCCCAGCGGGGACTCCACGAGGACTGAATTCGCAGTCCTGTGGGGAGCGTGATGACGTCATCATGCTCTGCTGTGTGTTCCCGCGCTTTGGGCGTCAGTGCGTCTCCCGGTACGGAGGCTGGCCGTTGAGGCCGAGGTTGCGAGGCCGGGCTGTGCCGGTGCTTGCTGTGGGGGCGGAAGATCGTGTCGCTCCCGTCGGCTGGCCGATGCGGCCGAAGTCGCGGTAGGCCGGGCTGTGCCGGTGGCCGTCTTGGAAGACCGAGTCGGGCCGGCAACCGGTGCGCGTGCGTCACGTGATGCGTGACGTCAGCGCGTTAGGTCGCCTCTTAAAGGGGCGACGGCCCCAACAGGTAAGTTATACATACATAAGTAAGTTAAAGGGAATTATGTATCTCAATGTAAGGGACAACCAGTGGTACCGCCACACAGGCCCCCCCAGAATTCGCTTTAACGAAAGTCCAAGGATGAGATGGTCTGACGAGCTGGTGGTCTCGGCGGTCGTGCTGTCTCAGCTTGGTAGGCGAGGTATGAAGATGCTGCTCGTAAGCGGATCCTTACGCGCGTCGTGGCGAATAAAACGTATCCGTCAGGCGAAGGACCGTGGAGACGTGCGAAACAGCAGGCCTTGTCAGAGTGACGGGCAGGTTGGGCGGACGCGGGCGATGTCTCCGTTGGCTGGTGAGCCAAACCTTCGGGAGGCTGGAACGCACAGAACGGTGCGTGCCATAGTGCTACAACGTGAACACAACGGAGGGTGAAGAGTTGCTGTGTTGATCAGTGATCGGTGAGGCTAGCAACTTTCACATGGCTGATCGCGGCCGCAGGATGCCCGTTGGACCCGTCCTCGATGTGTGCAGCTTCAGTCGACGTTTGCGTTTGTTAAAGGGAAAACTGGAGAAAGGGCGGCAACGGTCCAGGTTGTTGTTGCTTTCAGGAGGGGTTAACTCTGCCTGGAGGGCGGCAACACTTGTAACAGTTGTAGATTTAGGAGAAAACAGCCGGGAGGGCGGCACACTTTTGTTCACGCCGAATCGTGTAGTAGGTAACACAACCAGCAGGCTGAAGGGCTGGTGCGTCGTCGGCGGGGAAAGAGTCGTCGGTGTTCACGAGGGATGGGTTCTCGTGGTTCGCGAGGGATGGGTCCTCGTGCGCGAGGAGTGCGTCCTCGTGTTTTGCGGGGGTGAGTCCTCGTGGTATCCCCGCGGGGCACGCTCCGATCTTGTGGGCCCGAACATGCTGTACCCCGCGCTTGGAGAGATGTATACTTGCTGTTGCTTTGGATGTAGAGGCGGACGATCCGTGTGGCGGTAGAAGAGTCGAATACGGAGACCGTGAGCACGTGCGTGGTCTGTGCCACATCGATGTTCTCGGTGAACAGGGCTTCTACCTGCATAAAGCACGAGGGAGACCGTGGCTCCCTGGATTGTGGTAGCGACAGCAGAACGGCTGATGCTTCCATAGCGTGCTTCGTTTGTGAAAGACGTTCACAAACCCACCAATTGTAGCGCTGGTGGATGACAGTTGCCGTTGGTCGTGCTCTACTTCTGTGACATCGTTCGTGAAAAACGGGCTCACCTCCAAGCTGCGCTTCCTTTGTGAAGATGTTCGCAAAGACGGGGTCGCTTTTGGTGGAATCGGTGTTAGGCGGTTGCTGTTCCGTGGTTGTTCGTCGGTTGTGCGTTGGTCATCTTGAGTGAAGACGAGGTTCAGGCGCGCGTTGCTACAGTGAAAATCATTCACGGATACGGGTTCACCAATTGTAGCGTTGGAATTGATGAGCTCCCGTACTCACGTCGTGGGGTCACCAATGTAGCGGTTCGTGTAGATCGCCACTAAATAAGAGAGTTTGACTTCGACGAACTATAAATAAGTTGTTTATTTACAGGAACAGGCTAATTACAGCAGGTAAGATAGCAGGTAAGATGGCTGACCGTAGGAGCACCGTGGTGTAGGTCTTGTCCAAGCGGGGACTCCACGAGGACTGAATTCGCAGTCCTGTGGGGAGCGTGATGACGTCATCACGCTCTGCTGTGTGTTCCCGTGCTTTGGGCGTCACGTGACCGCGTCGTTGCGTCAGTGCGTCTCCTGGTACGCAGGCTGGCCGTTGAGGCCGAGGTTGCGAGGCCGGGCTGTGCCGGTGCTTGCCGCGGGGGCGGAAGATCGCGTCGCTCCCGTCGGCTGGCCGATGCGGCCAAAGTCGCGGTAGGCCGGGCTGTGCCGGTGGCCGTCTTGGAAGACCGAGTCGGGCCGGCGGCCGGCGCGCGTGCGTCACGTGATGCGTGACCTCAGCGCGTTAGGTCGCCTCTTAAAGGGGCAACGGCCGAACAGGTAAGTTAAAGGGGCAACGGCCCCAACAGGTAAGTTATACATACATAAGTAAGTTAAAGGGAATTATGTATCTCAATGTAAGGGACAACCAGTGGTACCGCCACAGCCTCTCATTCTTCTGAACTCCAATGAGTAGAGTCCCAATCTACTCAACCTCTCCTCATATGTCCATCCCCTCATCCCCGGGATTAACTGAGTGAACCTTCTTTGTACTGACTCGAGAGCAAGTATGTCTTTTCTTAAGTGTGGACACCAAAACTGTATGCAGTATTCCAGGTGCGGTCTCAGCAATACCTTGTACAACTGAAGCAATACCTCCCTATTTTTATATTCTATCCCCCTAGCAATGAAAGCCAACATTCCATTGGCCTTCTTAATCACTTGCTGCACCTGCATACTAACCTTTTGAGTTTCGTGCACCAGGACCCCCAGATCCCTTTGTACTTCAGTACTTTCCAGTTTCTTGCCATTAAGATAATAACTTGCTCTACGATTTTTCCTGCCAAAGTGCATAACCTCACACTTTCCAGTATTGTATTCCATCTGCCAAATCTCTGCCCACTTACTTAGCCTGTCTATGTCCCCTTGCAGGTTTTTTATGTCCTCCTCACTCACTACTTTCCCTCCCATCTTAGTACCATCTGCAAACTTTGATATGTTACACTCGGTCCCCTCCTCCAAATCGTTAATATAGATTGTAAAGAGTTGGGGACCCAGCACTGACCCCTGTGGAACACCACTAGTTACTGATTGCCAGTCCGAGAATGAACCATTTATCCCAACTCTCTGCTTTCTGTTAGATAGCCAATCTTCTATCCATGCCAGAATATTACCCCCAATCCCATGATTTTTTTATCTTAAGCAATAATCTTTTGTGTGGCACCTTGTCAAATGCCTTTTGGAAGTCTAAATACACTACGTCCACTGGTTCCCCTTTATCCACCCTATATGGTACTTCCTCAAAGAACTCCAGCAAATTTGTCAAACATGACTTCCCCTTCATAAAACCATGCTGACTTTGTCCTATTAAATTATGATTATCCAAATGTCCTGTTACTGTCTCCTTAATAATGGACTCCAATATTTTACCTACCACAGATGTTAGGCTAACCGGTCTATAGTTTCCAGCCTTCTGTCTACTGCCCTTTTTAAATAAGAGCGTTACATTAGCAGTTTTCCAGTCTGCCGGGACCTTTACTGATTCCAGGGAGTTTTGGAAAATTATTACCAATGCATCCACAATCCCTACCGCCACTTCCCTCAAGACCCTAGGATGTAAGCCATCAGGTCCAGGTGATTTATCCGCCTTGAGTCCCATTATTTTACTGAGTACCACTTCCTTAGTGATTTTGATCGTGTTTAGCTCCTCCCCCCCTATAGCCCCCTGTTTGTCCAGTGTTGGGATATTCTTAGTGTCTTCTACTGTAAAGACTGATACAAAATATTCATTCAGTGTTTTTGCCATCTCCATATTTTCCACCATTAATTTCCCGGTCTCATCCTCTAAGGGACCAACATTTACTTTAGCCACCCTTTTTCTTTTTATATAACTATAAAAACTCTTACTATCTGTTTTTATATTTTTTGCTAATTTACTTTCATAATCTATCTTCCCTTTCTTAATCAATCTTTTTGTTACTTTTTGCTGTCTTTTAAAGTTTTCCCAATCCTCTATCCTCCCACTAGATTTGGCTACCTTATATGCCCTTGTTTTTAGTCGAATACTATCCTTAATTTCTTTACTTAGCCACGGATGGCTGTCTTTTCTTTTACACCCTTTTCTTCTCAGTGGAATATATATTTTTTGGAAGTTGTAAAATAACTCCTTAAATGTACACCACTGATCATGTATCGTCTTACCCTTTAATCTATTTTCCCAATCCACTCTACTCAATTCCGCTCTCATACCTTCATAGTCTCCTTTATTCAACTTAGCACGCTTGTTTGAGATCCAACCTTCTCACCCTCTAATTGAATATGGAATTCAACCATGTTATGGTCACTCATTCCAAGGGGATCCTTTACTAGGACATTTTTAATTAATCCTGTCTCGTTACACAGGACCAGATCTAAGGTTGCTTGCCCCCTGGTTGGTTCAGTTACATACTGCTCAAGAAACCCATCCCTAATACACTCAATGAACTCATCCTCAAGGCAGCCCTGCCCAATTTGATTTGTCCAATTAATATGATAGTTAAAATCCCCCATAATTATAGATGTTCCCTTATTACAAGCCTCAACTATTTCCTGATTGATACTCCGTCCAACAGAGTTGCAACTGTTCAGAGGCCTATAGACTACGCCCACTGGTGTTTTTTTCCCCTTATTATTCCTTATCTCCACCCAAACGGTTTCATTATCCTGATCTTTTGACCCAATATCATTTCTCTGTATTACAGTGATTCCTTCCTTTATTAACATAGCCACCGCACCTCCCCTTCCTTCCTGCCTGTCCTTCCTGATCGTTAAATAACCTGGTATGTTTAATTCCCAGGCATTTTCACCCTGCAGCCATGTTTCTGTAATGGCCACAAGATCATACCCATATGTAGTTATTTGTGCCATTAACTCGTCTATTTTGTTACGAATGCTACGTGCATTCAGATAGAGAACTTTCAAATATGTTTTGTGACACTTAGTTCCTGCTTTTGCCCTTTTTATTACTTTACCTTTTACTGGTTGTGTTACCTACTACACGATTCGGCGTGAACAAAAGGCGTGCCGCCCTCCCGGCTGTTTTCTCCTAAATCTACAACTGTTACAAGTGTTGCCGCCCTCCAGGCAGAGTTAACCCCTACCGAGATCAAAAACAACCTGGACCGTTCTTGCTTTAGGAGAAAACAGCCGAGAGGGCGGCAACGCTTTTAGTTCGCGCCGAAAAACGTGGTTGATAACACAACCAGCAGGCTGACGGGCTGGTGCGTCGTCGGCGGGGAAGGAGTCGTCGTTTTTAATGAGGGATAGATCCTCGTGGTTCGCGAGGGATGGGTCCTCGTGCGCGAGGAGTGCGTCCTCGTGTTTCGTGGGGGTGAGTCCTCATGGTATCCCCGCAGGGCACGCTCCGATTTTGTGGGCCCGAACATGCTGTACCCCACGCTTGGAGAGATTTATACTTGCTGTCGCTGTGGACGTAGAGGCGGACGATCCGTGTGGCAGTAGGAAAGACGAGTACGGGGACCGTGAGCAAGTGCGTGGTCGGCGCCGCATCGATGTTCTCGTCGAACGGGGCTTCTACCGGTATAAAGCACGAGGGAGACTGTGGCTCCCTGGATTGTGGTAGCGACAGCAAAACGGCTGGTGCTTCCATGGCGTGCTTCTTTTGTGAAAATTGCTCACAAAAAAAAACGAACGGGGTCCGGTTGAAGTTTGTCCGTGTCAAACGGGACCTGCTCCAGGCTGCGCTTACCTTGTGAATACGTTCGCAAAGACGGGGTCGCCTTTGGCGGAGTGAGGCGGTTGCTGTTCCGTGGTTGTTCGTCGGTTGTGCGTTGGTCGTCTTGTGGGAAGACGAGGTTCAGGCGTGCGTTGCTACCGTGAAAATCGTTCACGGATACGGGTTCACCAATTGTAGCGTTGGAATTGATGAGCTCCCGTACTCACGTCGTTGGGTCACCAATGTAGCTGTTTGTGTTCGTCGGTCGTCTTCTGTGAAGACGAGGGTCAGGCTGCGCGTTGCTTCCGTGAAAATTGTTCACGGATACGGGGTCACCAATTGTAGTGTAGGAATTAATGAGCTCCCGTACTCACGTCGTTGGGTCACCAATGTAGCGGTTCGTGTAGATCGCCACTAAATAAGAGAGTTTGACTTCGACGAACTATTGAGTTGTTTATTTACAGGAACAGACTAATTACATCAGGTAAGATGGCAGGTAAGATGGCTGACTGTAGGAGCACCGTGGTATAGGTCTTGTCCCAGCGGGGACTCCACGAGGACTGACTTAGAAGTTTCCGAGCTCAACTGCCAGCAGGTTCCAAGCTCAACTGCCAGCAGGTTCCGAGCTCTACTGTTGGAAGGTTCCGAGCTCTGATATCATGACGTCAGAGTACAGGAGAGAAGCCTGAGTATAGTAACAGACACATACAGTAAGGTAAGTTAAAGGGAATTATGTATCTCAATGTAAGGGACAACCAGTGGTACCGCCACAACTTTACCTTTTACTCCATACCTCCTGCCCCTTCCTGACACACTCTGGTTTTTAATTTCCCCACTGCTACCTAAGTCTATGACCTTCTCTGTTGTCATTTTTATTATTTGCTCTCTAGGAACCTCCCCCCCACTAGTTAGTTTAAAGCCCTCTCTACAGCCCTAGTTATATGATCCGCCAGGACTCTAGTCCCAGCACTGGCCAAGTGAAGCCCGTCCCAACGGATCAGCTCCCTCCTGCCCCAGTACTGGTGCCAGTGTCCCAGGAAGCAAAACCCATTTCTCCCACACCAGTCTTTGAGCCACGCATTTAACTCTCTAACTTTATTTGTCCTAGCCAAATTCGCTCGTGGCTCAGGTAATAATCCAGAGATTATTACCCTTGAGGTTCTGTTTTTTAATTTGACCCCTAGCTGCTCATACTCCTTTAACAGAACCGGCTTCCTAGTCCTATCTACGTCGTTTGTACCAACATGGACCACGACAACTGGATCCACCCCCTCCCACTGCAAGTTTCTTTCCAGCCCAGAGGAGATGTCCTTAACCCGGGACTCTCGCTCTCGGCTGCAGAGAACTCTATCTATCCCCCTAATAATACTATCCCCTACCACTACAACATTTCTATTTACTTCCCCCTCTTGAATGGCCCCCCATTCCATGGTGCTGTGGCCAGGTTGCTCATCCTCCCTGCAGTCCCTGCTCCTGTCCCTACAGGGAGTAAGAACCTTGAACCTGTTGGTCAAGAGCAAGGGCTGCGGCTCCTCCAGTTCTACCTCCTGGACCCCCGTATCTGACCGGTACGTTGATATCTGACCAGTGTGTTGATATCTGACCAGTACGATGATATCTGACCAATATGTTGATATCTGACCAGTACGTTGATGTCTGCCCGGTGCGTTGATATCTGACCGGTACTTTGATATCTGACCAGTACGTTGATATCTGAATAGTATGTTGATATCTGACCAGTACGTTGATGTCTGACCAGTACGTTGATATCTGACCAGTGCGTTGATATCTGACCAGTACGTTGATGTCTGACCAGTACGTTGATATCTGACCAGTACATTGATATCTGACCAGTACGTTGATATCTGACCAGTGCGTTGATATCTGACCCTGTGGCGACACGCCACCACTGGACATAATCCGCTCACGGCGGCACAGACAGTCTAAGCAGAAGCCCCCAGCCGGGGGCCCTTTCCTCCAGCAACTTGTTTCCCGCAGGGACAGGCTGCCGGGAGCACTTCCTGTCTGGGAAGTATTTAAGTGGATGCGCGGGCTTTTCTAGTTCCTGTTTGTCATGTGGTTGGAATAAAGCAGTTGTGTTTTCAATAGCTCTGTCTCGACTCCGACGTTTGCCGCGGTATCTCAACACTGGTGACCCCGACGCTCAGGACGAATCCTAAGCTAGCATGGCGGATACAAACGCAGTCACGGTTAAATTACCAGACTTTTGGGAGAACCCCGCCGAAGCCTGGTTCGTTCAAGCTGAGTTCAGATTCCGGCTGAAAGGCATTACAGTCGACGCCACGAAGTACGACTACCTCGTCGCCTCGCTCACCTACGCTACAGTCCCCAAGGTTTGGGCAGCGCTGCAGAATCCACCAACGGATGGCAAGTACGAACATCTGAAGGCTGCGCTACTTAAAACATTTCAAACGTCCTCTTACCAGCGCCACTGCCAACTCCTGGACCTCCCCGGCCTTGGTGACGCTTCACCATCAGACCTGCTTTCCCACATGCTGTCCCTCTCAGACGACAAAAATCCCGGCGCCCTTTTTCGCATGCTTTTCATTCAGCAGCTCCCCGCCAGCATCCGCCCGCTCATTGTGAAGTCTGACTCCATGGACCTGAATGATATAGCCGAAAAGGCCAGCCGGCTGCTCTCTGCACAGGCCGCTCGCGACGTCGCGCCCGACCTCACGGCAACGACCACGCGGCCTCACGGGCCGCTAGGCCCGACCGCTCTACCACTCCGGGTCACTGCTACTACCACACCCGTTTTGGCGCTAGGGCTCAACGCTGCACGCCACCGTGTACCTTCAAACCCCCCCCCGCACCGGCCCCCGCGATGGCCGCGGGGCAGAAGGAGCCCCTACTGTACGTCACTGACGACAGAACCAACCGCCGATTTCTGTGCGACACAGGGGCCCAGCACAGCATCACCCCCGCCTCCGTCCTCGAGATCCAACGCGGCACACGGGGTATC
Organism: Somniosus microcephalus; assembly: GCF_052327205.1. Taxonomy (NCBI): domain Eukaryota; kingdom Metazoa; phylum Chordata; class Chondrichthyes; order Squaliformes; family Somniosidae; genus Somniosus; species Somniosus microcephalus. Next base: position 4,085,777 of record NC_141017.1, on the reverse strand, counting down.
ACACTGGCTGCAGCCAACGGCTCTGAAATCCGCACATATGGCACCCGCATGGTCACGCTCGACCTCGCGGGCCGCCGCTACCGCTGGGAGTTCCTCACAGCCAAGGTCCTCTGCCCACTCATTGGCGCCGACTTCCTACGCGCCCACGGCCTCCTTGTCGACATTCCGAGGCACCGCCTCGTCGCCATCAACACTATGGCCCCCATCCCCGGCGCCTTTACCCCGGCCCGTTCGGCCGGCCTGACGACCTACTGCCTCGCCAGAGCCACGGACGACTACTCGGCACTCCTAGCTGAGTTTCCCGCCCTCACTAATCCGACCTTTTTGGCCAAAGCCGCCAAGCACGGTGTGGAACACTATATCCCCACCACCGGCCCCCCAGTTTCTGCCCACGCCCGCAGACTCAACCCGGCCAAGCTGGAAATCGCGCGGGCCGAGTTCACCACCATGGAACAACTCGGCATCAACCGCCGCTCCAGCAGCCCTTGGGCCTCGCCCCTCCACATCGCCCCCAAGCCCGGCGGAGGCTGGCGCCCTTGCGGGGACTACCGCCGCCTCAACGACACCACCACCCCCGATCGATACCCGATGCCACACATCCAGGACTTCTCGGTCCGACTGGCCGGACGAACCGTCTTTTCCAAAGTCGACCTGGTGCGCGGTTACCACCAAGTCCCCGTACACCCCGCGGACATCCCCAAAACGGCCGTCATCACCCCATTCGGCCTGTTCGAGTTCCTGAGGATGCCCTTCGGCCTCAAGAATGCAGCACAGGCTTTCCAGCGCCTTATGGACTCAGTCCTCCGGGACCTGAACTTCCTATTCGTCTATCTAGACGACATTCTCGTGGCCAGCTCCTCCAAACAGGAACACCTCGAACACCTTCGCATCCTGTTCGGGCGCCTAGCCCAACACGGGCTCATCCTCAGCCCGGCGAAGTGCCAATTCGGCCTAACCGAGATCGATTTTCTCGGTCACCACATCACCCCTGCTGGGGCCGTCCCCCTGCCCAACAAGGTGCAGGCCGTCCAGCAATTCCCCCGCCCCACAACCATCAAGGGCCTCCAGGAGTTCCTCGGGATGGTGAACTTCTACAACAGGTTCATCCCCAGAGCCGCAGCCCTCATGAAGCCCCTATACGACTCCCTCCGAGGAAAATCCGGCAAGATGGACGTAGCCTGGACCACTGACACGGCAGCCGCTTTCGACGCCACCAAAAACGCGCTCGCCGACGCCACTCTGCTCGCGCACCCGAGGGCCGATGCCCGGGTCGCGCTCACCACCGACGCCTCCGACCACGCGGTCGGGGCCGTGTTCGAGCAGTGGGTCAATGGCGCGTGGCAGCCACTTGCCTTCTACAGCCGCCAACTGCGCCCCCCGGAGGTCAAATACTCCACTTTCGACTGCGAGCTTCTCGCACTCCACCTGTCGGTCCGCCATTTCAGGTTCCTCCTGGAAGGCCGCCCCTTCACCGCGTATGTGGACCACAAGCCACTCACATACGCGATGGCCAAGCACACCGAACCCTGGTCTGCTAGGCAGCAACGCCAGCTCGCGGCCGTCTCCGAGTTTACTACGGACATTCAGCACGTCTCCGGTAGAGACAACGTGGTCGCCGACTGCCTTTCCCGTCCCGCCGTCTGTGCGAATCACCTCGCGGCCGACTACGCACAACTAGCAGCGGCCCAGCTCACGGACCCAGACCTCCTCTCGGTGGCTACCAGCCTGCCAGGGCTACGCCTAGCCAAGGTCGCGCACGGGCCCGAAGCCACGGCAGTCACGTGCGACGTCTCACTCGGCCAACCCAGGCCGGTCGTCCCAGAGACCTGGCGGCGCCGCGTCTTTGACGCGCTCCACGGGCTCTCTCACCCGGGTTCCCGCGCATCCGTCAAACTCCTCTCCCAGCGCTTCGTCTGGCGCGGCCTCAGCAGAGATGTTCGGACTTGGGCCACCTCCTGCCTCGCCTGCCAACGGGCTAAGGTACAGCTGCACACCAAAGCACCCCTGGGAGACTTCGAGGTACCAAGCCGCCGCTTCGACCACGTACACGTCGACATCGTCGGTCCCCTGCCGCCATCGCAAGGCCAAACATATCTCCTCACGATGGTCGACCGCTACACACGCTGGCCTGAGGCAGTGCCGCTGACCTCCACCACCACAGCCGACATCGCCAGGGCGTTCGTTAACACCTGGGTTGCGAGGTTCAGCGTACCGGCCGACATAACCTCCGACAGAGGCGCCCAGTTCACCTCCGAACTCTGGACGGCCACAGCACGCAACCTCGGGGTGACACTCCACCGCACCACGGCGTACCACCCGCAGGCCAACGGACTTTGTGAACGCTTCCACAGGTCACTCAAGGCCTCACTCCGCGCCGGCCTGCAGGACAGTACCTGGACTGACCGCCTACCGTGGGTGCTACTCGGCCTACGCACCGCGGTCAAGGAAGACCTCCAGTCCTCGGCAGCGGAGTCAGTCTACGGACAACCGCTGCGCGTCCCAGGCGAATTCCTTCCGGAGCCTACCAAGCCTTGGTTGGCCGAACAGCAGCGGCTCGACTCTTTCTCTTCCGCTCAGCAGTTCGCCCCACTTCCGGTCAATCGACACGGCGAACTCGCACCTCACGTCCCGCCAATTTTACAGCAGGCGCGCTTCGTCTTCGTGCGACACGACGCGCACCGCGGGCCCCTGCGACCCCCGTACGATGGTCCGTATGAGGTACTGCAAACCGGGGACAAGGTCTTCAAGCTGCGACTCGGCAACAGGGTCGAGACAGTCTCCATCGACCGGCTCAAACCAGCACACACAGAACCAGGGGAACAGGTTCCCGTGGCCCAGCCTCCAACTAGAGGCCGTCCCCCCGGCAAGCCAGCACAGCCGGCGGCGAACCGCCCGACCCAACCAACCAGACCGGCGACCACTCAGAGCCGCTGCGGCAGAACCATTAGACCACCGTCACGACTCGTCCACTCCTCCTAAGCGGATTCTGGGGGGAGCTCTGGGCGTCACGCCACCACTGGACATAATCCGCTCACGGCGGCACAGACAGTCTAAGCACAAGCCCCCAGCCGGGGGCCCTTTCCTCCAGCAACTTGTTTCCCGCAGGGACAGGCTGCCGGGAGCACTTCCTGTCTGGGAAGTATTTAAGTGGATGCGTGGGCTTTTCTAGTTCCTATTTGTCATGTGGTTGGAATAAAGCAGTTGTGTTTTCAATAGCTCTGGTCTCGACTCCCACGTTTGCCGCGGTATCTCAACAACCCGTACGTTGATATCTGACCAGTGCTTTGATATCTGACCAGTATGTTGATATCTGACCAGTGCGTTGATATCTGACCAGTACGTTGATATCTGACCAGTATGTTGATATCTGACCAGTGCGTTGATATCTGACCAGTGCGTTGATATCTGACCAGTGCATTGATATCTGACCAGTGCATTGATATCTGACCAGTATGTTGATGCCTGACCAGTACGTTGGTATCTGACCAGTACGTTGGTATCTGACCAGTACGTTCATGTCTGACCAGTACGTTCATGTCTGACCTGTACGTTCATGTCTGACCAGTATACTGATACCTTCCCTGGACTCTGACCCCGCTGCTGGTCCACGCTGCGCCATTCCTGGACCTTGACCTGGCTGCTGGGCTCGTCCTTGCTCCTGGTTCCCAGCCTTGGACATGAGTGATGTTGCATCTCACAGGATCAAATTAGCACTGATATTCTCGCGATCCCTGGCCCCGAGCTCCACTAGTCACTAGATCACTAGTGTAGTGGAGAAGCGTAGTCTTGATGGCAGAGAGGTCTGGGAATTTGGAAGCTAAGTTTAAGTGAAGAGCCAGTGCTCACTGAGAACAAAGAACAGGCATGGTCGGGGGATGGGTAGTGGGCTCAGGTAACTTTAACCTTGCAGCTTGAACTTGCAGTTAGGGAGATATTGTTGCTATCACGGAGACATGGTTGAGGGAGGGTCAGGACTGGCAGCTCAATATTCCGGGGTATAGAATCTTCAGGCGAGACAGAGGGGGGTGTAAAAGGGGAGGGGGTGTTGCAATATTAATTAAGGAGTCAATTACTGCTGTAAGGAGGGATGATATATTAGCGGGTTCCTCTAATGAGGCCTTATGGGTAGAACTTAAAAACAAAAAGGGGGCAAGCACTTTGCTGGGAGTGTACTATAGGCCCCCAAACAGCCAGGGGGAGATAGAGGAACAGATATGTAGGCAAATCTCAGAGAAGTGTGAAAATAATAGGGTAATAATAGTGGGGGATTTCAACTTCCCCAATATAAATTGGGATAGTCAGAGTGTGAAAGGCTTAGAGGGTGCAGAATTCTTAAAGTGCATCCAGGAGAGCTTTTTGAGCCAACATGTAGAAAGTCCTACAAGAGAGGGGGCGGTACTGGACCTAATTCTGGGGAATGTAGCCGGGCAAGTGGTGGAAGTATCAGTAGGAGAGCATTTTGGCGACAGTGACCATAATTCGGTGAGATTTAAGGTGGTCATGGAAAAAGACAAAGACGGCCCGGAAATAAGGGTTCTAAATTGGGGGAAGGCCGATTTTAATATGATAAGGCAGGATCTGGCCAAAGTGGACTGGGAGCAGCTACTTATAGGAAAATCCACATCAAAACAGTGGGAGACTTTCAGAAGGGAAATAGAGAGAGTACAACGCCAACATGTTCCTGTAAAGGTCAAGGGTGGGACCAACAAGCAAAGGGAACCTTGGATGACAAGGGATATACAAAAATGCATTAGAAATGAAAGGGGGGCTTTTGGCAGTTACAAAAGACTAAAGATGGAAGAAGCCCTAGAGGAGTATAAAAAGTGCAGGGGCATACTTAAAAAAGAAATTAGGAGGGCGAGGAGGGGCCATGAAATAACACTGGCGAGCAAAATAAAGAAAAATCCTAAGATGTTTTATAAGTATATTAAGGGCAAGAGGATAACCAGGGAAAGGGTAGGGCCCATTAGGGACCAAAGTGGCAATCTGTGTGTAGAGCCAGAGGATGTAGGCGGGGTTTTAAATGAATTTTTTGCATCTGTGTTCCCTATGGAGAAAGACGATGCGGACATAGAAATCGGGCAAGGGGACTGTGACATACTTGAACATATTAGCATCGAGAGGGAGGAGGTGCTAGCGGTTTTAGCAGGCCAAAAAGTGGATAAATCCCCAGGCCCGGACGAGATGTATCCCAGGCTGCTGTGGGAGGCAAAGGAGGAGATTGCAGGGGCTCTGACACAAATTTTCAGAACCTCTCTGGCCACAGGGGATGTACCAGAGGACTGGAGAACAGCTAATGTAGTACCATTATACAAGAAGGGTAGCAGGGATAAACCAGGGAATTACAGGCCAGTGAGCCTAAGATCTGTGGTAGGGAAATTATTGGAAAAAATTCTGAGGGACAAAATTAGTCTCCACTTGGAGAGGCAAGGATTAATCGGGGATAGTCAGCATGGCTTTGTCAAGGGTAAATCATGTCTGACAAATCTGATTGAATTTTTCGAAGGGGTGACTAGGGGGGTGGATGAGGGAAATGCTGTGGATGTGGTTTACATGGACTTCAGTAAAGCTTTTGACAAAGTCCCGCATAGGAGACTGGTCAAGAAGGTAAGAGCCCATGGGATCCAGGGTGCCTTGGCGCGTTGGATCCTAAACTGGCTGAGTGGCAGGAGGCAGAGGGTGATGGTCGAAGGTTGCTTTTGTGACTGGAAGCCTGTGTCCAGTGGGGTACCTCAGGGATCGGTGCTGGGTCCCTTGTTGTTTGTGATCTACATAAATGATTTGGATGAGAATGTAAAAGGTATGATCAGTAAGTTCGCAGATGACACGAAAATTGGTGGGGTGGTAAATTGCGAGGAGGAAAGCCTCAGGCTACAGGACGATATAAACGGGTTGGTCAGATGGGCGGAAAAGTGGCAAATGGAATTTAACCCTGAAAAGTGCGAGGTGATGCATTTTGGACGGACAAATAAGGCAAGGGAATACACAATGAGTGGTAGGACCCTAGGAAGTACAGAGGGTCAGAGGGACCTTGGTGTACATGTACATAGATCCCTGAAGGCAGCGGAACAGGCAGATAAGGTGGTTAAAAAGGCATATGGGATACTTGCCTTCATTAGCCGAGGCATAGAATATAAGAGCAGGGAGGTTATGATGGAGCTGTACAAAACGCTGGTGAGGCCACAGCTGGAGTACTGTGTGCAGTTCTGGTCACCTCACTATAGGAAGGATGTGATTGCTTTGGAGAGGGTGCAGAGAAGATTCACCAGGATGTTACCTGGGATGGAGCGCCTCAGCTATGAAGAAAGACTAAACAGGCTGGGGTTGTTTTCCTTGGAGCAAAGAAGGCTGAGGGGGGACCTGATTGAGGTGTACAAAATGATGAGGGGCATAGATAGGGTAGACAAAGAGGAACTTTTCCCCTTCGTAGGGGGGTCAATAACAAGGGGGCATAGATTCAGGGTAAGGGGCAGGAGATTTAGAGGGGATTTGAGGAGGAACTTTTTCACCCAGAGGGTGGTTGGAATGTGGAACTCAATGCCTAAAAGGGTGGTAGAGGCAGGAACCCTCACAACATTCAAGAAGCATTTGGATGAGCACTTGAAATGCCATTGCATACAAGGCTATGGACCAAATGCTGGAAAATGGGATTAGACTGGACAGGGATGGATGGGCGGCGCAGACACGATGGGCCGAAGGGCCTCTTTCTGTGCTGTAAAACTCTATGGCCTAGAAATTGAGTGGGCTTAGCGCCCATTTTGCAGCGCTAGAGGGCATTGCGCTGGACTTACAGCCGGTTTTGAAATTGACTAGGGCCCAACATCGGCGTTACACCGGTAGCGCTGCGCCGGCACCGATGACGTCATCGGTGTGCGCAGCGTCCCGGTTGCCGTGGTGACGGGCCCCAGCGCCGAAATTCAGTTGCGGCCGCCTCGCCCGTGGCACCCGCAACTAAGACTCTGGCAACAGAGTCTTACACGACTTTGCGCCGGCGCATAAAGGTGGAGCGGCGGCCGGCCGCTTTCCCGCCGGCCGCCTGCCCGCACCTCCCTCCCTGGACTCCCCCACCCCCCCCCCCCCGCGGAACAGATGCTTCTCGGCTGCGAGCCCGGCACTTCCCCGAGGTGCCGGGCTCATTTTTGTGGCGATTTAACCGGCCAGCGGGCGGGTGCAGGCAGCTCCTCCTTAACTGAACTCTATGACTCTATGGCCTAGAAATTGAGTTTGCGCTGCGCCGGGGCTTAACGCCGGAAATTTAGCGCCGGTGCTAAGTCGCGCTGTGCGCGCCAAAAATTCAGTAGCGCCGCGCCCAAACGGCTGCCGGCGCTACTGAAGGCTGTTTGCGCCTGAAAACTGGCGCTATTCCGGCGCTGCGGCGCCCGATGCGGTGCGGCAGGCTCGGGAAGTGCAGGCCTCCTCCTTCAGTTAAGGAGGAGCTGCCTGCACCCGCCCGCTGGCCGGTTAAATCGCCACAAAAATGAGCCCGGCACCTCGGGGAAGTGCCGGGCTCGCAGCCGAGAAGCATCTGTTCCGCGGGGGGGTGGGTGGGGGATTCCGGGGAGGGAGGTGCAGGCAGGCGGCCGGCGGGAAAGCGGCCGGCCGCCGCTCTACCTTTATGCGCCGGCGCAAAGTCGTGTAAGACTCTGTTGCCAGAGTCTTAGTTGCGGCTGCCACGGGCGAGGCGGCCGCAACTGAATTTCGGCGCTGGGGCCCGTCACCACGGCAACCGGGACGCTGCGCACACCGATGACGTCATCGGTGCCGGCGCAGCGCTACCGGTGTAACGCCGATGTTGGGCCCTAGCCAATTTCAAAACCGGCTGTAAGTCCAGCGCAATGCCCTCTAGCGCCGCAAAATGGGCGCTAAGCCCACTCAATTTCTAGGCCTATGACTCTATGACTAAAATGCACCCACTATTAGAGCCAGGGGAGCTTAAACAGCAGAAGAGAGGAGACTGGGGGGGGTGGGGGGCGGAACAGAGCAAAGGATGGCAATGGATGGCCAAGGAGCTCCCTAGGGAGCTGCCAGCACAGGAGCCACGAGCCAACAATGAGGTCGGGAGGACCACAATGCATCCTACGAAACCCAGGCAGAGAGGACCTGCGGGAAGGAGGGAGGAGGACAGTAGGAGTAAATTTGTGTGTGTGTGCGCTAGGCCATTGTAGCAGAGCCTGGTCTCCAATCGTCTTGGATCCCCTTGCCATTGGACCAAGACCTTGCTCTGTCGAGCCCGTGTGGTAGCTGGTGTGCAACGGCCACCCCACGTTAAAAGAATTCACGCACAGGCATCTTCCACCCTTTAAAATGAAGTTCGGGACCTGGAATGTCAGGACCCTCATGGACAACCCCAACAGTGACAGACCGGAATGCCGTACTGCTATCGTTGCCTGGGAGCTCAGACGTTTCGACATTGACATCGCTGCCCTAAGTGAGACCCGGCGGGCAGGGGAAGGCCAGCTCAAGGAGCAAGGCGGTGGTTACACCTTCTTCTGGAAAGGCAAACCTGACGAAGAACGCCGCCTCCATGGGGTAGGCTTCGCCATAAAAAATGAATTAGCTGGGCGTCTCAGAGACTCCCCTTGCAGTATAAATGAACGCCTCATGAGTCTTCGACTCACCCTAGCCCGGAACCAGTGCGCTACGGTCATCACTGCGTACGCTCAACACTGGAAGCCACAGATGAGACCAAAGAGGAATTCTACTCCAGCCTCGAACAATCCCTGTCGCGAGTCCCAACGGGCGACAAGCTGATCCTCCTTGGCGACTTCGACGCTAGAGTTGAAAAGGACACAGACCTCTGGGGAGATGTGATCGGCAGAGAGGGGGTAGGGAAAGTCAACTCCAACGGTACCCTCCTCCTGACAAAATGCTCAGAACATGGCCTCGTCATAACCAACACCTTATTCCATCAGAGAGACAAGTACAAGGCTTCATGGCAGCACCCTCATTCCAAGCACTGGCATCTGCTGGACTACGTCATCATCTGAGTGAGGGACCGCAAGGACATACGCATCACCCGTGCTATGACAGGAGCTGACGACTGCTGGACAGACCACCCCCTAATCCGCTCTGACATCTCCATCAGTGTAGCCCCAAAACAGCGGCAGCAACAGAAACAATGCCGCAGGAAAATCAACGCTGGAGCACTCAAAGACCCCGCTAAGAAAGCCCTATTCAGCCTGCGCCTCACAATTAACCTGACGACTCCCAGTGATTCAGAGACACAGAGTGACCACAGCACCTGGTCTGCACTCAAGGCCTCCATAATCCGCACCTGTGAAGAGACGCTCGGTCACTCGATCAAGAAACACCAAGACTGGTTCAACGAGAATGACCAGGAGATCCAGGAGCTAATAAACTGCAAGCGCAATGCATTCCTGATCTGGAAACAGCAACAGAACTTGAGAGCAAGAAAGCAGCTGTACAGACACCTGAAGGCCGAGGTCCAACAAAAAACTCGCGACCTAAAGAACAGGTGGTGGGTGGAGAAAGCGCAGGAGATCCAGCAGCTAGCCAACAACCACGACATGCGTGGATTCTTTAGCGCAGTCAAGACCACCTACGACACAAGCGCCCAAGGTCCTACCTCACTGCGGGCCAAGAACGGAGAGGCACTCATCAAGGTCAGAGAGGCAGTCAGTGCCCGCTGGAAGGAGCACTTTGAAGATCTTCTTAACCGAGACTGTCTTCAATGTGAGTGTCTTCAACTCCATCCCGCAGCATGTTACCCACCACTATCTCAGCACAACCCAAGCCTGGCATGAGGTTGAAAAGGCCATCTGACAACTGAAGAACAACAAGGCCTCAGGAGCAGATGGAATCCCTGCCGAGGCACTAAAGCATAGCTGGTGCGAATTCATGAACTAATTTCTCTTATCTGGAAGGAGGGGAGCATGCCAGGGGATCTCAGAGATGCCGTAATTGTGACCATCTTCAAGAAAGGTGACAAGTCCGATTGCGGTAATTGCAGGGGAGTTTCCCTGCTGTCTGCCAAAGGGAAAGTCATCGCAAGAATCCTCTTCAATCACCTTCTTCCAGTGGCCAAAGAGCTCCTCCCAGAGTCGCAAGGGTAGGGCCTATTAGAGATCATGAGGGTAATCTGTGTGTGGAGGCGGGAGATGTCAGTAGGGTGCTTAATGAATACTTTGCGCCTGTTTTCACAAAGGAGGGGTGAAGCAGACATTGCTATCGGGGGGGGGGTGAAATATTAGATGAAATAAACATAGTGAGAGAGGAAGAATTAAGGGGTTTAGCAGCTTTAAAAGTGGATAAATCCCCAGGCTCAGATGTAATGTATCCCAGGCTGTTAAGCGAAGCAAAAAGAGGAAATAGCAGAGGCCCTGACCATCATTTTTCAATCCTCTCTGGCTTCAGGTGTGGTGCCAGAGGACTGGAGGATTGCTAAGGTGGTACCCATGTTTAAAAAGGGAGAAAAGGATAGACCGAGTATTTATAGGCCAGTAAGCCTAACCTCAGTGGTGGGAAAATTATTGGAAAGAATTCTGAAGGACAGGATAAATCTTCATTTAGAAAGACACGGATTAATCAAGGATAGTCAGCACGGATTTGTTAAGGGAAGGTCGTGTCTGACAAACTTGATTGAATTTTTTGAGGAGGGAACAAGGTGGGTAGATGAGGGTATTGTGTTTGATGTAGTATATATGGACTTTAGCAAGGCTTTTGATAAGATTCCACATGGCAGACTGGTCACGAAGTTATAAGCCCATGAGATCTAGGGCAAAGTGTCAAGTTGGATTCAAAACTGGCTCAGACAGGAAGCAGAGGGTAATGGTTGATGGGTGTTTTTGTGACTGGAAGCCTGTTTCCAGTGGGGTTCCGCAGGGCTCAGTACTAGGTCCCTTGCTTTTTGTGGTATATATCAACGATCTAGTCTTGAATATAGGGGGTATGATTAAGAAGTTTGCAAATGATACTAAAATCGACTGTGTGGTTGATACTGAAGAAGGAAGCTGTAGACTGCAGGAAGATATCAATAAATTGGTCAAGTGGGCAGAACAGTGGCAAATGGAATTCAATCCGGAGAAGTGTGAGTTAATGCATTTGGGGAGGGCTAACAAGGAAAGGGAATACACATTAAATGGTAGGACACCGAGTAGTGTAGAGGAACAAAAGGACCTTGGAGTGCATGTCCACAGATCCCTGAAGGTAGCAGGCCAAGTAGATAAGGTGGTTAAGAAGGCATACGGAATGCTGGCCTTTATTAGCCGTGGCATAGAATACAAGAGCAGGGGGGTTATGCTTCAACTGTATAAAACACTAGTTAGGCCTCAGCTAGGGTACTGCGTGCAGTTCTGGTCACATTACAGGAAAGATGTGATTGCACTAGAGAGGGTGCAGAGGAGATTTACAAGGATGTTGCCGGGAATAGAGAATCTTAGCTATGAGGAAAGACTGGATAGGCTGGGTCTGTTTTCCTTGGAACAGGGGAGGCTGAGGGAAGACCCTATTGAGGTGTATAAAATTATGAGGGGCATAGATAAAGTGGATAGAAAGGACCTATTTCCCTTAACAGGGAGGTCAAAAACCAGGGGGCACAGATTTAAAGTGATTGGGGGGAGGCTTAGAAGGGATTTGAGGTGAAATTTCTTCACCCAGAGGGTTGTGGGGGTCTGGAACTCACTGCCTGAAAGGGTGGTCGAGGCAGGAACCCGAACCACATTTAAAAAGTACTTGGATGTGCACTTGGGATGCTGTAACCTGCAGGGCTACGGACCAAGAGCTGGGAAGTGGGATTAGGCTGGATAGCTCTTTGTTGGCCGGCGCGGACACGATGGGCCGAAATGGCCTCCTTCTGTGCTGTAACTTTCTATGATTCTATGAATGCGGATTCCGCCCACTAAGGGGCACAATGGACATGATCTTCACCGCACGTTAATTACGAGAGAAATGCAGGGAACAGCAACAACCGCTGTACATGACCTTCTTTGATCTCACAAAAGCCTTCGGCACCGTCAACCGTGAGGGATTATGGAGTGTCCTCCTCAAATTCGGCTGCCCTCAAAAGTTTGTCATCATCCCCCGCCTGCCTCACGACGACATGCAAGCCATGATCCTGACCAATGGTTCCACCACAGACCCAATTCACGTATGGACCGGGGTCAAGCAAGGCTGTGTCATCGCACCAACGCTCTTCTCGATCTTCCTTGCTGCAATGCTCCATCTCACCCTCAGTAAACTCCCCGCTGGAGTGGAGCTAATTTACAGAACAAACGGAAAACTGTTCAACCTCCGTCGCCTCCAGTCCAGATCCAAGGTCGTCCCATCCTCTGTCGTCGAATTACAGTATGCAGATGATGCCAAACCGTCGTCAACACCTTCACCGAAGTGTACGAGAGCATGGGCTTTACACTAAACATCAGTAAGACAAAGGTCCTCTACCAACCTGCCCCCGCCACACAGTACTGCCCCCCGATTATCAAAATCCACAACAAGGCCTTGGACAATGTGGACCACTTTCCATACCTCGGGAGCCTACTGTCAACAAGGGCAGACATTGATGACAAAGTCCAACACCGCCTTCAGTGTGCCAGTGCAGCCTTCGGTCACCTGAGGAAGAGAGTGTTTGAAGGCCGGGACCTCAAACCCGGCACCAAGCTCATGGTCTACAGAGCAGTAGTAATACCCACCCTGCTGTATGCCTCAGAGACATGGACCATGTACAGCAGGCACCTCAAAGCACTGGAGAGGTACCACCAACGCTATCTCCGCAAGATCCTGCAAATCCATTGGCAGGATAGGTGCACCAATGTCAGTGTTCTCGCTCAGGCCAACATCCCCAGCATCGAAGCTTTGACCACGCTTGATCAGCTCCGATGGACGGGTCACATCGTCCGCATGCCCGATACGAGACTCCAAAAACAAGCGCTCTACTCGGAGCTCCGACACGACAGGAGAGCCCCAGGTGGGCAGAGGAAATGCTTCAAGGACACCCTCAAAGCCTCCTTGAAAAAGTGCAACATCTCCACCGACACCTGGGAATCCCTGGCCCAAGACCGCACAAAGTGGAGGAGAAGCATCCGGGAAGGCGCCGAACATCTCGAGTCTCTTCGCCAGGAGCAAGCGGAAGCCAAGCGCAAACAGCGGAAGGAGCGCACGTCAACCCAAGCACCCCACCCACGCGCCCCTTCAACCACCATCTGCCCCACCTGTGACAGTCTGTAGGTCCCGCATTGGACTCATCAGTCACCTGAGAACTCATTTTTAATGTGGAAGCAAGTCATCCTCGGTTCCGAGGGACTGCCTAAGAGAAGGTATTGATATCTGACCAGTACATTGATATCTGATCAGTACGTTAATATCTGCCCAGTGCGTTGATATCTGACCAGTATATTGATATCTGACCAGTGCGTTGATATCTGACCAGTATATTGATATCTGACCAGTGCGTTGATATCTGACCAGTATATTGATATCTGACCAGTGCGTTGATATCTGCTCAGTACATTGATTTCCTCCCACAGTGGTGATATCTGCCCAGTGTGTTAATATTTGCCCAGTATGTTGATATCTGACTAGTACGTTGATATCTGACCAGTACATTGATATCTGACCAGTACGTTGATATCTGACCAGTACGTTGATATCGGACCAGTACGTTGATATCCGACCAGTACGTTGATATCGGACCAGTGCGTTGATATCCGACCAGTGCGTTGATATCTGCTCAGTACATTGATTTCCTCCCACAGTGGTGATATCTGCCCAGTGTGTTAATATTTGCCCAGTATGTTGATATCTGACTAGTACGTTGATATCTGACCAGTACATTGATATCTGACCAGTACGTTGATATCTGACCAGTACGTTGATATCGGACCAGTACGTTGATATCGGACCAGTACGTTGATATCCGACCAGTACGTTGATATCGGACCAGTGCGTTGATATCCGACCAGTGCGTTGATATCCGACCAGTGCGTTGATATCCGACCAGTGCGTTGATACCTGAGCAGTGCGTTGATATCTGAGCAGTGCGTTGATAAGGTGCAGTAGATGTGACCACTGCAATGTCTGAGTTTTAGTTAAATCGGCACAATGCAATTGTGATTTATTTTTGAGAACGGTCTGAGAATTGGCCTTAATCTTCACTGTAGGGGTTACTGGAATGAATCTTTTGCTGTTTTTGATTGAGCGCCATTGTGTGATGTGTCGCTTCACAGCCCTCGCTGCTGAGTAGGAAGCTATGGTTGGAGCGGGGTCACAGGTCAGGCATTCTGCTGGAAAACAAATGACTTGCATCAGGTGAACGCATTTTGAAATCCTCTGCATTTTACAGACACTAAACACCCACCCACTGGTGAACATGTTCGAGATAAGCACACCCTTTGTGAGAATAAACTTGTACTGAGGGGAATAGGGAATAATTATTTGAGATAACTGCAGAAAAGGAATTGGTTCCGAAGAAAAGTGAATGCATGAGTCACCAGGCACTGTGGGCTAAAACCTACATTGCTGAGGAAAGTGAGTGAGGAGACGGCAGAGGAAATGGTCACAATTGTTCAATCCTCCTTCAATCTGAAAATCGTGCTGTGTGACTGAGACAACATAACACCCTGTCCTAGAAAGGAGGGAAGGGTCAAGCAGGTAACTACAGACCAGCTGATATTAGTTGTGGACAAACTCTTAGAATCCATAATTCAAGATAAAATGAGTAATTGTTCTGGCGTGACAAGGGTCATTTAGGACAGCCAGCATGAATTTATTAAAGGCAAGTCATATTTGACAAACTTAAGAGTTTTTTTAATGGTTGGATAGATAGAAGGAATGCAGTAGATGTGTATATAGATTTTCAGTGAGTGTTTAATAAGATGGCTCACAGGAGGCTTGTCAGAAAAGCTCAGGTGTATGGTATGAGTAAGTATAGCGGTGTGGCAAGATAGGTAGTTGGCAGTTAGATATATAGGCCAGGATTTTCAATGGGCCGTGGAGGCGTGATTGGAGGCGTGTGGGGGGTTAAAATTGCGAATACTGGCGGGCGGGACCCCCCCCCCCCCGGCCTGGTTCCCGACTCCGAGCAACTTTAACTCAGTCGTGTCTAATGGTCCCGACTCCGTCCCACCTCCAACAGGCGGGATAGGTCGTTAAGGCCCTTAACAAGCACTAAATAGCCTCTATAATCCTATTTTAACAGGCCCTTGCGAATGTAACCCTTTTCCCATGTGAAACACGATGGTGAAACCTGGCGGGAGCACTATTGGATTGCTGACTATCAGTTGCAGCTCAACCATTAAAGAGGAGATTTGATCAGCCATCATTTGCAGGTGGCAGGACTTTGTTGTCTCAGGTCTGGGGGAACTTTTAGAAGGCTTAACCACACCTGTGGAAGGTTGGAGCCTCACACCCATCTCCAGTGTGACGTCCAGGGAAACCCCTCTCGCCACCCTCACTGAGCGCTTCCTCAACTGAGGCATATACCAGAAGCATGGGAGCCATTTATTTCCTTCCCTTCTGGGCATTAGATGAGCTCGAGCACCAGCCGCGGCACCAGCAGAGCCAGGAACAACAGCAGCACCAACAGCAGCAGCAGGAGCACCAGGCTGCTGCTCACCTACCTGAAGCTGCACAGGCCAGAAGGAGCCAGCGCTTGGAAGCCCGTCGGCACAGGAGAGACCCTCCAAACAGGGTCTACAGACACAGGGTCAGCTACCTCAACATGTCTGAGCATCAGTGCCAAAGGCGGCTCCAACTTTCGCGAGAGGTAGTGAGTGACATCTGCGCAATGCTGCAACAAAGTGAGAATGAAGGAGTGAGTGTAGAGATTCCATAGCATCGATACTTAGAAGGAGACAAAGATGGAGTGAGGTGGCAAGACCAAGGGCCCTCCCTGTGTGTTGTCAGTTGTTTTCATAGCATCGGAGTGTGAGGGCTGCATGGTGGAATAGTTATGTGAATGTGACCATAGAGAGAAAGGGAATGGGTAAGGGTGCATGGATGTCATTGTCAAGTGGGATGTGGAGGAAGAGATTGCTGAAGCTGAGTGCTGGTGAGGAAAGGCAATGGGGATCAGATTGAGGGTGATGGGAAAATCATACTCACTTTTCCAGTGCGGAGAAGGTCATGAAATCTCTTGCGGCACTGTATCCAGGTTCTGCGGGTGACTCCCAAGGAGTTGACCTCCTCAGCCACCTACATCCACACTGCCTTGGTCTGAGTGGGAGGCCTCTTCCTCCCTGTAGAAGGGAACAGGACCTCCCTGTTGGCTGTAGCCCCATCGACTAATGACTGCAGGGCCACCTCGTCAAAACGAGGAGCTGATCTGGGTCTCCCACCGGTCATCTTTCCTGCAGGTCTCTCTCACTCCACAGTCAAAAAGCTTGGCAGTCTGCAGAAGAAGCAAGGCTTGCTGTAGACCTTAAATGCAGCAGCAATAATGACGTCATCGGAGGGGACTTTCGGCCAAGAGAAACCCATTTGCCAAGGGTTCCCACACGTTGGAAATCAATTGGACAATTAAGTTAAAATTGCATCAATCTCCCACATCCATTTAGATTTGTGTGGGTAACACGAAATGCAGATTACACGACACCATCCTGCACCTGAATGAAAATCCAGCCCATAGAGTCAGATACATAGAGTTAGGTTAAATGGGTGTCCCTCAGATTGGAGAAAGGTTAAACTGCCCCAGGGGTCAGTGCCGGGTCCACTTTTGTTCTTTGTGTGTGTATGAACATACAAACAATGACAGACCCTATGAGCTGTAACATTGGACACAACCTTATTCCAAAAGAACTCAACAACTTACGAACAATGACGGACCGGTAAAGGCCCACTGGTCCATTGAGCAATTGCGATACCTGGTGTGTCACAATATACACTCTCCACCCCACCCAAAACCATGTGATCTCCTGGGAGGTGCGAAAAAACAGGTAAAAACCCCAGGCCAATTTGGGGGTGTCGGGGGGGGGAAAGAAGTAGAAATTCCTCTTCAACCCATCTCGGTGATCGAAACTGATCCTGAAGATCACTGGCCCTGAATTCCCAGCAGCACCTACCTGTTGTAAGAGGTGATCTCTGCCCCACCCAGAAACAGGTCCAGCTCTCTCTCGAAGTAATTCAGTGAATCAGCGTCCACCGCACGAGCCGGCAGCCTGTCCCAGAGGTCCACTGTTCTCTGGGAAATGAACCACCTCCTGACATCTAACCTAGATCTGGCCTTGTACAACTTAAAATTGTGATCCCACCACCAAACGCATCTTCCCCTCCCCTCCCCTTTCAGCATTCCATAGGGACCGCTCCCTCCGAGACACCTTAGCCCACTCCTCTATCACCCCCAGCACCCCTTCCCCTTTGCCCAGCACCTTCCCGTGCAAGCGCAGGAGATGCAACACCTGCCCTTTTACCTCCCCCCTTCCCACTGTCCAGGGCCCCAAACACTTCTTCCAGGTGAAACAGTGATTTACTTGTACTTCTTGCAATCTAGTATACTGTATTTGCTGCTCACGATGCGGTCTCCTCTACATTGGGGAGACCAAATGCTGATTGGGTGACCGCTTTGCGGAACACCTCCATTCAGTCCGTAAGGGTGACCCTGAGCTTCCGGTCGCCTGTCATTTTAATTCACCGCCCCATTCCCACTCAGACCTCACCGTACTCGAGCTCTTGCATTGTTCCACGGAAGCTCAACATAAGCTCGAGGAACAGCACCTCACCTTCCGATTAGGCACTTTACAGCCTTCCGGACTCAATATCGAGTTCAACAATTTCAGATCATAACCTCGGCCCCTATTACATTTTTATTTATTTTTTATCCACACCTTTGTTTTGTGCCCTTCCCCCTTTTTCTCTCTCCCACATGGCAGCTGTCTCCCATTCTGCCAGCGCATTTCACAGCTAATCTAGAGCCGTCTTTTGTCTCCACTAGTCCGATCACCATCTCGTCTGGTTTTGAATACCTCTCAATGTCTCTTCACTTCCCTTTTGTTCTTTCATCCCCATTTCCCAGCCCCCAAACTGGCCTTTTAATCGGTTTCATTTCCTGTGCTTTTTCAGTCCTGACGAAGGGTTTTGACCCGAAACGTCAACTCAAATTTCTCTCCACGGATGTTGCCTGGCCTGCTGAGTTTTTCCAGCAGTTTCTGTTGTTATTTAAAATTGTGACTCCTGGTCCTGCCTAACCTGTTTGGCACAAATGTCAGCTGGAAGACAATCTATTCCCTTCATCATCTTAGAAACCTCAATCAGACCACCTCTAAGTGTCGCTCCTATAAAGTGTAGAGTCCCAACTCTGTTAGCCTATCTTGATCACTAAGGTGCTTTATATATTGCATTCCTAATCATTCCCTCAAGCATCTTTCCTATTGCTGATGTTAAACTAATGGACCGATAGGTACCTGTGTCCTTCTTGTCACCTTTTTTAAAGATGGGGATGTGGTAAAACCACCAATGAACTCCTGTACAAATGAATAACTGTCTTTAAAGCAATGTTACAGCACCTATGTCCGTTTGCTGAGTGCAAACAAGCTTTCTGTAAAAACCCTGAAACAACGCGATGACGTCATCACGTTGGTCACGTGGTGCCCCGAGTGGCGGGAAACGTCATGACGTCATGACATCAGAGGTGGGAGGTTCTGAGTTCAGACCTCGTGGAACAAGCTACTGTATAGACCTGTTTGCTGTTGCTCCTGCATGTTTTTGTTTTATTCACCAGTTTAATTAAATTCGGTTAATTTACTGAACTGACTCGACCTCAGTGATTTAGATAAGAATCCGTTGATTCCTACATTGGTGACCCTGAAGCTTCGCGGACGATTTCCGCGGAGGCAAGCTCGAGAACAAGATGGATGTAACTGCAACGAGTTTGAAGCTCCCTCAATTTTGGGAACAACAGGCAGCCTCCTGGTTCGTTCAAGCGGAGGCTCAGTTCCAACTGCGAAACATAGTGCTGGATCAGACCCGTTACCTGTATGTGGTCTCCGCACTGGACAGCTCGACGGCTTCCCGCATTATCAGCCTGCTGGAGACCCCGCCCGCGGAGAACAAGTACGAAACGCTCAAGGCACGCCTCATGCAAGTATTCGGTCTCACAAAGGCGGAGCGCGCACGACGCTTGCTCGCACTCCCCGGGTTCGGCGATGCTAAGCCTTCCGAGTTGATGAGCCACATGCTCACCCTCCTTGGGTCTGAGCCGCAGTGTTTTATATTTCGTGAACTGTTCCTGAGCCAGCTCCCTGAACAGGCACAAGCAGCCCTGGCCAGGTCGATGGCTACGGACAGTGTGGCGCTCGCGGCCGAAGCCGACACCATTTACGCAGTGATGCAACAGTATTGCGCCACCTTGATGCGCCCCGCCTCCAAGAACCCCGCCTCGGCACCTCCACAGCCCGGCCTTTGCTACTACCATGCCCGTTTCGGTCAGAAAGCCAGATGCTGCCGACCCCCGTGTAAATTCGTGCCGCCGGTACTGAGAAAGTAGCAACACCGATTGCGCGACCGGAAGGGAAGCCCCGATGTCGGTTTCGCCTCCACAATGACAGTTGGTGATTCCGGGAAATTGTTGTACATCACCGACTCCATTTCGGGCCGGCGTTTCTTATGCGACACGGGCGCTCAGTGCAGCATCCTCCCTGCTTCGGTTCTCGACGTCCGATCTGGGCGGCGCGGTCCTCCACTATAGGCCGCCAATGGCAGTGCAATCCGTACGTACGGGAAGCGGCGTATCCATTTGTGTCTCGGCGGCCAACTCTTCCACTGGGAGTTTATCACCGCCACGACACCACTGGCAATCCTCAGTGCCGATTTTTTCTGCACGCATGACCTACTGGTCGACGTACGTAATCGCCGCCTGATCCATGCCACCTCACGAGCCCCCATCCCCTGTTTTCGGGGCTCCGGCACGACCCACGCGGTTGCCCGCACCGAGTCGCCGCCCGACGAGTTCGCCCGCCTGCTCAAGGAATTTCCGGAGCTCGCTCGGCTCACTTTCTCTGCGACGACCGCCAAACACGGTGTTGAACACCACATCGCGACGACCGGCCCCCCGGTTTACGCCCGGGCTCGGTGATTAGAGGCCAGTAAACTCGAGGCCGCGAAGGCGGAATTCACCACTATGGAGCGGTTGGGCATCGTTCGCCGATCTGATAGTCCCTGGTCGTCTCCGCTACACATCGTGCCAAAGCCCGGCGGTGGGTGGCAGCCCTGTGGTGATTATCGGTGCCTCAACGAGGTCACAACTCCAGACCGGTACCCGATACAGTATATTCAAGATTTTTCTGCCCATTTGGCCGGCACGTCGTGGTTCTCCAAGATCGACCTCGTCCGCGGGTACCACCAGGTGCCCGTCCACCCTCAGGACGTCCAGAAAACGGCGGTCATTGCCCCATTTGGCCTTTTTGAATTTTTACGGATGCCTTTCGGGCTTAAAAATGCGGCGCAGGCGTTCCAACGCCTCATGGATTCGGTGCTCCGGGACCTCAAATTCCTTTTTGTATACCTCGATGACATCCTCGTCACCAGCGCGTCAAAGGAAGAACACCTACGTCACCTGCGCGTCCTTTTCTGCCGTCTCCTGGAGCATGGCCTTATAGTTAACCCAAACAAGTGCCAATTTGGACTGAGGCAGATCGATTTTCTGGGCCACCGCATCACCGCGGAAGGGGCACTGCCACTCAGGGCGAAAGTGGCAGCCGTTGCAGCGTTCCCACGGCCGCAATCCGTCAAGGTGCTCCAAGAATTCCTCGGCATGGTAAACTTTTACCATCGCTTTGTCCCCCGGGCCGCCCAGCTCATGTGGCCACTCTACGAGGCAATCCATGGGAAACCGGGGAAAGAACCGGTGATCTGGTCGTCGGTCATGGGCCGTGCATTTGGGGACACGAAGGAGGCCCTCGCCAATGCGACGATGTTAGCGCACCCGCTGCCCGGCGCCACCATCGCGCTCACGACAGATGCGTCGGACTATGCCGTCGGCGCCGTGCAAGAGCAATGGGTCGACGGGGCATGGCAACCGCTGGCATTTTTTAGCCGCCAGTTACGTAGTACCGAACGTAGCTATAGCACATTTGACCGAGAGCTGTTGGCGTTGTTCCTGGCCATCCGCCACTTTTGTTTTTTATTGGAAGGACGCCAATTCTTCGCTTTCGTGGATCACAAGCCCCTGACGTTTGCCATAGCCAAGACGACTGAGCCGTGGTCGGCCCGACAGCAACGGCAACTCACTTTCATCTCCGAGTTTACCACCGACATCCATCATGTGGCCGGCAAGGACAACATGGTTGCCGACTGCCTTTCGCGTGCGGCCATCCAGGCCGTCCAACTGGGTCTCGACTATTCACTAATGGCGGTCGACCAAGCGGCTGACCCGGAGACGCACGCTTTCCGTTCCGATTCGTCCGGCCTGCGGCCAGTGGATGTACTTTTCCACTCAGACGGCACATCCTTGCTTAGCGATGTCTCCCTGGGAGACCCATGCCCGATCGTTCCGTCATCCTGGTGCAGGAAAATCTTCGATATCATGCACAACCTCGCCCACCCGGGTGTGCGGGCTTCACAGAAGTTGTTAGCATCCAAGTTTGTCTGGAGGGGAATGCGAAAAGATGTGCGTGACTGGGCCAACACCTGTGTCGTGTGCCAGAGAGCGAAGGTGCAGCGCCACGTTAAAGCTCCTGTCGCCGTTTTCGAGGTACCGGAGCAGTGATTCGATCATGTTCATATCGACATCGTGGGCACGCTACCACCGTCACAAGGGTTCATGCATCTGCTGACGATCGTCGACCGTACCACCAGGTGGCCGGAGGCCATTCCATTGACGTCCACCACCTCCGCGGACATTGCCCAGGCTTTTCTTTCATCCTGGGTTGCCCGTTTCGGTGTGCCGTCGGACATTTCATCGGACCGCGGGCCGCAGTTCTCCCCTGCTTTGTGGAACACCGTGGCTTCAGAATTGGGCGCTAAGCTCCATCGCACCACAGCTTACCACCCGCAGGCCAATGGGTTATGCGAACGCTTCCATCGTTCTCTGAAGGCATCGCTGCGGGCCACCCTCCAAGGGACCGCGTGGATGGATAAGTTGCCATGGGTAATGCTCGGGTTGCACACGGCGCCTAAAGAGGACCTGCAGGCGTCGGCCGCTGAACTGGTTTATGGCCAGCCGCTCAGTGTCCCCGGCGAGTTTCTCCCATCGCCGACGCGTCCGTGGTCCGCCACTGAACAACTGG
Source organism: Somniosus microcephalus (assembly GCF_052327205.1). Lineage (NCBI taxonomy): Eukaryota > Metazoa > Chordata > Chondrichthyes > Squaliformes > Somniosidae > Somniosus > Somniosus microcephalus. The sequence goes on along the minus strand of NC_141017.1, from coordinate 4,063,605 downwards.
AGGCTCACCGAGCCGCGGCGCACGTTTCCCGGCCCATTCCGACTTCACAGCATGGACTGCCTGCGTCACATGTTCCGCCAACGCTCATGAGGGCTAAATTCGTTTTTGTACGGCACGATGCCCACCGTAGTCCCCTCATGCCCCTTCCGGGTACTGAAGGCGGGCGCCAAGAGTTTTCTGGTAGACGTTGGCGGGACGCCCGACTACATTTCCGTGGACCGCCTCAAGGCTGCACACCTGGACCTCGGCCAGCCAGTCGAAACAGCGCAGCCGCCGCGTCATGGGTGACTGCCCGCGGCCGCTACGCCTGGCCCCTTGGCCCCGCGGCCCAGCTCCTCTCCTGCACCATCCATTCCTCTCCGGGAATATCGGAGTCGCTCCAACAGGATTGTCCGACCTCCTCTGTGATTGACTTTGATGATTAAAGACACTTCTGGGGGGGTGCATGTGGAAAAACCACCAATGAACTCCTGTACAAATGAATAACTGTCTTTAAAGCAATGTTACAACACCTATGTCCGTTTGCTGAGTGTAAACAAGCTTTCTGTAAAAACCCTGAAACAATGCGATGATGTCATCACGTTGGTCACGTGGTGCCCCGAGTGGCGGGAAATGTGATGATGTCATGACGTCAGAGGTGGGAGGTTCTGAGTTCAGACCTCGTGGAACAAGCTACTGTATAGACCTGTTTGCTGTTGCTCCTGCATGTTTTTGTTTTGTTCACCAGTTTAATTAAATTCGGTTAATTTACTGAACTGACTCGACCTCAGTGATTTAGATAGGAATCCGTTGATTCCTACAGGGACTATATTAGCCTCCTTCCAGTCTACGGGAACCATCCAGAGTGCAGTGAGCTATTAAAAATACAGGCTAGGGGCTCACACAGCATGTGTCCCATCTCCCTGAAGACCCTGGGCTGGATATTATCCGGCCTGGCTGCTCGATCTATGTTCAAGTTCTTAATTCTATCTAAAACACTATGTTCATCTATTTTAATATTACTAGTTTTATTATTAAAATCATTCAATTCTAGTAGTTGAGCATCGTCTTCAAGAGAGAAGGCCGTGCAAAGTGCTCATTTAATATTTCCGCCATACCCAGTGAGTCCTTCGTAACCTGTCCTTGAACCTCCTTCAATGGCCCAATACAGTCTTTGACAGATCTGTGAGTCTTCACATAACTGAAAAAGCTTTTCCCATTACATCCACAAATGTCGGCGATCCTTTTCCCGTTAGCCTTTCAGCTGATCTAATAGCAGCCTTTGTATCTCTGGCTCTTCCTTATACTCAACTCTGTTTAGTTGAGTATTAGATGCCTTTAATTTATAGAAACATTTTTGTACATCTTATTTGTCTTTGTACATGACCAGTCAGCCACCTTGGCTTTTCCTTACCACATTCCCTTCTTTGGACTTTGATGGTTTGGAGTTTGGACAAAGTGAGCATGAGATAAAAATTTGTTGACAACATAAAACAAGGTGTTTAGGAAACAGTGGGGGCACTGCAGGAGGCTTCAGGAGGACATGGACAGGTTGACAGTGTGGGCGGACAGGGGGCAGATGCAGTTTAATGCAGGGAAGTGGAAGATAATACATTTTGGGAGAAAAGCAAGGAATGGGTGTAAACACTCCACGGAAACACGCTGAAGGATGTGGATGAAGTGAGAGAACTGTAGATTCAAATACATAACTTCGAGAAAGTGTGAGTACAAGTGGATAAAACCAGAAAAAAGACTAATAGCATTTTGGGTTTTATAAATAGGGCACAGAGCACAAGAGTGAAGAAGTAATGAGCAATTTTTACAAAGCATTAACTGGCCTCAGAGTACTGTGTGCAGTTTTGGGGGCTCCATGATAGAAAGAACATTAAAGCCAAAGAGAGAGTAAAGTGCAGGCTCACCAGGATGATGGTAAGGATGGGAAACCATTGTTCTGTGAAGAGACTTGAGATACTGGGACTATTTCCACCATTCAGTCGCTAAAACAGCAACATATGCTTCTTGGGATCGCCAACTGGGAGAACCTCCTGGTGCCCACATGTGATATCCTCATGGGCCATTCGGTTGGTACCATACTCTGGACACGGACCTGTGAACTCTAACTGTTGGCTTTGGTTTAGTTTAACATCACTGTTTACTACATTTCCAAGCTTTGTGTTATCTGCAAACTTTGAAATTATGCCACCTGTATACACAAATCCAGGTCATTAATATACATCAGAAAGAGCAGTGCTCTTAATATCAACCCCTGGGGAACACCACTGCACACTTCCCACCAGTCTGAAAAACAACCGGTCGCCACTATCTCTACTTTCTGTCTCTTAACCAATTTCATATCCATGCTGCTACTGGCCCTTTTATCCCATGGGCTTCAATTTTGCTAACAAGTCTATTATGTGGCACTTTATCAAACGCCTTTTGAAAGTCCATATACACAACATCAACCGCACTACCCTCATCAAAGAACTCGAGCAAGTTAGCCCACACGATTTGCGTTTAACAAATCTGTGCTGACTTATTTATTAACCCATATTCTTCTAAGTGTTAATTAATTTTGCCTCGGATTATTGTGTCTCAAAGTCTCCCCACCACCAACATTAAACTGACTGCCCTGTAGTTGCTGGGTTTATCTTTCTCCCCTTTTTTAAACAGGGGTGTAACATTTTCAATCCTCCAGTCCTCTGGCACCACCCCCGTATCCAAAGAGGATTGGAAGATTGTGGCCAGAGCCACCACAATTTCCACCCTTACTTCCATCAGCAACCCAAGATGTAGAAAGTATCTCCTCTTTATCTATTTTTATCCTATCCAATATCGCTACTACCTCCTCCTTTACTGATACACTGGCAGCATCCTCTTCTCCAGTGAAGACAGATGTAAAGTGCCACAGCCATGCCCTCTGCTTCCACAGGAAGATCTCCTTTTTGGTCCCAAATTGGTCCCACCTTACTTTGACTACACTTTTACTATTTATGTGTTTATAAAAGACTTTTGGGATCCTTTTTATGTTTCCCATTATTCTCAATACTCTTTGTCTCTAAGATTGAGACCATCCATTCAGCTGCCTCTGCCATTTCCCTTCCTTCCCCAGCCCACTGGGCCAAACTTCCTCTAAGGTCCCCCCCTGCCCTAACCCTGAACTCACATCTTTCTCCAGTTTCTCTCCGATCTCCCCTCAAGACCTCTCCACACTGATCTTGTCCATGAGACCCACTTCCTGCTCCCTCCACCCTATTCCCACTAAACTGCTGACCACCCAACTTCCTTTTCTGGATCCCATGTTAGCGGATATTGTTAACGGTTCTCTCTCCTCAGGTACTGTCCCCCTCTCCCTCAAATCTGCCGTCATCACCCCTCTCCTCAAAAAAACAACCCTTGACCCCTCTGTCCTTGCAAACTATTGCATCATCTCTGACCTCCCTTTTCGCTCCGAAGTCCTTGAACATGTTGTCACCTCCCAAATCCGTGCCAATCTTTCCCGCAATTCCATGTTTGAATCCTTACAATCAGGTTTCCGCCCTGCCACAGTACCAAAATGACTCTCATCAAAGTCACAAATGACATCTTTTGTGACTGTGACAAAGGTAAACTATCCCTCCTCGTCCTTCTTGACTTGTCTGCAGCCTTTGACATGGTTGACCATGCCATCCTTCTCCAACACCTCTCCACCATCATGCAGCTGGGTGGGACTGCACTCACCTGGTTCTATTCTTATTTATCTAATCGTAGCCCGAGAATCACCTGCAAAGGCTTCTCTTCCCGCTCCCGCATCGTTACCTCTGGTGTCCCCGAGGATCTATCCTTGGCCCCCTCGTATTTCTCATCTACATGTTGCCCCTTGGTGACATCATCCGAAAACACAGCGTCAGTTTCCACATGTATGATGACGACACACAGCTCTACCTCACCACCACTTCTCTCGACCCCTCCACGGTCTCTAAATTGTCAGACTGCTTGTCCGACATCCAGTTCTGGATGAGCAGAAATTTTCTCCAATTAAATATTGGGAAGACCGAAGCCATTGTTTTCGGTCCCCGCCACAAACTCCGTTCCCGAGCCACTGACTCCATCCCTCTCCCTAACATCTGTCTGAGGCTGAACCACACTGTTCGCAACCTTGGTGTCATATTTGACCCTGAAATGAGCTTCCGACCACATATCCGCAGCATAACAAAGACCGCCTATTTCCACCTCCGTAATATCACCCGTCTCCGCCCTTGCCTCAGCTCATCCGCTGCTGAAACCCTCATCCATGCCTTTGTTACCTCTAGACTTGACTAATCCAATGCACTCCTGGTTGGCCTCCCACATTCCACCCTACGTAAACCTGAGGTGATCCAAAACTCGGCTGCCCGTGTCCTAACTTGCACCAAGTCCCGTTCACCCATCACCCCTGTACTCGCTGACCTACTCCCGGTTAAGCAATGCCTCGATTTCAAAATTCTCATCCTTGTTTTCAAATCCCTCCATGGCCTCGTCCCTCCCTATCTCTGTAACCTCCTCCAGCCCCACAACCCCCGAGATATCTGTGCTCCTCTAATTCTGCCCTCTTGAGCATCCCTGATTATAATCGCTCAACCATTGGTGGCCGTGCCTTCTGTTGCCTACGGCCCTAAGCTCTGGAATTCCCTCCCTAAACCTCTCCGCCTCGCTACCTCTCTCTCCTCCTTTAAGACGCTCCTTAAAACCGACCTCTTTGACCAAGCTTTTGGTCACCTGCCCTAATTTCTCCTTGTATGGCTTGGTGTCAAATTGTTTTGTCCTTTAATACTCCTGTGAAACGCCTTGGGATGTTTTACAACATTAAAGGCGCTATATAAATACAAGGTGTTGTTGTACTCTCTCTTTGCCCCTCTTATTTCATGTCTCAGTTCTCCTCTGTACTTTCAAATTCTGCTGGATTCTCTACTGTATTATGAACCCGACATTTAGCAAAAGCCAAAAGCAAAATACTGCGGATGCTGCAAATCTGAAATAAAACCAGAAAATGCTGGAAATACTCAGCAGGTCAGGCAGCATCTGTGGAGAGAGAAACAGAGTTAACATTTCAGGTCGATGACCCTTCGTCAGAACTGGAAAAAGCTGGAGATGGAACAGGTTTTAAGCAAGTGCAGGGGCAGGGAAAGGGGGGAGGGGAGGAAAGAACAAAAGGGAAGGTCTGTGATAGGATGGAAGGCAGGAGAGATTAAGAGACATTAAGAGATGGGGCAAGGCAAAAGGAGATGGCAATGGGACCAGTTAAGAAACAAAAGATGGCTCTAGACGAAGTGAAAATGGTGCTGGCAGAATGAAAGACAGCTGCCCTGTGGGAGAGAGATGTGGGCCCTAGCTATGCCTGCCTTTTCATGGGATATGTGGAACTGTTGAGATACCGCGGCAAACGTGGGAGTCGAGACCAGAGTTAGTGAAACACAACTGCTTTAATCAACCTCATGGCAAAGAGGAACTGGAAAAGCCCGTGCAACCACTTAAATACTCCCCAGACAGGAAGTGCTCCCGGCAGCCTGTCCCTGCGGGAAACAAGTTGCTGGAGGAGAGGGCCCCCGGCTGGGGGCGTCTGCTTAAACTGTCCGTGCCGCCGTGAGCGGATTATGTCCAGTGGTGGCGTGTCGCCACAGAGCTCCCCCCAGAATCCGCTTAGGAGGAGTGGACGAGTCATGACGGTGGTCTAATGGTTCTGCCGGAGCGGCTCTGAGTGGTCGCCGGTCTAGTTGGTGGGGCCGGGCGGTTCGCCGCCGGCTGTGCCGGCTTGCTGGCGGGACGGCCTCTAGTTGGACGTCGGGCCACGGGGACCTGTTCCCCTGGTTCTGTGTGTGCTGGTTTGAGCCGGTCGATGGAGACTGTGTCGACCCTGTCGCCGAGTCGCAGCTTGAAGACCTTGTCCCCGGTTTGTAGTACCTCGTACGGTCCGTCGTACGGGGGTCGCAGGGGTCTGCGGTGCGCGTCGTGTCGCACGAAGACGAAGCGTGCCTGCTGTAAGTTTGGTGGGACGTGAGGTGCGAGTTCGCTGTGTCGGATTACCGGAAGTGGGGTGAACTGTTGAGCGGAAGAGAAAGAGTTGAGCCGCTGCTGTTCGGCCGACCAAGGCGTGGTAGCCTCCAGAAGGAATTCGCCTGGGACGCGCAGCGGTTGTCCGTAGACTAACTCCGCTGCCGAGGACTGGATGTCTTCCTTGACCGCGGTGCGTAGGCCTAGTAGCACCCACGGTAGGCGGTCAGTCCAGGTACTGTCCTGCAGGCCGGCGCGGAGTGAGGCCTTGAGTGACCTGTGGAAGCGTTCACACAGCCCATTGGCCTGCGGGTGGTACGCCGTGGTTCGGTGGAGCGTCACCCCGAGGTTGCGTGCTGTGGCCGTCCAGAGTTCGGAGGTGAACTGGGCGCCTCTGTCGGAGGTTATGTCGGCTGGTACGCCGAACCTTGCGACCCAGGTGTTAACGAATGCCCTGGCGATGTCGGCTGTGGTGGTGGAGGGCAGCGGCACTGCCTCAGGCCAGCGTGTGTAGCGGTCGACCATCGTGAGGAGATAAGTTTGGCCTTGCGATGGCGGCAGAGGACCGACAATGTCGACGTGTAAGTGGTCGAAGCGGCGGCTTGGTACCTCGAAGTCTCCCAGGGGTGCTTTTGTGTGTAGCTGTACCTTAGCCCGTTGGCAGGCGAGGCAGAAGGTGGCCCAAGTCCGAACATCTTTGCTGAGGCCGCGCCAGACGAAACGCTGGGAGAGGAGTTTGACGGATGTGCGGGAACCCAGATGGGAGAGCGCGTGTAGCGCGTTGAAGATGTGGCGGCGCCAGGTTGCAGGGACGACCGGCCTGGGTTGGCCGAGTGAGACATCGCAAGTGACTGCCGTGGCTTCGGGCCCGTGCACGACCTTGGCTAGGCGTAGCCCTGGCAGGCTGGTAGCCGCCGAGAGGAGGTCTGGGTCTGTGAGCTGGGCCGCTGCAAGTTGCGCGTAGTCGACCGCGAGGTGATTTGCGCAGATGGCGGGACGGGAAATGCAGTCGGCGACAACGTTGTCTCTACCGGAGACGTGCTGGATGTCCGTAGTAAACTCGGACATGGCCGCGAGCTGGCGTTGCTGCCTAGCGGACCAGGGTTCGGTGTGCTTGGCCATCGCGTATGTGAGCGGCTTGTGGTCCACGTACGCGGTGAAGGGGGGGCCCTCCAGGAGGAACCTGAAATGGCGGACCGACAGGTGTAGTGCGAGAAGCTCGCGGTCGAAAGTAGAGTATTTGACCTCCGGGGGGCGCAGTTGGCGGCTGTAGAAAGCAAGTGGCTGCCACGCGCCATTTACCCACTGCTCGAACACGGCGCCGACCGCGTGGTCAGAGGCGTCGGTGGTGAGCGCGACCCGGGCATCGGCTCTCGGGTGCGCGAGCAGGGTGGCGTCGGCGAGCGCATTTTTGGTGGCGTTGATGGCGGCTGACGTGTCAGTGGTCCAGGCTACGGCCATCTTGCCGGATTTACCTCGGAGGGAGTCGTATAGGGGCTTCATGAGGGCTGCAGCTCTGGGGATGAACCTGTTGTAAAGTTCACCATCCCGAGGAACTCCTGGAGGCCCTTGATGGTTTTGGGGTGGGGGAATTGCTGGACGGCCTGCACCTTGTTGGGCAGGGGGACGGCCCCAGCAGGGGTGATGTGGTGACCAAGAAAATCGATCTCGGTTAGGCCGAATTGGCACTTCGCCGGGCTGAGGATGAGCCCGTGTTGGGCTAGGCGCCCAAACAGGATGCGAATGTGTTCGAGGTGTTCCTGTTTGGAGGAGCTGGCCATGAGAATGTCGTCTAGATAGACGAATAGGAAGTTCAGGTCCGGGAGGACTGAGTCCATAAGGCGCTGGAAAGCCTGGGCTGCATTCCTGAGGCCGAAGGGCATCCTCAGGAACTCGCACAGACCGAATGGGGTGATGACGGCCGTTTTGGGGATGTCCTCGGGGTGTACGGGGACTTGGTGGTAACCGTGCACCAGGTCGACCTTGGAAAAGATGGTTCGTCCGGCCAGTCGGGCCGAGAAGTCCTGGATGTGTGGCACCGGGTATCGATCGGGGGTGGTGGCGTCGTTGAGGCGGCGGTAGTCCCCGCAAGGGCGCCAGCCTCCGCCGGGCTTGGGGACGATGTGGAGGGGCGAGGCCCAAGGGCTGCTGGAGCGGCAGATGATGCCGAGTTGTTCCATGGTGGTGAACTCGGCCCGCGCGATTTTCAGCATGACCGGGTAGAGTCTGCGGGCGTGGGCAGAAACCGGGGGGCCGGTGGTGGGGATATAGTGTTCCACGCCGTGTTTGGCGGCTTTGGCCGAAAAGGTCGGGTTAGTGAGGGCGGGAAACTCGGCTAGAAGTGCCGAGTAGTCGTCCGTGGCTCTGGTGAGGCAGTAGGTCGTCAGGCCGGCCGAATGGGCCGGGGTAAATGCACCAGGTTTGGGGGCCATAGTGTTGATGTCGACGAGGCGGTGCCTCGGAATGTCGACAAGTAGGCCGTGGGCACGTAGGAAGTCGGCGCCGATGAGTGGGCAGAGGACCCTGGCTGTGAGGAACTCCCAGCGGTAGCGGCAGCCTGCGAGGTCGAGCGTGACCATGCGGGTGCCATATGTGCGGATGTCAGAGCCATTGGCTGCGGCCAGCGTGATACCCCGTGCGCCGCGTTGGATTTCGAGGGCGGAGGCGGGGGTGATGCTATGCTGGGCCCCTGTGTCGCACAGAAAGCGGCGGTTGGTGCTGTCGTCGGTGACGTACAGTAGAGGCCCCTTTTGCCCCGCGGCCATCGTGGGGGCCGGTGCGGGGGGGGGTTTGAAAGTGCACGGTGGCGTGCAGCGTTGGGCCCTAGTGCCAAAACGGGTGTGGTAGTAGCAGTGACCCGGAGTGGTAGGGCGGTCGGGCCTAGTGGGCTGGGAAGACCGCGTGGTCGTTGCCGTGAGATCGTGCGCGACGTCGCGGGCGGACTGCGCAGAGTGCAGCCGGTTGGCCTTTTCGGCTATGTCATTCAGGTCCGTGGAGCCAGACTCCACAATGAGCGGGCGGATGCTGGCGGGGAGCTGCCGAATGAAAAGCGTGCGAAAGAGGGCGCCGGTGTTTTTGTCGTCCGAGAGGGACAGCATGTGGGAAAGCAGATCCGACGGTCAAGCGTCACCAAGGCCGGGGAGGTCGAGGAGTTAGCAGTTGCGCTGGTAAGAGGACGTTTGAAATTTTTTAAGGAGCGCAGCCTTCAGATGTTCGTACTTGCCTTCCGCTGGTGGCGCCTGCAGCGCTGCCCAAACCTTGGGGACTGTGGCGTAGGTGAGAGAGGCGACGAGGTAGTCGTACTTCGTGGCGTCGACTGTAATGTGTTTCAGCCGGAATCTGGACTCGGCTTGAACAAACCAGGCTTCGGCCAGGTTCTCCCAAAAGTCCGGTAGTTTAACCGTGACTGCGTTTGTATCCGCCATGCTAGCTTAGGATTCGTCCTGAGCGTCGGGGTCACCAGTGTTGAGATACCGCGGCAAACGTGGGAGTCGAGACCAGAGTTAGTGAAACACAACTGCTTTAATCAACCTCATGGCAAAGAGGAACTGGAAAAGCCCGCGCATCCACTTAAATTCTCCCCAGACAGGAAGTGCTCCCGGCAGCCTGTCCCTGCGGGAAACAAGTTGCTGGAGGAGAGGGCCCCCGGCTGGGGGCGTCTGCTTAAACTGTCCGTGCCGCCGTGAGCGGATTATGTCCAGTGGTGGCGTGTCGCCACAGATCACTCTTTGTTCCAGTCCTACTCAGGTCCCCTCCCTCACCTCTTTTTCCGGTACATTGATGACTGTATCGGTGCTGTTTCCTGCTCTCGCCCTGAACTAAAAAACTTCATTCACTTTGCTTCCAATTTCCATCCTTTCCTCCATCTCCGACTCTTCCCTTCCCGTCCTCGACTTCTCTGTCTCCATCTCTGGGGATTGATTATTGACAAACATTTAATACAAGCCTGTGGCGACACTGGTGACCCCGATGCTCAGGACGACTCCTAAGCTAGCATGGCGGATACAAACGCAGTCACGGTTAAACTACCGGACTTTTGGGAGAACCTGGCCGCGCTGCTTAAAAAATTTCAAGCTTCCTCTTACCAGCGCAACTGCCAACTCCTCAACCTCCCCGGCCTTGGTGACGCTTCACCATCGGATCTGCTTTCCCACATGCTGTCCCTCTCGGACGACAAAAACCCCGGCGCCCTCTTTCGCACGCTTTTCATTCGGCAGCTCCCCACCAGCATCCGCCCGCTCATTGTGGAGTCTGGCTCCACGGACCTGAATGAGATAGCCGAAAAGGCCGACCGGCTGCTCTCTGCGCAGATCGCCCGCGACGTCGCGCCCGACCTCACGGCAACGACCACGCGGTCTCCCCGGCCCACTAGGCCCGACCGCCCTACCACTCCGGGTCACTGCTACTACCACACCCGTTATGGCACTAGGGCCCAACGCTGCACGCCACTGTGCACAGGGGCCCAGCACAGCATCACCCCCGCCTCCGCCCTCGAAATCCAACGCGGCACACGGGGTATCACGCTGGCTGCAGCCAATGGCTCTGACATCCGCACATACGGCACCCGCATGGTCACGCTCGACCTCGCAGGCCGCACTATATCCCCACCACCGGCCCCCCGGTTTCTGCCCACGCCCGCAGAGTCAACCCGGCCAAGCTGGAAATCGCGCGGGCCGAGTTCACCACCATGGAGCAACTCGGCATCATCCGCCGCTCCAGCAGCCCTTGGGCCTCGCCCCTCCACATCGCCCCCAAGCCCGGCGGAGGCTGGTGCCCCTGCGGGGACTACCGCCGCCTCAACAACGCCACCACCCCTGACCGATACCCAGTGCCGCACATCTAGGACTTCTCGGCCCGACTGGCCGGACGAACCGTCTTTTCCAAGGTCGACCTGGTGCGCGGTTACCACCAAGTCCCCGTACACCTCGCGGACATCCGCAAAACGGCTGTCATCACCCCATTCGGCCTGTTCGAGTTCCTGAGGATGCTCTTCGGCCTCAAGAATGCAGCCCAGGCTTTCCAGCGCCTTATGGACTCAGTCCTCCCGGACCTGAACTTCCTATTCGCCTATCTAGACGACATTCTCGTGGCCAGCTCCTCCCAACAGGAACACCTCGAACACATTCGCATCCTGTTCGGGCGCCTAGCCCAACACGGGCTCATCCTCAGCCCGGCGAAGTGCCAATTCGGCCTAGCCGAGATCGATTTTCTCGGTCACCACATCACCCCTGCTGGGGCCGTCCCCCTGCCCAACAAGGTGCAGGCCGTCCAGCAATTCCCCCGCCCCACAACCATCAATGGCCTCCAGGAGTTCCTCGGGATGGTGAACTTCTACAACAGGTTCATCCCCAGAGCGGCAGCCCTCATGAAGCCCCTATACGACTCCCTCCGAGGTAAATCTGGCAAGATGGACGTAGCCTGGACCACTGACACGTCAGCCGCCTTTGACGCCACCAAAAACGCGCTCGCCGACGCCACCCTACTCGCGCACCCGAGGGCCGATGCCCGGGTTGCGCTCACCACCGCCGCCTCCGACCACGCGGTCAGCGCCATGTTCGAGCAGTGGGTCAATGGCGCGTGGCAGCCACTTGCTTTCTACAGCCGCCAACTGCGCCCCCCGGAGGTCAAATACTCTACTTTCGACCGCGAGCTCCTCGCGCTCCACCTGTCGGTCCGCCATTTCAGGTTCCTCCTGGAGGGCCACCCCTTCACCACGTACGTGGACCACAAGCCGCTCACATACGTGATGGCCAAGCACACCGAACCCTGGTCCGCTAGGCAGCAACGCCAGCTCGCGGCCATGTCCGAGTTTACTACGGACATCCAGCACGTCTCCGGTAGAGACAACGTTGTCGCCGACTGCCTTTCCTGTCCCGCCATCTGCGCGAATCACCTCGCGGTCGACTACGCGCAACTTGCAGCGGCCCAGCTCACGGACCCAGCCCTCCTCTCGGTGGCTACCAGCCTGCCAGGGCTACGCCTAGCCAAGGTCGCGCACGGGCTCGAAGCCACGGCAGTCACTTGCGACGTCTCACTCGGCCAACCCAGGCCGGTCGTCCCTGCAACCTGGCGCCGTCGCATCTTCGATGCGCTACATGGGCTCTCCCATCCGGGTTCCCGCGCATCCGTCAAACTCCTCTCCCAGCGCTTCGTCTGGCGCAGCCTCAGCAAAGATGTTCGGACTTGGGCCACCTCCTGCCTCGCCTGCCAACGGGCTAAGGTACAGCTGCACACAAAAGCACCCCTGGGAGACTTCAAGGTACCCAGCCGCCGCTTCGACCACGTACACGTCGACATCGTCGGTCCTCTGCCGCCATTGCAAGGCCAAACTTATCTCCTCACGATGGTCGACCGCTACACACGCTGGCCTGAGGCAGTGCCGCTGACCTCCACCACCACAGCCGACATCGCCAGGGCGTTCGTTAACACCTGGGTCGCAAGGTTCGGCGTACCAGCCGACATAACCTCCGGCAGAGGCGCCCAGTTCACCTCCGAACTCTGGACGGCCACAGCACGCAACCTCGGGGTGACGCTCCACCGAACCACGGCGTACCAAGCGCAGGCCAATGGGCTGTGTGAATCCTTCCACAGGTCACTCAGGGCCTCACTCCGCGCTGGCCTGCAGGACAGTACCTGGACTGACCGCCTACCATGGGTGCTACTAGGCCTACGCACCGCGGTCAGGGAAGACCTCCAGTCCTCGGCAGCGGAGTTAGTCTGCGGACAACCGCTGCGCGTCCCAGGCGAATTCCTCCTGGAGGCTACCACGCCTTGGTCGGCTGAACAGCAGCGGCTCAACTCTTTCTCTTCCGCTCAACAGTTCGCCCCACTTCCAGTAAACCGACATGGCGAACTCGCACCTCACGTCCCACCAAACTTACAGCAGGCACGCTTCGTCTTCGTGCGACACGACGCGCGCCGCGGACCCCTGCGACCCCCGTACGACGGACCGTATGAGGTACTACAAACCGGGGACAAGGTCTTCAAGCTGCGACTCGGCGACAGGGTCGACACAGTCTCCATCGACTGGCTCAAACCAGCACACACAGAACCAGGGGAACAGGTCCCCGTGGCCCGACCTCCAACTAGAGGCCGTCCCGCCAGCAAGCCAGCACAGCCGGCGGCGAACCGCCCGGCCCCACCAACTAGACCGGCGACCACTCAGAGCCGCTCCGGCAGAACCATTAGACCACCGTCACGACTCGTCCACTCCTCCTAAGCGGATTCTGGGGGGAGCTCTGTGGCGACATGCCGCCACTGGACATAATCCGCTCACGGCGGCACGGACAGTTTAAGCAGACGCCCCCAGCCGGGGGCCCTTTCCTCCAGCAACTTGTTTCCCACAGGGACAGGCTGCCGGGAGCACTTCCTGTCTGGGGAGTATTTAAGTGGTTGCGTGGACTTTTCCAGTTTCTCTTTGCCATGAGGTTGATTAAAGCAGTTGTGTTTCACCAACTCTAGTCTCGGCTCCCACGTTTGCCGCGGTATCTCAACAAGCCCACTGACTCCCACAGCTACCTGGACTACACTTCCTCCCACCCCGCTTCCTGTAAGGACTCTATTCCATGCTTCCAGTTTCTCCGTCTCCGCTGCATCTGCTCTGACGATGCCACCTTCCATACCAGTGTTTCCAACATGTCTTCCTTTTTCCTCAACTGAGGATTCCCCTCTACTGTGGTTGACATGGCCCTTGACCGTGTCCGTTCTATCTCCCGCACTTCTGCTCTCACCCCTTCCCCTCCCTCCCGGAACTACGATAGGGCTCCCCTTGTCCTCACCTTTCACCCCTCCACCAAACACATCTTCCCCTCACCTCCCCTTTCAGCATTCCGAAGGGACCGCTCCCTCCATGACACCCTGGCCCACTCCTCTATCATCCCCAACACCCCTTCCCCTTTGCCCGGCACCTTCCCGTGCAAGCGCAGGAGATGTAACACCTGCCCCTATACCTCCTCCCTTCCCACTGTCCAGGGCCCCAAACACCCCTTCCAGGTGAAACAGTGATTTACTTGTACTTCTTCAATCTAGTATACTGTATTCGCTGCTCATGATGCGGTCTCCTCTACATTGGGGGGACCAAACGCAGATTGGGTGACCGCTTTGCGGAACACCTCCGTTCAGTTCGTAAGGGTGACCCCGAGCTTCCGGTCGCCTGTCACTTTAATTCTCCGCTCCACTCCCACTCTGACCACTCTGTCCTCGGCCTCTTACACTGTTCCAATGAAGCTCAGCGTAAGCTCGAGGAACAGCACCTCCTCTTTCGATTAGGCACTTTACAGCCTTCTGGACTCAACATTGAGTTCAACAATTCCAGACCATAACCTCGGCCCCTATTCTCTTTTTTTTCCCATTTATTTTAATTATTATTATTTTTTTTCTCTCTCTCACATGGCAGCTCTCGATCATTCTGCCAGTGCCATTTTGTTCTTTCCTCCCCTCCCCCCTCTCCCTGCCCCTGCATTTGCTTAAAAACCTGTTCCATCTCCAGCTTTTTCCAGTTCTGTTGAAGGGTCATCGACCTGAAACGTTAACATAGAAACATAGAAACATAGAAGATAGGAGCAGGAGTAGGCCATTCGGCCCCTCGAGCCTGCTCCGCCATTCAATGAGATCATGGCTGATCATCCAAACTCAGTACCCTGTCCCTGCCTTCTCCCCATATCCCTTGATCCCTTTAGCCTTAAAAAATATATCCAACTCCTTCTTGAATACATTTAATGAATTGGCCTCAACTGCTTTGTGTGGTAGAGAATTCCACAGGTTCACCACTCTCTGGGTGAAGAAATTTCTCCTCATCTCAGTCCTAAATGGCTTACCCCTTATCCTTAGACTGTGACCCCTTGTTCTGGACTCCCCGACCATCGGGAACATCCTTCCTGCATCTAGTCTGTCTAGTCCTGTTAGAATTTTATAAGTTTCAATGAGATCCCCTCTCATTCTTCTAAACTCTAGCGAATATAAGCCTAATCAACTCAATCTCTCCTCATACGTCATTCCTGCCATCCCAGGTATCAGTCTGGTGAATCTTCGCTGCACTCCCTCCAAGGCAAGAACATCCTTCCTCAGATAAGGCAACCAAAATTGCACACAATACTCAAGGTGTGGTCTCACCAAGGCTCTGTAAAACTGCAGCAAGATATCCTTGCTCCTGTACTCGAATCCTCTCGCTATGAAGGCCAACATACCATTTGCCTTCTTAACTGCCTGCAGCACCTGCATCCTTAGTTTCAGCGACTGGTGCACAAGGGCACCCAGGTCTCATTGCATTTCCCCTTTTCCCAATCTATTGCCATTCAGATAATAATCTGTCTTCCTGTTTTTGCCACCGAAGTGGATAACCTCGCATTTATGCACATTATACTGCATTTGCCATGCATCTGCCCAATCACCAACCTGTCCAAATCATACTGGAGTTTCTCGGCATCCTCCTCACAGCACACACGCCCACCCAGCTTTGTGTCATCTGCAAACTTGGAGATATTACATCTAGTTCCCTCATCTAGATCATTTATATATATTGTGAATAGCTGGGGTCCTAGCACCGATCCCTGCGGTACCCCACTAGTCATTGCCTGCCACTCAGAAAAAGACCCGTTTTTTCCAACTCTTTGTTTCCTGTCAGCCAACCAGTTCTCGATCCAAGACAGTACCTTACCCCCAATCCCATGTGCTTTAACTTTGCACGCTAATCTCTTATGCGGGACCTTATCGAAAGCCTTCTGAAAGTCCAAATACACCACATCCACTGGCTCTCCCTTATCTATTCTACCAGATACATCCTCAAAAAATTCCAGTAGATTAGTCAAGCATGATTTATCTTTTGTAAATCCATGTTGACTTTGTCCGATCCAGTCACTGTTTTCCAAGTGCTCTGCTATTACATCTTTTATAATGGACTCTAGCATTTTCCCCACTACCGATGTCAGACTTACCGGTCTATAATTATCCGTTTTCTCTCTACCACCTTTTTTAAATAGTGGGGTAACATTAGCTATCCTCCAATCCATGGGAACAGTTCCAAAGTCTATAATATTTTTGAAGATGACCAGCAATGCATCTACTATTTCTAGGGCCACTTCCTTAAGTACCCTAGGATGTAGATTATCAGGCCCTGGGGATTTATCGGCCTTCAATCCCGTCAATTTCCTAACACCATTTCCCTACAAATACTGATTTCATTCAATTCCTCCCTCTCATTAGAGACCCTATGCTCTCCGACATCTCTGGGAGGTTATTTGTGTCCTCCTTTGTGAAGACAGAACCAAAGTATGTATTTAATTGGTCTGCCATTTCTTTGTTCCCCATTATAAATTCCCCTGATTCTGACTGCAAGGGACCTACGCTTGACTTCACCAATCTTTTTCTCTTCACATATCTATAGAAGCTTTTACAGTCAGTTTTTACGTTCCCTCTGTTTCTCTCTTCACAGATGCTGCCTGACCTGCTGATTATTTCCAGCATTTTCCGTTTTCATTTATCAAAAGCGTCCTTTTTCTGTCTCATTTTAATCTCTGTATCTTTAGTCACCCAGGGAGCTCTAGCTTTGGATGCCCTTCCTTTTGTGGGAATGTGTCTACTCTGTACCTGAACTATCTCCCCTTTGAAGGCCTCCCATTGCTCATTGACTGTTTTATCTGCTAATCTTGGCAGAGAGTGTGGGAGAGGGGCACATGCCCCGATTTCAATCCATTAGTGGACAGGAATATGTTTCTGGGGGTGGGGAGCAGTGGCCGCCCCTCTGATCCCCTGTAGCCCCAGGGGTAGGACAGGAATATCTACTGTTCAAGACCCCCAAGAATCTCCTTCATCAGCCCATCAACTCATTGTTCACTTTGATGTGATTTTTCTCAGCCACAGGTTGCTGCAAAAATCTTCAAATGGAGAGCATCGACCTCAGGCCCCCTCCCCGCTTCACGTACCTCACCCCCCTTAGTCCCCTCACCCCTCTTCCCCTCCCTCCCTCGCCCCCCCCCTTCCTTGCCCCCTCGTCCTTCTCGTTCCCCCTCACGCCCCTGACTTTTCAATGCACCTTACCATGTCTCTGTATATTCAGGTCGTGATCGGAGCCTCACAGAAAGTGATTTTACACATTTACCAGGGAGTGACATTCTCAGAACAAAGATCATCGTGCTGCTGATTGAATATCTTGCCAATTGTATAGAGTTTACCTATAATCTGAGTAAATAGTTCAGCCTTTAAGCAGTGGTTTGATGACGTTATGTTGGAAGAATTTGGTGGGGTATCTAACGCTTTCTGCAGAAACTGATTGATCACTATTTGGAGTGAGTCATTGGGCCTTGGCTCTGTCAACCCACGCACACAAGAGTGGCGGCACAGGCTCGATCTGTTTATAGCAACCCTCGGCTAGCTGTGTGAGCGCGAGAAACATGTTGGGAGAAAGCTCGAACTGTAATGAGGAGTTCTACAGTGTGAGGTCCTGGGAAATAACCTTAGAGGAGGCATTGAATCACAGAATCCTACAGCATAGAAGAAGGCCATTCGGCCCATCGTGCCTGTGCCGGCTCTTTGAAAGAGCTCTCCAATTAGTCCCACTCCCCCCTGCTCTTTCCTCACAGCCCTGCAAATTTTCCCCCGTCAAGTATTTATCCAATTCCCTTTTGAAAGTTATTATTAAATCTGCTTCCACATTGTTGGAATCCAGACACACATTTATATATCGTCCTTAACATAGCAAAACGTCCCAAGGCGCTTCACAGGATTTGACACCGAGCCACATGTGGAAATATCAGGACAGGTGACCAAAAGCTTGGTCAAAGAGGTAGGTTTTAAGGAGCGTCTTAAAGGACGAGAGAGAGGTGGAGAGGTTTAGGGAGGGAATTCCAGAGCTTAGGGCCCAGGCAACATAAGACACGGCCACCAATGGTGGAGCGATTATAATCAGTGATGCTCAAGAGGGCAGAATTAGAGGAGCGCAGAGATCTCGTGGGGGGGGGGGCGTGGGGAGGGGGGGGCGGGGGGGGGAGGGGGTGTGGTGGGGGGTGGTTGTGGGGCTGACAGAGATTACAGAGATAGGGAGGGGCGAGGGCCATGGAGGGATTTGAAAACCAGGATGAGAATTTTGAAATCGAGGCATTGCTTAACCGGGAGCCAATGTAGGTCAGCGAGCACAGGGGTGATGGGCGGACGGGACTTGGTGTGAGTTAGGACACAGGCAGCAGAGTTTTGGATGGGCTCAGCTTTTTGGAGGGTGGAAGGTGGCCCCAGAGTGAGAGCACAAGGACAGGAGGATTATATTGGATGGTATATTTGCAGCTTAAGGGGAACAGATGGTTTGGCTGGAGCAGAGATCATGGCCAGGGTTTTGCTAACCTCGGTGGGTCCGTGGCGGGCGATGGTGGTGGCAGGTCCCGACCCTGCTGCTGGCTCCAGCCCGCTCTGTGGAATGACTTTCCACTGATGGGGCTTGTTAAGCCCACCCAGCGCGTTTGCTGACCAATTAGAGGAAGCGGGTCTGGTGACGTCATTTGATGATGCATCATCTTAAAGGGGCCATGGCCAATTTTATTTTGCCATTTGTGCTGTCAGTGTTCTACAGCATTGAGGTGCTGCAAACACTGACACGCACTACACAAAGGCACAGGGCTGCACCCAGGCTCTCCCATGACTCCCTCCATATGCTTATGGAGGGAGTCACAGCACGCAGGGAGGTCCTCTTCCCTTCCCATGGGTGAAAGAGACACTGTCAACCGTGAGGGATTATGGAGTGGCCACCTCAAATTCGGCTGCCCTCAAAAGTTTGTCACCATCCTCCACCTGCTTCACGACGACATGCAAGCCGTGATCCTGACTAACGGATCCACCACAGACCCAATTCACGTACAGACCGGGGTCAAGCAAGGCTGTGTCATCGCACCAACGCTCTTCTCCATCTTCCTGGCTGCAATGCTCCATCTCACCCTCAGTAATATAAGCACAGTCAAGGTGGTCTCCTGGGTTGCCTAAGGTGTCGGAGTGGAATTTTACAGATTTTTTTTCTTCCTACTTGGCCGTGGGAATTTATCTTTTTTTGCATATCCCAGGAGATCACATCTCTGCTGGTGGGCGGGGTTGTGGAGTGGGCTAATCATTGGTGCTCCAGGCATCACGCTCGTGTGGGGCAGGTTTGATGGACCAGATGGACGGGTTCCTGCCCGTTATGTTTGTACGTCCATTAGTAGGAGCACTAGCCATAGTGATATTAATAAAATTAAGATAATAGTGGACAGGGAGCAGTTGGAGGGAGAGGTGATAGGGAGATTGTACATCCAATGACAATCTTTCTCATGTGCCCTGTCCAGGATGGGATACTGTAATTGGAAATCAGGAAATGGCAGGCTAACTAAATACTTACTTTGTATCGCTCTTCACGGTAGAGGAAGAGCATAAAGTACTCGCAATACCATGAAAACTAAAAATAAATCAAGGGGAGGAACCTACTCGATTTAATGTAAGAATAAAAAATGATGATGGAGAAGCTAATGAGACTGAAGAAAGAAAGACTTGCATTTATATAGCGCCTTTCACGACCATTGGATGTGTCAAAGTGCTTCACAACCAATGAAGTACTTTTGAAGTGGAGTCACTGTTGTAATGTAGGAAACGCAGCAGCCAATTTGTGCACAGCAAGTTCCCTCAAACAGTAATGTGATAATGACCAGATAATCTGTTTTTTTTTGTTATGTTGGTGGAGGGATAAAGATTGGCCAGGGCACCGGGGATAACTCCCCTGCCCTTCTTAGAAATAGTGCCATGGTGTTGAGATACCGCGGCAAACGTGGGAGTCGAGACCAGAGTTGGTGAAACACAACTGCTTTAATCAACCTCATGGCAAAGAGAAATTGGAAAAGCCCGCGCAACCACTTAAATACTCCACAGACAGGAAGTGCTCCCGGCAGCCTGTCCCTGCGGGAAACAAGTTGCTGGAGGAAAGGGCCCCCAGCTGGGGGCGTCTGCTTAAACTGTCCGTGCTGCCGTGAGCGGATTATGTCCAGTGGTGGCGTGTCGCCACAGAGCTCCCCCCAGAATCCGCTTAGGAGGAGTGGACGAGTCGTGACAGTGGTCTAATGGTTCTGCCGCAGCGGCTCTGAGTGGTCGCTGGTCTAGTTGGTGGGGCCGGGCGGTTCGCCGCCGGCTGTGCTGGCTTGCTGGCGGGATGGCCTCTAGTTGGAGGTCGGGCCACGGGGACCTGTTCCCCTGGTTCTGTGTGTGCTGGTTTGGGCCGGTCGATGGAGACTGTGTCGACCCTGTCGCCGAGTCGCAGCTTGAAGACCTTGTCCCCGGTTTGTAGTACCTCGTACGGTCCGTCGTACGGGGGTCGCAGGGGTCCACGGTGCGCGTCGTGTCGCACGAAGACGAAGCGTGCCTGCTGTAAGTTTGGCGGGACGTGAGGTGCGAGTTCGCCGTGTCGGTTGACCGGAAGTGGGGCGAACTGTTGAGCGGAAGAGAAAGAGTTGAGCCGCTGCTGTTCGGCCGACCAAGGCGTGGTAGCATCCGGGAGGAATTTGCCTGGTACGCGCAGCGGTTGTCCGTAGACTAACTCCGCTGCCGAGGACTGGAGGTCTTCCTTGACCACGGTGCGTAGGCCTAGTAGCACCCACGGTAGGTGGTCAGTCCAGGTACTGTCCTGCAGGCTGGCGCGGAGTGAGGTCTTGAGTGACCTGTGGAAGCGTTCACACAGCCCATTGGCCTGCGGGTGGTACGCCGTGGTTCGGTGGAGCATCACCCCGAGGTTGCGTGCTGTGGCCGTCCAGAGTTCGGAGGTGAACTGGGCGCCTCTGTCGGAGGTTATGTCGGCTGGTACGCCGAACCTTGCGACCCAGGTGTTAACGAACGCCCTGGCGATGTCAGCTGCGGTGGTGGAGGTCAGCGGCACTGCCTCAGGCCAGCGTGTGTAGCGGTCGACCATCGTGAGGAGATAAGGTTGGCCTTGCGATGGCAGCAGAGGACCGACGATATCGACGTGTACATGGTCGAAGCGGCGGCTGGGTATCTTGAAGTCTCCCAGGGGTGCTTTTGTGTGCAGCTGTACCTTAGCCCATTGGCAGGTGAGGCAGGAGGTGGCCCAAGTCCGAACATCTTTGCTGAGGCCGCGCCAGACGAAGCGCTGGGAGAGGAGTTTGACGGATGCGCGGGAACCCGGATGGGAGAGCCCGTGTAGCGCGTCGAAGATGCAGCGGTGCCAGGTTGCAGGGACGACCGGCCTGGTTTGGCCGAGTGAGACGTCGCAAGTGACTGCCGTGGCTTCGGGCCCGTGCGCGACCTTGGCTAGGCGTAGCCCTGGCAGGCTGGTAGCCGCCGAGAGGAGGTCTGGGTCCGTGAGCTGGGCCGCTGCTAGTTGCGCGTAGTCGACCGCGAGGTGATTCGCGCAGATGGCGGGACGGGAAAGGCAGTCGGCGACAACGTTGTCTCTTATCCGTAGTAAACTCGGACACGGCCGCGAGCTGGCGTTGCTGCCTAGCGGACCAAGGTTCGGTGTGCTTGGCCATCGCGTATGTGAGCGGCTTGTGGTCCACGTACGCGGTGAAGGGGCGGCCCTCCAGGAGGAACCTGAAATGGCGGACCGACAGGTGGAGCGCGAGGAGATCGCGGTTGAAAGTAGAGTATTTGACCTCCGGGGGGCGCAGTTGGCGGCTGTAGAAGGCAAGTGGCTGCCACGCGCCATTGACCCACTGCTCGAACACGGCTCTGACCGCGTGGTCGGAGGCGTCGGTGGTGAGCGCGACCCGGGCATCGGCCCTCGGGTGCGCGAGCAGGGTGGCGTCAGCGAGCGCGTTTTTGGTGGCGTCGAAGGCGGCTGACGTGTCAGTGGTCCAGGCTACGGCCATCTTGCCGGATTTACCTCGGAGGGAGTCGTACAGGGGCTTCATGAGGGCTGCAGCTCTGGGAATGAACCTGTTGTAGAAGTTCACCATCCCGAGGAACTCCTGGAGGCCCTTGATGGTTTTGGAGTGGGGGAATTGCTGGACGGCCTGCACCTTGTTGGGCAGGGGGACGGCCCCAGCGGAGGTGACGTGGTGACCGAGAAAATCGATCTCGGCTTGGCCGAATTGGCACTTCGCCGGGCTGAGGATGAGCCCGTGTTGGGCTAGGCGCCCGAACAGGATGCGAATGTGTTCGAGGTGTTCCTGTTGGGAGGAGCTGGCCACGAGAATGTCGTCTAGATAGACGAATAGGAAGTTCAGGTCCCGGAGGACTGAGTCCATGAGGCGCTGGAAAGCCTGTGCTGCATTCTTGAGGCCGAAGGGCATCCTCAGGAACTCGAACAGGCCAAATGGGGTGATGACGGCCGTTTTGGGGATGTCCGCGGTGTGTACGGGGACTTGGTGGTAACCGCGCACCAGGTCAACCTTGGAAAAGACGGTTCGTCCGGCCAGTCGGGCCGAGAAGTCCTGGATGTGTGGCACCGGGTATCGGTCGGGGGTGGTGGCGTCGTTGAGGCAGCGGTATTCCCCGCTGGGGCGGCAGCCTCCGCCGGGCTTGGGGGCGATGTGGAGGGGCGAGGCCCAAGGGCTGCTGGAGCGGCGGATGATGCCGAGTTGCTCCATGGTGGTGAACTCGGCCCGCGCGATTTCCAGCTTGGCCGGGTTGAGTCTGCGGGCGTGGGCAGAAACCGGGGGGCCGGTGGTGGGGATATAGTGCTCCACACCGTGTTTGGCGGCTTTGGCCGAAAAGGTCGGGTTAGTGAGGGCGGGAAACTCGGCTAGAAGTGCCGAGTAGTCGTCCGTGGCTCTGGCGAGGCAGTAGGTCGTCAGGCCGGCCGAATGGGCCGGGGTGAATGCGCCATGGATGGGGGCCATAGTATTGATGTCGACGAGGCGGTGCCTCGGAATGTCGACAAGGAGGCCGTGGGCGCGTAGGAAGTCGGTGCCGATGAGTGGGCAGAGGACCCTGGCTGTGAGGAACTCCCAGCGGTAGCGGCGGCCTGCGAGGTCGAGCGTGACCATGCGGGTGCCGTATGTGCGGATGTCAGAGCCATTGGCTGCGGCCAGCGTGATACCCCGTGCGCCGCGTTGGATTTCGAGGGCGGAGGCGGGGGTGATGCTATGCTGGGCCCCTGTGTCGCACAGAAAGCGGCGGTTGGTGCTGTCGTCGGTGACGTACAGTAGAGGCCCCTTTTGCCCCGCGGCCATCGTGGGGGCCGGTGCGGGGGGGGTTTGAAAGTGCACGGTGGCATGCAGCGTTGGGCCCTAGTGCCAAAACGGGTGTGGTAGTAGCAGTGACCTGGAGTGGTAGGGCGGTCGGGCCTAGTGGGCCGGGGAGACCGCGTGGTCGTTGCCGTGAGGTCGGGCGCGACGTCGCGGGCGGTCTGCGCAGAGAGCAGCCGGTCGGCCTTTGCGGCTATCTCATTCAGGTCCGTGGAGCCAGACTGCACAATGAGCGGGTGGATGCTGGCGGGGAGCTGCCAAATGAAAAGCGTGCGAAAGAGGGCGCCGGGGTTTTTGTCGTCCGAGAGGGACAGCATGTGGGAAAGCAAATCCGATGGTGAAGCGTCACCAAGGCCGGGGAGGTCGAGGAGTTGGCAGTTGCGCTGGTAAGAGGACGCTTGAAATTTTTTAAGGAGCGCGGCCTTCAGATGTTCGTACTTGCCTTGCACTGGTGGCTCCTGCAGCGCTGCCCAAACCTTGGGGACTGTGGCGTAGGTGAGAGAGGCGACGAGGTAGTCGTACTTCGTGGCGTCGACTGTAATGTTTTTCAGCCGGAATCTGGACTCGGCTTGAACGAACCAGGCCTCGGCCAGGTTCTCCCAAAATTCCGGTAGTTTAACCGTGACTGCGTTTGTATCCGCCATGCTAGCTTAGGATTCGTCCTGAGCGTCGGGGTCACCAGTGTTGAGATACCGCGGCAAACGTGGGAGTCGAGACCAGAGTTGGTGAAACACAACTGCTTTAATCAACCTCATGGCAAAGAGAAACTGGAAAAGCCCGCGCAACCACTTAAATACTCCCCAGACAGGAAGTGCTCCCGGCAGCCTGTCCCTGCGGGAAACAAGTTGCTGGAGGAAAGGGCCCCCGGCTGGGGGCGTCTGCTTAAACTGTCCGTGCCGCCGTGAGCGGATTATGTCCAGTGGTGGCGTGTCGCCACAATGGGATCTTTTACGTCCACCTGAGAAAGCAGACGGGGCCTCGGTTTAACGTCTCACCTGAAAAATGGCACCTCTGACAGTGCAGCACTCCCTCAGCACCGCACTGGAGTGTCAACCTAGCTTTATGTGCTCAAGTCTCTGGAGTGGGACTTGAACCCACAAGCTCCTGACTCAGGCGAGAGTGTTACCACTGAGCCACAGCTGACAAATATCCTGGTCCCAATGGCTTCTACCTCAGGGTATTAAAAGAAGTAGGGGAGGAAATTGTTGATGATCTTCCAAAACTCTCTCGATTCAGGAATTGTCCCTTTGAATTGTAAATCTGCCAAGAAGAGTGGGAGAGATAAACCAGGAAATTATAGGCCCATTAGTCCAACGTCTGTTGTGGGAAAGTTACTAGAATCGGTCATTAGGGACAGAGTGACTGAGCACTTGGATAAACATGAGCTGATCAGAGAGCCAGCGTGGGTTTGTGACAGGTAAGTCATGTCTAACGAACCTTGGTGAATTTTTTGAGGAGGTCACTAACGTGGTAGATAAGGGAGTGTCTGTGGATGTTTAAGTGCCTGGGGACGTTTTATTACACTAAGGCGCGATATAAATAAAAGTTGTTGATGTTATTTATATGGACTTCCAGAAGGCATTCGACAAGGTTCCACATAGAATCACAGAAACTTACAGCATAGGAGGAGGCCATTCGGCCCGTCGTGCCTGTGCTGCCTCTCTGAATGAGCAGTCGTGCTCAGTCCCACCTCCCCCGCTCTTTGTCCGTAACCCTGGAAGTTCCTCATCCTCAAATACCCGTCCAACTCCCTTTTAACATTATTGATGAATCAGCTTCCAGCACCTTCTCAGGTCGAGCGTTCCTGATCCCCACAACTCTCGGAGTGAAAACATTTCTCCTCATCTCCCCTCGAGATTCTTCCAATGATTTTGAATCTATGACCCCTGGTTATTGACCCCCTCGCCAGAGGGAATAGTTTTTCTCTCTCGACTCGATCATAACCTCTCATCATCTTGAAAACCTCTATTAGGTCACTTTGTAACCTTCTCTGTTCCAAGGAGAACAGTCCGAACATCTCCAACCTCTCCTCATAACTGAAGTCCCTCATCCCTGGTAACATCCTGGGAAACCTCCTCTGGCCCCTTTCTAAGGCCTTTACATCTTTCCTGAAGTGTGGGGCCCAGAATTGCCAACAATTCTCCAGCTGAGGCCTAACCAGTGGTTTATAAAGTCCGAGCCTGATCTCTTTGTTTTGCTTTTATATTCTATTCCTCTATTTATTTAAGTAACCTATATGCTTTTTTAGCAACTTATCAACTTGCCCTGTGTTGTGTATGTACCTTTAAGGGAATAACTGGTCTCAGACTGCAGTACCGGCAGTGACCACCCCTGTATAAAAGGCCCTAGCAGGCTTCTGTAGTTTCAGTTTCCAGGTTGTCTCCATTCAGTAAAGACTTGTTATAATCAACTCCTGCAGTCCGTGTCTCAATTATACACGGCCATAATACCCTGTCACCTTTAAGGATTTGTGTCTATGGACATAAGATACTGTTAACAAAAATAAGGGCACATGGAACTGGAGGCAACCTATTGTCTAGGACAGGGAATTGGTGAGGAGGTAGGAGACAGAAAGTAGGGATAATGGGGTTGTACTCAAATTGGCCGGATCCGACTAGTGCTGTCCCCCGGGGATCTGTACCGGGGCCCCAGGTTTTCACTGTATTCAGAAATGACTTGGATGAAGGAATAAAGAGCCGTATATCCAAGTTGACCACATCAAGTTGGGTGACACAATAATTGTGTGGACGGTAGCAGAAAGTTGCAAAGGGACATCGATAGATTAGTTAAAAAACTGTTGCGGCTGGGGGTCAATTGGAAATTTCAAGACTGAGATCTATAGATTTCTGTTGGGTAAAGGTATTAAAGGTTACGGAACCAAGGTGGGGAGATGGAGTTAAGATACAGATCAGCCATGATCTGATTGAATGGCAGAACAGGCTCCAGGGGCCTCCTGCTGTTCCCAGGTTGTTATGTTCCTAGAAGTGCCAGTTAACAGTCACCAAGATCTGGGAGCAGGTCCTGGGGCTGGGGAGACTCGGGGTCTGTTAAAAATCCACAGAATCAAACTCAATCTCATGCATTGAAACCACAATTAATTTTATAAGAAGGAAGAAACCAAGATGGTGAGACTGACTGAAAGGAAAGAATGAGTGCTGCTGATCTGTGAGCTTGTTTTGTATTTTGTGGTCACAACGTACCACAGAAGATTTTCAGTCTGCCTACATCCTACCACAGCTCTATCTGCACAGATCAAATGGTTCGAGAGTCACTGGGAGGCAAGTCTGCGTACAGATCTCACCGATCTTAATCGCCTCTTTCTATTTTTGATAAATCACTGTCACGAACATGAATCTGTGCAGAAAAAGCCCCCGGGGTGTCGGATAGAATCGGTGGATTCTGAGAATGTCTCTGTGGGATGTGAAAGTTTCAGACACCCTAACGGAGAAGGTCACGGGAAACGCAGCTGCAATGGCGCGGCCCCTCGATGTTCCACTAACAAAACCACAGCACCTGTGACATCCCCTCCACCAACATTCCCACATTTCTCTCCCTTGGCTGGTCATGCTGACGGATGATTTATTGCTGATTTCGCTCCCTGTTTTCAACCACTTCCTTGTGTCTAGGAAATGAGAAAAAGCTATTTGCCCATCCCCCAGTACCCCAACCCTCCCATCGAAGCCCATCGCCCAGTATCCCAACTCTCCCATCGAAGCCCATTCCCCAGTACCCTAACTCTCCCATCGAAGCCCATTCCCCAGTACCCTAACTCTCCCATCGAAGCCCATTCTCCAGTACCCTAACTCTCCCATCGAAGCCCATCCCCCAGTACCCTAACTCTCCCATCGAAGCCCATCCCTCCAGTTCCCTAACTCTCCCATAGAAGCCCATCCCCCCAGTACCCTAAATCTCCTATCGAAGCCCATCCCTCCAGTACCCTAACTCTCCCATCCTCCAGTACCCTAACTCTCCCATCGAAGCCCATTCCCCAGTAACCTAACTCTCCCATCGAAGCCCATCCCTCCAGTACCCTAATTCTCCCATCGAAGCCCATCCCTCCAATACCCTAACTCTCCCATCGAAGCCCATCCCTCCAGTACCCTAACTCTCCCATCGAAGCCCATCCTCCAGTACCCTAACTCTCCCATCGAAGCCCATCCCTCCAGTACACTAACTCTCCCATTGAAGCCCATCCTCCAGTACCCTAACTCTCCCATCAAAGCCCATCCCCCAGTACCCTAACTCTCCCATCGAAGCCCATCCCTCCAGTACCCTAACTCTCCCATCGAAGCCCATCCTCCAGTACCCTAACTCTCCCATCAAAGCCCATCCCTCCAGTACCCTAACTCTCCCATCACAGCCCATCCCTCCAATACCCTAACTCTCCCATCGAAGCCCATTCCCCAGTACCCTAACTCTCCCATCGAAGCCCATCCCCCCAGTACACTAACTCTCCCATCGATGCCCACCCCTCCAGTACCCTAACTCTCCCATTGAAGCCCAGTCCCCAGTACCCTAACTCTCCCATCGAAGCCCATCCCCCAGTACCCTAACTCTCCCATCGAAGCCCACCCCTCCAGTACCCTAACTCTCCCATCGACGCCCATCCCTCCAGTACCCTAACTCTCCCATCGAAGCCCATTCCCCAGTATCCTAACTCTCCCATAGAAGCCCATCGCTCCAGTACCCTAACTCTCCCATCGAAGCCCATTCCCCAGTATCCTAACTCTCCCATAGAAGCCCATTGCTCCAGTACCCTAAATCTCCCATCGAAGCCCATCCCTCCAGTACCCTAACTCTCCCATCGAAGCCCATCCCTCCTGTACCCTAACTCTCCCATCTAAGCCCATCCCTCCAGTACCCTAACTCTCCCATCTAAGCCCATCCCTCCTGTACCCTAACTCTCCCATCTAAGCCCATCCCTCCTGTACCCTAACTCTCCCATCGAAGCCCATCCCTCCAGTACTCTAACTTGTAGGATTCGCAAAATTGGATTTCATATTAATAAGGGTTAAATGGCAGAAGAGGCCGTGATTTTAAAGACTGTTTTAAAAGAAGCCCAGAAAAAGGGGCATACAAAATGGCCGCCGTATCATGTGACCAGCTTATTGGGACACTTTAAAATGGTTCCTGTGCAACCTCAGACAGTTTTGTGGATTCAGCCCACAGTAAGTTCTGGAAGCCGTTCCTGAGAGAACGAAACCAGACCCACAGGTATGCATATGGATTAGATGCCGATCTAGTCAAGATCAGCCTGGAGACAGAGGCCATCAAGATGCTGCCCCAGACAAAAGGGGACAATTTCATATTCATGAGAACAGCACCCAGGACTAGATAACGAGATCAGCAGGACATTCAAAACAATGAAAGCCATTTCCAACCAGAGATGGGCCTGTTACCAGCCGCTTAAAATGATTTAAAATATAATAACTGCCCCGCTGTGCTCAAAGCCCGCCAAAGTTAAAACAAAGACTAACCTGATTTTGGGCGGGAAGTGAAGCCTCGGGAAGAAAGGTATATCTGGAGAGACTTTTCGGCAGTTGAGACGGCAGTGGGACACGACTCGACACGGCAGTAGATTGGGCAGACACACAGCTTGGGAGAAGACGCTGGAGGAAGCTTGAATCAACAAGCTTGAACAGTCACAAGGAGAGTTGAGCTAAAAGACAGTTTACAGTCGGACAGTCGTTGCAGCCCCAGCAGCTGGTCCAGCTTTTGAGCTGGGCGAAGAGGAGCTGGCTTGGGGAAAGATCAGCGGACTCCTCTCCACCGTCGGAGGAGAAAGATAATTATGACTGCATAAAGAAAGCCGCTCGAAACCAGCGTCCCGCCCCGGGGAAGACCATCGGGAGATCATCGACCATCCCCGGGCCATAGCTGAAGGTAGAAGGGGCCACACCAGCCCAAGGCTCCCCTGACCAGGGGCGAGCCGACGATCCTCGACCTCGCCGACATCCAGGCCTGCCGGTGTCCAGCCACCCCCGACCCCCACCTCAGGAGAGAGGTGTGGCGCAGTTCGCAGGGGCTCCACGATCCATGTGGAGACGAAACGCTTGAAAGGACCAAACACAGACTCGATTTCAAAACCTTGCACTTCCTAATGGGATTGGTGAGCATGTTTCTGGCCCTTCACAATCAGATCTAGATAGGTTTAATAAGGGGATGGATTTAAGGGTACAATTAACATGAATTGTTGTCCCTCGATGTTCCGTGTGTTTCCTTATTTCATGATGATCTTTGTAGAGTATAGGATGCCTGTATTTGCTTTACTTAGAACTGTGTCGTTATGATTTGTTTGTGTGTTTTTCCCTCCCATGTATTCCCTTATCTGCTTGCATTTGATTTGATACTTTTCCTTATGCAATAAAATTTCATTTTGTTTCATCAAACTTGGTCTACACGAGTTTTCTCTACATTGTAGTTCCTGCCCCTAAGTCCAGAGTACAGAATCTAAGGGGCGAGTGGGTCAAACCACTCAAGGTTTACTGTGCAAGAGAGAGAGAGGCCTCTAGAGAGAGAAACCTCAGGGAAACCTCTCAAGGAAAACCCCTTACAAACTCTCCCATCGAAGACCATCGCTCCAGTACCCTAACTCTCCCATCTAAGCCCATTCCCCGTACCCTAACTCTCCCATCGAAGCCCATCCCTCCAGGACCCTAACACTCCCATCGAAGCCCATCCCTCCAGTACCCTAACTCTCCCATCGAAGCCCATCCCTCCAGTACCCTAACTCTCCCATCGAAGCCCATCCCTCCAGTACCCTAACATTCCCATCACAGCCCATCCCTCCAGTACCCTAACTCTACCATCACAGCCTATCCCTCCAGTACCCTTACTCTCCCATCGAAGGCCATCCCTCCAGTACCCTAACTCTCCCATCGAAGCCCATCCCTCCAGTACCCTAACTCTCCCATCGAAACCCATCCCTCCAGTACCCTAACTCTCCCATCGAAGCCCATCCCTCCAGTACCCTAACTCTCCCATCGAAGCCCATCCCCCCCCAGTACCCTAACTCTCCCATCGAAGCCCATCCCCCCAGTACCCTAACTCTCCCATCGAAGCCCATCCCCCAGTACCCTAACTCTCCCATCGAAGGCCATCCCTCCAGTACCCTAAGTTTACGTAGGGTAGAATGTGGGAGGCCAGCCAGGAGTGTGTTGGAATAGTCAAGTCTAGAGGTAACAAAGGCATGGATGAGGGTTTCAGCAGCAGATGAGCTGAGGCAGGGGCGGAGACAGGCGATGTTACGGAGTTGTAAGTAGACGGTCATGCCTCCCACATTCTACCCTACATAAACATAGTCATCGAAAACTCTGCTGCCCGTGTCCTAACTCGCACCAAGTCCTGTTCACCCATCACCCCTATACTCGCTGACCTACATTGGCTCCCAGTTAAGCAGCGCATCGATTTCAAAATTCTCATCCTTGTTTTCAAATCCCTCCATGGCCTCGCCCCTCCCTATCTCTGTAATCTCATTCAGCCCCACAACCCCGCGCCCCCCCCCCGAGATATCTGTGCTCCTCTAATTCTGCCCTCTTGAGGATCCCTGATTATAATCGCTCACCCTTTGGTGGCCGTGCCTTCTGTTGCCTCGGCCCTAAGCTCTGGAATCCCCTGCGTAAACCTGTCTGCCTCGCTACCTCTCTTTCCTCCTTTAAACTCCAGGATGATTTGGACAGGTTGGGTGATTGGGCAGAAGCATGGCAGATGCAATATAACGTGGATAAATGCGAGGTTATCCACTTTGGTGTCAAAAACAGGAAGGCAGACTATTATCTGAATGGCAATAGATTGGGCGAAGGGGAAGTGCAACGAGACCTGGGTGTCCTTGTGCACCAGTTGCTGAAGGTAAGCATGCAGGTGCAGCAGGCGGTTAAGAAGGCAAATGGTATGTTGGCCTTCGTAGTGAGAGTGTTTGAGTACAGGAACAAGGATGTCTTGCTGCAGTTGTACAGGGCCTTGGTGAGTCAACACCTTGAGTATTGTGTGCAGTTTTGGTCCCCTTATCTGAGGAAGGATGTTCTTGCCATGGAGGGAGTTCAGCGAAGATTCACCAGGCTGATACCTGGGATGGCAGGAATGATGTATGAGGAGAGATTGGGTCGATTGGGCTTATACTCGCTGGAGTTTAGAAGAATGAGAGGGGATCTCATTGAAACTTATAAAATTCTGACAGGACGGGACAGACTAGATGCAGGAAGGATGTTCCCGATGGTCGGGGAGTCCAGAACCAGGGGTCACAGTCTAAGGATAAGGGGTAAGCCATTTAGGACAGAAATTAGGAGGAATTTCTTCACCCAGAGAGTGGTGAACCTGTGGAATTCTCTACTACAGAGGGCGGTGGAGGTCAATTCATTAAATATATTCAAGAAGGAGTTGGATATATTTCTTAAGGCTAAAGGGATCAAGTGATATGGGGAGATGGCAGGGACAGGGTACTGAGTTTGGATGATCAGCCATGATCTCATTGAATGGCGGAGCAGGCTCGAGGGGCCGAATGGCCTACTCCTGCTCCTATCGTCTATGTTTCTATGATTAGGACACTCCTTAAAACCTACCTCTTTGACCAAGCTTTTGGTCAGCTGCCCTAATTTATCCTTATGTGGATCGGTGTCAAATTGTTTGTCTTAAAATACTCCTGTGCAGTGCCTTGGGACGTTTTACTACGTTAAAGGTGATATTGTGGCGGAGCCACCAAAGGACTCAGAGCGGTTGTACATAATTCCTTTAACAGCATTGTAGTTACTGTCTGTGCCTGTACCTTTAATTACACTGTTTGACTGTACAATGCCAGTTACCTTTACAGCACGTGATGACATCATGCCGTTAGTCACGTGATGCCCCAACGGCGGGAAGAACGTGATGACGTCATGACGTCAGTCTCCTGATCAGGGGATCAGTCCTCGTGGAGCCCTCAAGGAGAATAGACCTGTTATTGATGTGTCCTAGCAGTTTCCAGTTTAAACTCATTTGTTTTCATTAAAGTTCATTAATTTAATTACCTGAGTCGAACTCAGTCTCTTTGATAGGAACCTCCATTCCTACAATATATAAATATGAGTTGTTGTTGTTGTTGAGAGGACATGGGGTCAGAAGCTCATCTCAGGGTCAAATACGACACCAAGGTGTAAGGGGGGCATCTTTTAACTGGTTTATGGTAATTTACCTGACCACTGCAGCCTTTGCCTCTGAGCTCTGACCAATTCCAACCTTCTACCTGGTTTACGGTAATTCACCTGGTCAGCAGCCTTTTGCTGCTGCACTCTAAACCAATTTGCAAACAGCGGTTTCGAATCACTACCCCTCCTTTAGTTCTGAGTGGAGGAACTTATAATTAATGATATTAAAATGGACAAGTGGTTTGGATGAGAGAAAAATCAAGTTTTATTACCTAAATAAACTACAATCAAAAGAATAAACTATACCACATGAACACAGTAATTACAGTAAAACTATATAACAGGGGGTTGCAGACGGCAAAAACGAGGGATAAAATGGCTACAATGTTACTTAAACAATCTTAGCAATTCCCTTAAATCACCACCCCCTAACTCTTGCTAGGTTGTCTTGTTGAGGAGTCAGAACACCCTGCTCACCTGTGGTCCAGCGAAGTAAAAAGAGAGAGATAGCTTCTCAGCAGCTATCTTATATACCTGGTGAGCCCCCTGCCATTCTGCCTTGCAAGGGCTGTGTGCAAAATTCCCACCCAAAGGGTCCAATACACAAGAGAAAGCTGTGATTGGCTAACTCAGAGTGGTTAGACTGGGTTAATGTGTCTTCCGGAGCTCCCTGGGCTGAAACAAAAGGGAAATACAACTGCTCTATTGTCCAGAATGCTAGGTGATTTAAGCCCATTCAGTTCTTAAACGTTTCCCATTCAAGATCCAAAAGTTTCTTCTGCAGTTTAGATGTATCCACTCGATATACAAACAAATGCTAATAGCATTCAATTGCTTTGTAAACAAAGCATTGTCCTTTGTCTTCGGCCATGTGGTGACAGCCATTTTTATCCCTGGAAATTTAAAAGCACAACGCCCAGGGATTCTTTAATCAAAAAAATTAATCTTCAGAACTGTAAATTATTGCGAATTCTTACAAAGGCTGGGAACAGTCTGGTTCAGCCTCAGACAGTTACCAGGGAGAGGGGTGGAGTCAGTGGCTAGGGAAGGGAGTTTGTGACGGGGACCGAAGACAATGGCTTCGGTCTTCCCAGTATTTAATTTCTGGATGTTGGACAAGCTGTCTGACAAATCAGTCAGGGTGGAGGGGTCGAGAGAGGCGGTGGTGACCATGCCGTATAATGCAGGTGGGGTGTCCCTTTAAGGGTAGAAGTTGTCTTTGCTCGCAGAGGTGTCAGAGTGCTTTACCGAGAGAGAGAGTCAAGTGCAGGAGGTGGAAAGTATCCCGATTGTAACATTGTTTAAAGTTATCCGCATTAACCACGCTTGGAGCCGCTCTGTTGGTTTTAATCATGTAGGAAGAATGAACCAATGGGGTAAGCAAGTGAATTTGCCTAAGAAAGAAAGACTTTCATTCCTATAGCGCCTTTCATGACCTCAGGACACCCCAAAGTGCTTCACAGTCAATTATGTACTTTTACTGAAGTCACTGTTGTAAGAACATAACGTAAGAAATAGGAGCAGGAGTTGGCCACTTGGCCCTTCGAGCCTGCTCCGCCATTCAATGAGTTCATGGCTGATCTTCTGCCTCAACTCCATTCACCGGCCCTATCGCCATAGCCCTTGATGCCTTTACTAGTCAGAAATCTATCGACTTCTGTTTGGAATATACCCAATGACTGAGCCTCCACAGCCCTCTGGGGTAGAGAATTCCAAAGATTCACCACCCTCTGTGTGAAGAAATTTCTTCTTATCTCAGTCCTGGATGGCCTACCCTTTATCTTGAGGCTGTGGACCCTGGTTCTAGACTCCCCAGCCAAGGGAAACATTCTCCCAGCATCCACCCTATCAAGCCCTGTAATAATTTTGTATGCTTCAATGAGATCCCCTCTCATTCTTCTGAATTCAAGAGAATACAGGCCTAGTTTACTCAATCTCTTCTCACACGACAGTCCCGCCATCCCAGGAATCAATCTCGTGAACCTTTGTTGCACTCCCTCTATGGCAAGTATATCCTTCCTTAGGCAAGGAGACCAAAATTGTACACAGTACTCCAGGTGTGGTCTCACCAAGGCCCTATATAATTGGAGTAAGACTTCTTTACTCCTGTACTCAAATTGTAATGTAGGAAATGCGGCAGCCACTTTGCACACAGCAAGATCCAAACAAACAGTAATGTGATAATGAGATAATCTGTTTTAGTGATGTTGGTTGAGGGATGAATATTGGCCAGGACACCGGAGAGAACTCCCCTGCTCTTCTTCGAAACAATGCCATGGTCCTGCCTTGGGAAGCTGATCACTCCTGAGCGGAGCGGAAACCCTCCTGAGTTACTCACAGCAGTGGTCAGGAGATTGATCTTCAATTCCTGGAGATTGTAGGACAGTCCTGGAGAGTCGACAGCTGTAACTGGACAACAACACCATCATACAGTTACACAGTATCTTTAGCATAAAATAAGATTTCAGTTTTGTGCAGAGACTAGAGAAGCTGGGACTGTTCTCTTTAGAGCAGAGAAGGTTAAGGGGAGGATTTAATAGAGGTGTTCAAAATCATGAGGGGTTTTGATTGAGTAAATAAGGAGAAACTGTTTCCAGTGGCAGGAGGGTCGGTAACCAGCGGACACAGATTGAAGATAATTGGCAAGAGAACCAGAGGGGAGATGAGTTGTGATCTGGAAGGGCAGTGGAAGCAGATTGAATACTAACATTCCAAAGGGAATTGAATAAATACTTGAAGCGGAAAACTTTGCACGGGCATGATGGGCCGAATGGCCTCCTTCTGTGCTGTTCAATTCTATGGTAAAGAAACATCACGAGATGCTTCAAAAATAGACGTCAAGAATGAACGCCCTGCCCTGAAGCGAGGGAGTAGGAGGGGCCACCAAAAGCTCCGTGAAAGAGATATGGTTTGATGAGGTTGCTAAAGCTGGAGAGGTGGTGGGACGGATCGGGGAGGAAGTCCCAGAGAGTAGAGCCAGGTTGGAAGGAAGATCCATCTGTGGGGTGGAGCGAGGGGAAGGAGGTATGCCCAGGAGGCTGGAGTTAGAGGAACGAAATGTTTGGGGGCAGGTGTAAGGCGAGAGGAGATTGCAGTGGTAGAATGGGGTCAGGCCATGGAGGGGTTTCCAGGGGAGGACTTGAATTCTGAATTTCATGTGTTGGGACCTGGCGCTCGTGTAGGTCAGAGAGGGTAGGGGCAATGGGCGAGTGGGACTTGGTGTGGGTTAGGATACAGGCAGCAGACTT
Source organism: Somniosus microcephalus (assembly GCF_052327205.1). Lineage (NCBI taxonomy): Eukaryota > Metazoa > Chordata > Chondrichthyes > Squaliformes > Somniosidae > Somniosus > Somniosus microcephalus. Next base: position 4,028,109 of record NC_141017.1, on the reverse strand, counting down.
TGAGAAGAGGAGTGCGTTAGAATAGTTGAGTTTGGAGGTGACAAAGACATGGATGAGGGTTTCAGTAACTGATGGGCTGAGGCAGGGACGGACATGGGCGATGTTACAGAGATGGAAATAAGTGGCCTTGGTGGTGGAGAGGATGTGGTGTTTAAAACTCAGCTCATTTTGTACAGGATGCTGACGTTGTGAAGGGTTTGATTCTCGATGCGTTTCAGTCTCATTGAATTACATTCTATCTATCGCTGACTTTAATGAGCAGGGATTAAAGTGGTCCTGCTGTGAAATGTTAATCTGTGTGTGTGCTAACTGCTCTCGGCCTCTCTCATTAATCCCACGTGGTCTCTTTGAGCATTTTGACGGTGCATAAAGTGACCTCTGCCAGAATGGGGAGGTGAAGAGATGAGCTGAGGGAAGGTCATTGACTCACTTTGTGACTCATGCACAGCTCTGGGGAAGTCACAACATTCAAGGTCCTCTCTAATTCACTGATGTCTATACAGACTGGAAGAAGAGAAACTGCACTGTTGGTAGAAGGTGGACCCAGAGAACCGACAGAACCAACCTCATTCACATGGTTTTTTAAATTCGTTTATGGGATGTGGGCGTTGCTGGCAAGGCCAGCATTTATTGCCCATCCCTAGTTGCCCTTGAGAAGGTGGTGGTGAGCCGCCTTCTTGAACCGCTGCAGTCCATGTGGTGAAGGTGCTCCCACAGTGCTGTTAGGGAGGGAGTTCCAGGATTTTGACCCAGCGACGATGAAGGATCGGCGATATACTTCCAAGTCAGGATGGTGTGTGACTTGGAGGGGAACTTGGAGGTGCTGGTGTTCTCATGCGCCTGCTGCCCTTGTCCTTCTAGGTGGTAGAGGTCGTGGGTTTGGGAGGTGCTACCGAAGAAGCCTTGGCGAGTTGCTGTAGTGCATCTTGTAGATGGTACACACTGCAGCCACGGTGCGCCGGTGGTGGAGGGAGAGAATGTTTAAGGCGGTGGATGGGGTGCCAATCAAGCGGGCTGCTTTGTCCTAAATGGTTTCGAGCTTCTCGAGTGTTGTTGGAGCTGCACTCATCCAGGCAAGTGGAGAGTCTTCTATCACACTCCTTACTTGTGCCTTGTAGATGGTGGAAAGGCTTTGGGGAGTCAGGAGGTGAGACACTCGTCACAGAATACCCAGCCTCTGACCTGCTCTTGTTGCCACAGTATTTATGTGGCTGGTCCAGTTAAGTTTCTGGTCAATGGTGACCCCCCAGGATGTTGATGGTAGGGGATTCGGCGATGGTAATTGAATGTTAAGGGGAGGTGGTTAGACTCTGGCTTGTTGGAGATAGTCATTGCCTGGCACTTCTGTGGCGTGAATGTTACCTACCACTTAGACGGCCCAAGCCTGAATGTCATCCAAGTCTTGTTGCATGTGGGCATGGACTGCTTCATTATCTGAGGAGTTGTGAATGGCACTGAACACTGTGCAGTCATCAGTGAACATCCCCATTTCTGACCTTATGGTGGAGGGAAGGTCATTGATGAAGCAGCTGAAGATGGTTGGGCCTAGGACACTGCCCTGAGGAACTCCTGCAGCGATGTCCTGGGGCTGTGATGATGAACCTCCAACCACCACAACCATCTTCTTTTGTGCTAGGTATGACTCCAGCCAGTGGAGCGTTTTCCCTCGATTCCCATTGATTTCAGTTTTACTAGGGCTCCTTAATGCCACACTCAGTCAAATGCTGCCTTGATGTCAAGGGCAGTCACTCACCTCACCTCACCTCTGGAATTCAGCTCCTTTGTCCATGTTTGGGCCAAGGCTGTAATGAGGTCGGTAGCCAAGTGGTCTTGGCGGAACCCAAACTGGGCATTAGTGAGCAGGTTATTGGTGAGTAAGTGCCGCTTGATAGCACTGTTGATGACACCTTCCATCACTTTGCTGATGATTGACGTAGACTGATGGGGCGATAATTGGCCGGGTTGGATTTGTCCTGCTTTTTGTGGACAGGACATAGCTGGGCAGTTTTCAACATTGTCGGATAGATGCCAGTGTTGTAGCTGTACTGGAACAGCTTGGCTGAAGGTGCGGCTAGTTCTGGAGCACAAGTCTGTGGGAGGCTGATGTAGAAGGAGATGTGGATCAGGGTTTGAGATGGGGATGTTGTAGGTGTGAGTGATTAATTTCATCTGGGAAGTGAATTCAAGGATAAGAGAAAAGCAATTAGCAATCCCTGGAGGATCCCCCCCCCCACAGAGTTGGAAATATATGGAACCGACTTGCAGATAAAACAGGATGAATTCTGAGTAGGAATGGGACTGAGTGTGAAATACCAATCCCTCAGTCCTGCTCCTATCTTGATATTCAGCCTGGAACATTCCATAGAATGTGATAGAGCCCAAGACTCTAGGAGGGTGGACACATCATGCCAAGCAAGGTAACCAATGAGAGGGCACAAAGGGGTAAGTATAGCTGTTTATTCTGTACTTTTGTTTGATTTAATCAAGGTAGGAAGTCTTGGTGAACTCTATAGAACCACTGTGCTGGAGATTGAATGGGTGAGGAGTTGATGATACATTGTGCAGGAGATTGAAAGAGTGAAGAGTCCATGATACATTGGAATGGAGATTGAATGGGTGAAGAGTCCATGATACATTGTGCAGGAGATTGAAAGGGTGAGGAGTCCATCATACATTGTGCAGGAGATTGAAAGGTGAGGAGTCCATGATACATTGGAATGGAGATTGAATGGGTGAAGAGTCCATGATACATTGTGCAGGAGATTGAATGGGTGAAGAGTCCATGATACTTTGTGCAGGATATTGAATGGATGAGGAGTCCATGATACATTGTGCAGGAGATTGAATGGGTGAAGAGTCCATGATACATTGTGCAGGAGATTGAATGGGTGAAGAGTACATGATACATTGTGCTGGAGATTGAATGGGTGAAGAGTCCGTGATACTTTGTGCAGGAGACTGAATGGGTGAAGAGTCCATGATACTTTGTGCAGGAGATTGAATGGGTGAGGAGTCCATGATACATTGTGCAGGAGATTGAATGGGTGAAGAGTCCATGATACATTGGAATGCAGATTGAACGGGTGAGGAGTCCATGATACATTGTGCTGGAGATTGAATGGGTGAGGAGTCCATGATACATTGTGCAGGAGATTGAATGGGTGAGGAGTCCATGATACATTGTGCTGGAGATTGAATGGGTGAGGAGTCCATGATACATTGTGCAGGAGATTGAACGGGTGAGGAGCCCATGATACATTGTGCAGGAGATTGAATGGGTGAGGAGTCCATGATACATTGTGCAGGAGATTGAATGGGTGAGGAGTCCATGATACATTGTGCAGGAGATTGAGCGGGTGAGGAGTCCATGATACATTGTGCAGGAGATTGAATGGGTGAAGAGTCCATGATACATTGCGCTGGAGATTGAATGGGTGAAGAGTCCATGATACGTTGTGCTGGAGATTGAATGGGTGAAGAGTCCATGATACTTTGTGCAGGAGATTGAATGGGTGAAGAGTCCATGATACATTGCGCTGGAGATTGAATGGGTGAAGAGTCCATGATACATTGCGCTGGAGATTGAAAGGGCGAAGAGTCCATGATACATTGTGCAGGAGATTGAAAGGGTGAAGAGTCCATGATACATCGTGCTGGAGATTGAAAGGGTGAGGAGTCCATGATACATTGTGCAGGAGATTGAATGGGCGAGGAGTCCATGATACATTGGAATGGAGCTTTTCTATGAAAGGACTGGCCTTTCTCATTCTGTTCAGGAATGTTCTGTGTCTCTTACTGATCATAGGAACATAGGAACAGGAGGAGGCCATCCAGCCCCTCAAGCCTGTTCCACCATTCAAGCAGATCATGCTGGTCTGTATCTTAACTCCGCCTTGGTTCCGTATCCCTTAACACCCTCGCCTAACAAAAATACATCAATCTCAGTCTTGAAATGTTCTGACCCCCAGCCTCAACAGCTTTTTGAGGGACAGTTTCAGATTTCCACCACCCTTTGTGTGAAGAAGTGCTTCCTGACATCACCCCTGAACGGCCTGGCTCTAATTTTAAGGTTCTGCCCCCTTTGTTCTGGACTCCCCCCACCAGAGGAAATCGTTTCGCTCCATCTACCCGATCGAATCCTTTGATCATTAAATACCTCAATTAGATCACACCTCAATTTTCTAAACTCAAGGGAATACAAGCCTGGTCTACCCAACATAGCAACATCATTTAACCCTTTTAGCCCCGGTATCATTCTGGTGAATCTGCGCTGCTCCCCCTCCAAGGCTAAATTGGCCAGAAAAAGCAATAATCCTGAGGATTGGGAGCAGTTTAGGAGTCAACAAAGGAGGACAAAGGGATTAATTAAGAAAGGGAAAATAGAATATGAGAGTAAGCTATCAGGGAACATAAAAACTGACTGTAAAAGCTTTTATAGATATGTGAAGAGAAAAAGATTGGTGAAGTCAAGCGTAGGTCCCTTACTGTCAGAATCAGGGGAATTTATAATGGGAAACAAGGAAATGGCAGACCAACTAAATACATATTTTGGTTCTGTCTTCACAAAGGAGGACACAAATAACCTCCCAGAGATGCCGGGGAACATAGGGTCTAATGAGAGGGAGGAACTGAAAGAAATCAGTATTTGTAGGGAAATGGTGTTAGGAAAATTGATGGGACGGAAGGCCGATAAATCCCCAGGGCCTGATGGTCTACATCCCAGGGTACTTAAGGAAGTGGCCCTAGAAATAGTAGATGCGTTGCTGGTCATCTTCCAGAACTCGATAGACTCTGGAACAGTACCCATGGATTGGAGGGTAGCTAATGTTACCCCACTATTCAAAAAAGGTGGTAGAGAAAAAGCGGGGAATTATAGACCAGTAAGCCTGACATCGGTAGTGGGGAAAATGCTAGAGTCTATTATAAAAGATGTAATAGCAGAGCACTTGGAAAGCAATGACAGGATTGGACAAAGTCAACATGGATTTACAAAAGGTAAATCATGCTTGACTAATCTACTGGAATTTTTTGAGGATGTAACTGGTAAAATAGATAAGGGAGAACCAGTGGATGTGGTGTATTTGGACTTTCAGAAGGCTTTTGATAAGGTCCCACATAAAAGATTAGCGTGCAAAATTAAGGCACATGGGATTGGGGGCAAGGTATTGACTTGGATAGAGAACTGGTTGGCGGACAGAAAGCAAAGAGTTGGAATAAATGGGTCGTTTTCCGAGTGGCAGGCAGTGACTAGTGGGGTACCGCAAGGATCGGTCCTAGGACCCCAGCTGTTCACAATATATATTGATGATCTGGACGAGGGAATTGGATGTAATATCTCCAAATTTGCAGACGACACAAAGCTGGGTGGGAAGGTAAGCTGTGAGGAGGATGTCGTGAAACCCCAGTACGATTTGGACAGGTTGGGTGTGTGATAATAATGATAACTTCCGGGAAGTTATGTGTCACTTCCTGTGAACTGTGAACTGTGATCTGTGAAACTATGAACTGTGAACTTTGTACATACATGACTTCCTGTCATACATCACTTCCTGTTGGACTGGTATAAATACTGAACTGTTCAGTATTGTAAGGGGCTTCTACCAGAGGCATGGTGAAGACCTCTCCTGTATCTAGTGTGATTTTAAGTTGCTTAAAGCTTACTTTAAAGTTACTTAATGTGTGAGACTCCTTTTTCTTACATCAATTTAAGCAACTTAGTATTTACACTCACAAATACTAGACCTTCGGACAAACTCGGAGTTAAGGATCCAGGGAACCACCCATCATGGAAAACCTCCTTAAACCTACTCGTCTGGACTTGGACCCAAACACAGCAGCAGCTGGCAAGGTATGGAAGCACTGGTACCGTACTTTTGAGAATTTCCTTGATGAATGTAAAGCGACTGCTCCTACTAAACTGAGGATGCTTATCAACTATGTGACCCCAACAGTGTTTGAATATGGTGATGAATGGGATAATTACGATGAGGTGATTCGGGCACTTAAGAAACTGTATGCCAAGACTCCAAATGAGGTCTATGCTAGACATCTACTGGCCACAGCCCGACAAGGGCCAGGGGAATCGATTAACGAATTCCTTCAAGAACTTCGCAGGCTCAGCATAGATTGTAACTTTCAGGCAGCCTCAGCTGAGCTGTACCGCGAAGAAATGATTCATGATGCTTTCATCTGCGGGATTGCCTCTCCATTTATACGCCAGTGTCTACTAGAAAGTAAAACACTTGAGCTACAAAAAGCTTTTGACCTAGCTTGTTCTCTGGATTTGGCAAAGAAAAATGCAGACCTCTATCAGCTGCCCAGATCTCGATCTGCTGCTGTAACTGCAACCAGACAATTCAAGTGGTCTCAGGTGAACCCTATCATGGAGGAATCTAATTCTGATAATTCTGATGAAGAAGAGGAGGATGACCCCACTTTAGCAGCCTCTTGGCAATCCAGGAAGGAATGCTTCTTTTGTGGAGATGCTTTTCACCCTAGGAAATTCTGCCCTGCTCGCAATGCAATCTGCAGTTATTGCAAAAAAAAAGGGCACTTTGCTAAAGTTTGCCAATCAAAAGCCTCTACGAGGGCCTATCCAGCTAAGGCCTACCGAACTGCCCCAATTAGGGCCCATCGAGATGCTCCAGCTAGGACCTATCAAGCTTCCCCTCGAGCTCTCTCCCGAAGAAGCACACCGAGAGTTTCAGCCACTCTCTGTGCAACAACACCAATTACAGCTGCTTGCCCACAGAACCTGTTTCATGCAGCTACAAAAGTTTCCATTAAAGGGCATACCTTAGATGCCTTAATTGACTCAGGAAGTACTGATAGTTTCATTAGAGAACAGATTGTTGCGAAATTGAAACTACATGTCTTCCCATCGGACCAGGCAATTGCGATGGCTCAGTCATCACTTAATACCAGAATCTCCGGCTTTTGTGTTGTTGATATGACACTTAATGGTCGCCTGTATCCCTCCACCCGACTTTCGGTGCTCAAGGACTTATGTAGTGATCTCCTCTTAGGGCTGGATTTCCAAAAACAGCATAAGAAACTCACCATTGAGTTCTGCGGATCCAAACCTGGACTTACTATTTCTAATATACCGTCTAAATTACCGTTTTGTGCATTGTCAGCAGCTTCACTTGATGAACCCGTATTATTTGCCAGTATTCCGCCTCGATGCAAACCAATAATAACGAAATCGCGGCGCTTTAATCAGGAAGACCAATCTTTTATTGAGGCTGAAATCTCTCGACTTCTAGCAGAGGATATCATTGAACCATGTTCGTCGCCCTGGCGGGCTCAAGTCATCATTGTCAAGAACCCTCTAAAACCTCACAAACAATGACTATGCATTGATTATTCGCAAACCATCAATCAATATACTGACTTGGACGCCTACCCATTGCCACGCATTGATGATATGGTTAATAAACTGGCCGAATACAAAGTGTTCTCAACTTACGATTTAAAAAGTGCCTATCATCAGGTACCCTTGAAGGTCTCAGATAAGCAGTACACGGCCTTTGAGGCTAATGGGCGGCTGTACCAATTTCGGCGCCTCCCATTCGGGGTTACTAATGGAGTGGCTGTCTTCCAACGGGCAATGGATGGCCTGGTTAAACAGGAAAACCTAAGGGACACTTTTCCCTATCTTGATAACATTACGATTGCAGGTCACGATCAACAGGAACATGACGCCAACCTCCAAAAATTTTGGGATGCCCTCCATCGCCGTAACTTAACCTTGAATGAATCTAAGTCTGTTGAGTCGCAACTGACCATCAACATCCTTGGCTACTGCGTAGGCAATGGTATCATTAAGCCAGACCCAGAAAGACTTCGCCCGCTCCAAGAGCTCCCGTCACCTAAGAATCCGGCTTCTTTACGTCAGGCTCTCGGTCTGTTTGCATACTATGCTAAATGGATTCCTCATTTTTCAGACAAAATCCAACCCTTGCTGCATGCTGGATCATTTCCATTGGAAACAGCGGCTGTTGCAGCCTTTAACCTTCTCAAAAAACAGTTGGAGAAAGCGGCTCTTCACTCCATCGATGAGAATCTCCCTTTCATAGTCGAATGTGATGCCTCGGAGGTGGCGATCTCGGCTACTCTAAATCAGGAAGGTCGTCCTGTAGCATTTATGTCCAGGACCTTACAAGGTGCCGAGTTACATTATCCCCCGGTTGAGAAGGAAGCCACAGCCATCATAGAGGCAGTACGGAAGTGGAACCATTTTCTAGCTCGCCAGCACTTTACATTAATCACGGACCAGCGATCAGTCGCCTTCATGCTCGATAATCGGAAACGAACCAAAACTAAGAATAATAAAATACAACTTTGGAGGATGGAACTGGCCTCTTTTGGTTATACCATTCACTATCGACCTGGCAAGGAGAATGTGGCCCCGGACACCCTCACACGGGCATTCTGCTCCGCTATGTCGTCCTCTACTCTCATAGATGTCCATAATGGATTGTGTCATCTTGGCGTTACGCACATGCTACATTTCGTACGATCACGGAATCTCCCTTTTTCTACTGGAGATGTAAAGAAAATATGCTCAGAATGCCGGCTTTGTGCGGAATTAAAACCTCAGTTCTTCCGCCCCTCAGATGGTATGCTCATACACGCAACCCAACCGATGCAACGACTTAGCATCGATTTTAAGGGCCCAGTGCCCTCTTCCACTCGGGACACATATTTGCTCACCATGATTGATGAATATTCACGTTTTCCGTTTGCCTTCCCCTGCTCCAATATGCTGGCGTCCACAGTGATCTGTTGCCTTGAGCAGGTATTTTCTCTCTGTGGCATGCCGGCTTATATTCACTCAGATCGGGGTCCATCCTTTATGTCAAAGGAGCTCAAGGACTACCTCTCAGAACGGGGAGTTGCTACAAGCAAAACAACACCATACCATCCCATCGGAAATGGGCAGGTAGAGAGGTATAACGGTATCATCTGGAATTCCGTACGTCTTGCTTTAAGATCTCGGGGCCTACCAGACCAGCAATGGGAAGCAGTGCTTCCGGATGCATTGCACTCTATACGGTCCCTTCTTTCTACAGCCACAAATACTACACCTCATGAGCGGTTCTTTGGATTCCAGCGTCGCTCATCTCATGGGACATCACTCCCGTCATGGCTAACTACTCCTGGACCTGTTCTACTCCGAAGGTACGTTCGGACGTCTAAAAATGACCCTCTCGTAGACGAGGTCGAACTAACCGATGCCAACCCCACCTATGCAAAGATACGATATCCCGACGGCCGAGAATCTACCGTATCATTACGGGATCTGGCTCCCTGCCCACCAGGACCTAGTGGGACATCGGGTGATGGTATTTCACCAGGAAACTCTTGGAACCTATCGGGTACCCCTCTCCAGGATCCTGATCGGACACCAACTAGCTTGGTGCCGGTAGAACCCCGTACTCAAAGTTGTGATCCTCCCAGTACCGCGCACGAAAGTACTGATCCGCCACAGGCCAGCTCTGCACCTCCCTCTGAACAGAGGCAGACCGACTTTGAACCTATTGGGGCTCGTACGCGAAGCCATGACCTCCCCGACCCTTCACAGGGTAATCCAGGCCACACAGACTCTGACCAATGGCCAACCGCATGTAAGCGAACCAGCGACCCTCTACGATGGGAACCCAAACGGGTGCGACTCTTCCTCATTCGGCGGCTGCGGAACAAAAGGAAGACCACAGCCTTCTAATCTCGCAGGAGGGAAGAATGTGATAATAATGATAACTTCCAGGAAGTTATGTGTTACTTCCTGTGAACTGTGAACTGTGAAACTATCAACTGTGAACTTTGTACATACATCACTTCCTGTCATACATCACTTCCTGTTGGACTGGTATAAATACTGAACTGTTCAGTATTGTAAGGGGCTTCTACCAGAGGCATGGTGAAGACCTCTCCTGTAACTAGTGTGATTATAAGTTGCTTAAAGCTTACTTTAAAGTTACTTAATGTGTGAGACTCCTTTTTCTTACATCAGGGTGATTGGGCAGAAACATGGCAAATGCACTATAATGTGGATAAATGTGAGGTTATCCACTTTGGTGGCAAAAACAGGAAGGCAGATTATTATTTGAATGGCAATAGATTGGGAGAAGGGGAAGTGCAAAGAGACCTGGGTGTTATTGTGCACCAGTCACTGAAGGTAACCATACAGGTGCAGCAGGCGGTTAAGAAGGCAAATGGTATGTTGGCCTTCATAGCAAGAGGGTTCGAGTACAAGAACAAGGATGTCTTGCTGCAGTTGTACAGGGCCTTGGTGAGACCACACCTTGAGTATTGTGTGCAGTTTTGGTCACCTTACCTGAGGAAGGATGTTCTTGCCATGGAGGGAGTGCAGCGAAGATTCACCAGGCTGATACCTGGGATGGCAGGAATGACGTACGAGGAGAGATTGTGTCGATTGGGCTTATACTCACTGGAATTTAGAAGATTGAGAGGGGATCTCATCGAAACCTATAAAATTCTGTCAGGTCTGGACAGACTAGATGCAGAAAGGATGTTTCTGATGGCCGGGGAGTCCAGAACCAGGTATCATAGTCAAAGGATAAGGGGTAAGCCATTTAGGACAGAAATGAGGAGGAATTTCTTCACCCAGAGAGTGGTGAACCTGTGGAATTCTCTGCCACAGAGGGCGGTGGAGGCCAGTTCATTAAATATATTCAAGAAAGATTTGGATATGTTTCTTGAGGCTAAAGGGATCAAGGGATATGGGGAGAAGGCAGGGACAGGGTAATCACAGAATCACAGAAACCCCACAGTGCAGATAGAGGCCATTTCGGCCCATCGAGCCTGCACCGACACATATCCCACCCGATCCCCGTAACCCCTACACCAACACATATCCCACCCTATCCCCGTAACCCCACGTATTTAATCCCCCTAACACTAAGGATCAATTTATCATAGCCAATCAACCTAACCCGCACATCTTTGGGCTGTGGGAGGAAACCAGATCACCCAGAGGAAACCCACGCAAACACGGGGAGAATGTGCAAACTCCACACAGACAGTCGCCCGAGGCCGGATTCGAACCCGGGTACCTGGCGCTGTGAGGCAACATTGCTAACCACTGTGCCACCGTGCTGCCGTACTGAATTTGGATGATCAGCCATGATCTCATTGAATGGCGGAGCAGGCTCGAAGGGCCGAATGGCCTACTCCTGCTCCTATCTTCTATGTGTCTATGTTTCTATGTTTCTGTCTCCTTCCTGAGGGGCAGGGCCCTGAACTGAACGCAGTGTCCAGATGGGGTTTAACCAGAGCTCGGTACAGCTGGAACATCATTTCCATCCTTTGTGTTCCACCCTCCTGAGATAAAGGCCAACATTCCATCAGCCTTTTAAAATTATTTTCTGTACCTATCCACCAGCTTTTAGTGGTTTCTGTACTCAGACCCTGAGATCTCTCCACTCCCCCACAGTTCCCAGCTTCCCACCATCTAGAGAATCCTCTGATCGATCTTTCTTAGCTCCAAAGTGGATGACCTCACACTTCCACACATTGAACTCCACCTGCCACAGTTTTGCCCACTCACTGAATCTATCGATGTCCCTTTGTAACTTTCTCCTCCCATCCACACAATTACTGTGCCACCTAACTTGATGTGGTCAACGTGGAGAGACGGCTCTCTATTCCTCCATCGAGGTCATTTCTGAATATAGTGGAAAGCTGGGGCCCCGGTACAAATCCCTGGGGGACACCACCAGTCACATCCGGTCAATTTGAGTACTTACCCATTATCCCTACTCTCTGTCTCCTACCCCCTCACCAATTCCCTGTCCTAGACAATAGGTTGCCTCCAGTTCCATGTGGTCTCATCTTTAAGTCTCTTAAGTGGAACCTTGTCAAATGCCTTCTGGAGGTCCATATAAAGAACATCTATAAACACTCCCTTATCTACCACATGTGTTACCTCCTCAAACCCACGCTGGCTCTCTGATCAGCTCATGTTTGTCCAAGTGCTCAGTCACTCTGTCCCTAATGACAGATTCTAGTAACTTTCCCACAACAGACGTTGGACTAATGGGCCTATAATTTCCTGGTTTATCTCTCCCACCATTCTTAAATAATGGAGTGACATTGGCACATTCACAACCCAAGGGAACAATTCCTGAATCGAGAGAGTTTTGGAAGATCATGACTAACACATCAACAATTTCCTCAGCTATTTCTTTTAATTCCCCGAGGTGGAAACCATCAGATTCTGGAGATTTCTCTATCTTCAGTCCCATTATTTTCTCGATTACCATTTTTTAACTTATATTAAATCTAGTAAGTTTCTTCCCTTGATTTATTTTTAGTTGTCCTCATATCTCTGGTACTTTATCCTCTTCCTCTACTGTGAAGACCGATACAAAGTAATTAATAAGTAAATCTGCCATTTCCTTACTTTCAATTGAAGGGGCCCCCATTATCCTAAGCCACCCGCTTTCTCTTAATATCTTGGTAAAAACCTTTGGTGTTGTCCTTGATAGCCCTCAACTTTTTTCTCATTTCCCTTTTCCCAGCTCTTACTACTTTTTCTGTATCCTTTTGCTGTTCTTTATATCTCTCCCAGCCTGTGGGATTTCCAAAAAATGTTACATTTATATAAGCGCTTTCCTTTAGTTTTATACTATCTCTCACTTCCCTTGTTTACCAGGGTTGTTTAATTACACACCTCGAGCTCTTGCCCTTTAGGGGTGTGTACAGTTCTTGTATTGTACCAAATACTTCTTTGATCACCTCCCACTGCTCATCTGTATTTTCACCTGTGAATAGTTCTGCCCAGAAGCTGTGGTCAATTTCTGCCTCTTTTCTAGTTCAGCCTTACCTCAATGTAAAACCATGGTTCGTGACTCACCCTTCTCTCTCTCAAACCTAATATCGAATTCTATCATGTTATGGCCACTGTTAGCTCAGTGTTCCCTTACCGTTAGATTATATTGACTAATTCTGGCTCATTACTCATTACTTAATCTAGAATGCCTTGTCCTCTCGGTAGTTCAAGAACACATGGGCCCAGAAATTCAGGTCGGGGGCTTCCCGTGGGTGCAAGCCCCCGACCTGCACTTACCTAGCGCGCCGGCCGTTGAACTCTGGGCCCGTGTGTGATTCCGATCCTGGGCCTCCTCCAACTGCCGGCGCACAGTGCTTGCGTATCCCAGGGGCGCAGTTAGTTCGAAGCGTCCCCTGGGTCCAAGTGGGCCATGGAGAGCCAATCGGAGCAGGGAATGCTTCATTCATAAGTTTGACAGGAAGGGCTATCAAAACTTATAAATACTACGGGCCCCAAAACATCACTAAATATTCAAATAATTTTTTTTTTAAATCACATTTTTTAAATAAACTGTAAATTACATGAAATAACTATTTTAAACAATAATTTAAATTTTGAAATTTTTTTTTAAATTTTCTAACGGGGCTAAAAATAAACTTACCTTTCTTTAAAGTGTTTAAAAATGATAAACCTGTGAAGAAAATTTTTTAATTTTAATTAATTCACCACTTACCTTGTAAAAAGCAGGCCTTACACCTGCTTTTTAAATGTCTAACTTCTGGAGACTTACCCTCCCGGGAAAACCTGCAAACAAAATGTAAGTTCGATGCAGACACGCTGCCTCTCCCGCGCACGTGTTCGAACTCTGAACCCCTTCGTTCAGGGGAACGGAAGTGCCGGTTTCCCGCGCATGCGCAGTGCATGCAGGAAAACCGCACTTCCATTGGGCTTACGGGTGAGGACCCCGTGCGTACTCACCCGTGGAGACCCGAAGTTCTGGGCCATTGTCGCAGAAAACTGTCCCCAAAACACTGAAGAAATTCGCTGCCGCTGGGACTTGAGCTCTTCCGCTTCTCCCACTCTGGGTGAAAATTAAAGTCTCCCATTATAACCACTCTGCTTCAGCAACAAGCTTCTCTGATCTCCGCGTTTATGCATCCTGCTACTTTATCACTGCTATCAGGAGGTCTGTAGACAAAGCCCACCAAAGTTTTCCAAGTGGGGGGGAAGAGTTGTGGTCGGGAAGCCGGGAAGTCCTGGAGGGGGTGTCGGGAATCCTGGGGTAGTGAGGAAGCACTCCTGCTCCTCCCGGCCCACAAGCAGTGCTGGGAAGGGACTTACCTTCTCCCATTGAGCTGCCGGGTTGCCTGAGGCCTGGGTTAAAGCAGGAAGAGAGATCAAAATCTGAGGCACGCAGCCTCATTATAATATTTAAATGAGGGACCTGCCTGCTGTGGGCGGGTTGGCTGCCCACCCCAATCCCGTCTCTGTTAAACCCGGGAGTAGGCGGGTTCGAGGCAGGTTGGGTTCAAGTTTGAGATATTTTACATTTTCACATCTCACCCGACAAAAAGGCGCCTGTTTTTGGTGTTCAAATTCCCCCAATGTATTTGGAGCCCCTGTAAAATGAGTTATTCTTTGTTGAGTTGCTTCTGTTTGTGGCCAGAAAGTGTTACTCTCACAGGGGTTTCAATCTCAGGCTGTTACTCACTGTGCCTTTGTGTGACTGCCGGAAACGCTTACTGAAGTTCCAGGGCCTTGAGCACACAATCCGGGCTGACACTCCAGTGCAGTGCTGAGGGAGTGCTGCACTGTCGGAGGTGCCGTCTGTAATGATCAATAACATGTCATTCTATAGTGGACACTAGGTGGAGCCGTAGAGCTGTATATAGCTGTATGTATAAGACTACACTACCAAGCTGTATGTATATTAAGACTACATTACCCATGAGGCACTAGGCTACCCACAAGGCAGCAGTCAAGATGGAAGCCTCTACAGATACTGTACCTAGTCCACATGTGCTCAATAAAAGTGTCTAGCAAAAGCTAGCTGTGTTCATAATAAGAATGTCTATTTATTAATGAACATAAGACCGTCTTTCAGATGAAATGTTAAACCAAGGCCCCATCTGCTCTCTCAGGTGGATGCAAATAATCCCATGGCACTATTTCGTAGAACAGCAGGGGAGTTCACCCCAGTGTCCTGGCCAATATTTATCCCACAACCAACATAACAAGAAAAGCTTATTTGGTCATTATCACATTGCTGTTTGTGAGAGTTTGCTGTGCACAAATTGGCTGCCGCATTTCCCACATTACAACACAGACTACACTCTAAAAATACTTCATTGGCTGTGAAGCGCTTTGAGATGTCCTGCGGTTGTGAAAGATGCTATAGAAATGTAAGTCTTTATTTTTTCAAAGGCCAGGGAGCCTTGGATTCACTCTGGGAGTTGGGTTGTACACGGAGTCCCACTCTGGGAGTTGGGACGTACACGAACTCGCACTCTGGGAGTTGGGATGTACACGAGCTCGCACTCTGGGAGTTGGGATGTACACGGAGTCTCACTCTGGGAGTTGGGATGTACACGGACTCTCACTCTGGGATTTGGGATGTACACGGACTCTCACTCTGGGAGTTGGGATGTACATGGACTCTCATTCTCACTCTGGGAGTTGGGATGTACACGGACTCTCACTCTGGGAGTTGGGATGTACACGGACTCTCACTCTGGGAGTTGGGATGTACACGGACTCTCTCTGGGAGTTGGGATGTACACAGACTCTCACTCTGGGAGTTGGGATGTACACGGACTCTCACTCTGCGAGTCGGGATGTACACGGGCTCTCACTCTGGGAGTCGGGATGTACACGGACTCTCACTCTGGGATTTGGGATGTACACGGAATCTCACTCTGGGAGTCGGAATATACACAGACTCTGACTCTGGGAGTCGGGATGTACACGGACTCTCACTCTGGGAGTCGGGATGTACACGGACTCTCACGCTGGGAGTTGGGATGTACACGGACTCTCACTCTGGGAGTCGGGATGTACACAGACTCTCACTCTGGGAGTTGGGATGTACACGGACTCTCACTCTGGGAGTTGGGATGTACACAGACTCTCACTCTCAATCTGGGAGTTGGGATGTACATGGACTCTCACTCTCACTCTGGGAGTTGGGATGTACACAGACTCTCACTCTGGGAGTTGGGATGTACACGGACTCTCACTCTCACTCTAGGAGTTGGGATGTACACAGACTCTCACTCTGGGAGTTGGGATGTACACAGATTCTCACTCTGGGAGTTGGGATGTACACGGACTCTCTCTAGGAGTTGTGATGTACACGGACTCTCACTCTGGGTGTTGGGATGTACACAGCCTCTCACGCTGGGAGTTGGAATGTACACGGTCTCTCACTCTGGGAGTTGGGATGTACACGGACTCTCACTCTGGGAGTTGGGATGTACACAGACTCTCACTCTGAGAGTTGGGATGTACACAGATTCTCATTCTGGGAGTTGGGATGTACACGGACTCTCTCTGGCAGTTGGGATGTACACGGACTCACTCTGGGAGTTGGGATGTACATGGACTTTTTACTCTGGGTGTTGGGATGTACATGGACTCTCACTCTGGGAGTTGGGATGTACACGGACTCTCTCTGGGAGTTGGGATGTACACGGACTCTGACTCTCGGAGTTGGGATGTACACGGACTCTCACTCTGGGAGTTGGGATAGAAACATAGAAGATAGGAGCAGGAGTAGACCATTTAGCCCTTCGAACCTGCTCCGCCATTCAATGAGATCATGGCTGATCATACAAATTCAGTACCCTGTCCCTGCCTTCTCCCCATATCCCTTAATCCCTTTAGCCTCAAGAAATATATCCAACTCTTTCTTGAATATATTTAATGAACTGGCCTCCACCGCCCTCTGTGGCAGAGAATTCCACAGGTTCACCACTCTCTGGGTGAAGAAATTCCTCCTCATTTCTGTCCTAAATGGCTTACCCCTTATCCTTAGACTATGACCCCTGGTTCTGGACTTCCCGGCCATCAGAAACATCCTTCCTGCATCTAGTCTGTCCAGACCTGACAGAATTTTATAGGTTTCGATGAGATCCTCTCTCAATCTTCTAAACTCCAGTGAGTATAAGCCCAATTGACACAATCTCTCCTCATACGTCATTCCCGCCATCCCAGGTATCAGCCTGGTGAATCTTCGCTGCACTCCCTCCATGGCAAGAACGTCCTTCCTCAGGTAAGGTCACCAAAACTGCACCCAGTACTCAAGGTGTGGTCTCACCAAGGCCCTGTACAACTGTAGCAAGACATCCTTGTTCCTGTACTCGAACCCTCTTGCTACGAAGGCCAACATACCATTTGCCTTCTTAACCGCCTGCTGCACCTGCATGCTTACCTTCAGCGACTGGTGTGCAAGGACACCCAGGTCTCTTTGCACTTCCCCTTCTCCCAATCTATTGCCATTCAAATAATAATCTGCCTTCCTGTTTTTGCCACCAAAGTGGATAACCTCACATTTACCCACATTATAGTGCATTTGCCATGTTTCTGTCCAATCACCCAACCTGTCCAAATCGTACTGGAGTTTCCCGACATCCTCCTCACAGCTTACCCTCCCACCCAGCTTTGTGTCGTCTTTGAATTTGGAGATATTACATCCATTTCCCTCGTCCAGATCATTAATATATATTGTGAACAGCTGGGGTCCTAGGACCGATCCTTGCGGTACCCCACTAGTCACTGCCTGCCACTCGGAAAATGACCCGTTTATTCCAACTCTTTGCTTTCTGTCCGCCAACCAGTTCTCTATCCAAGTCAATACCTTGCCCCCAATCCCATGTGCCTTAATTTTGCACGCTAATCTCTTATGTGGGACCTTATCGAAAGCCTTCTGAAAGTCCAAATACACCACATCCACTGGTTCTCCCTTATCTATTTTACCAGTTACATCCTCAAAAAATTCCAGTAGATTAGTCAAGCATGATTTACCTTTTGTAAATCCATGTTGACTTTGTCCGATCCTGTCACTGCTTTCCAAGTGCTCTGCTATTACATCTTTTATAACAGACTCCAGCATTTTCCCCACTACCGATGTCAGGCTTACCGGTCTATAATTCCCCGCTCTTTCTCTACCACCTTTTTTGAATAGTGGGGTAACATTAGCTACCCTCCAATCCATGGGTACCGTTCCAGAGTCTATCGAGTTCTGGAAGATGACCAGCAATGCATCTACTATCTCTAGGGCCACTTCCTTAAGTACCCTGGGATGTAGACCATCAGGCCCTGGGGATTTATCGGCCTTCAGTCCCATCAATTTTCCTAACACCATTTCCCTACAAATACTGATTTCTTTCAGTTCTTCCCTTTCATCAGACCCTATGTTCCCCGGCATCTCTGGGAGGTTATTTGAGTCCTCCTTTGTGAAGACAGAACCAAAGTATGTATTTAGTTGGTCTGTCATTTCCTTGTTTCCCATTATAAATTCCCCTGATTCTGACTGTAAGGGACCTACGCTTGACTTCACCAATCTTTTTCTCTTCACATATCTATAAAAGCTTTTACAGTCAGTTTTTATGTTCCCTGATAGCTTACTCTCATATTCTATTTCCCCTTTCTTAATTAATCCCTTTGTCCTCCTTTGTTGACTCCTAAATTGCTCCCAATCCTCAGGATTATTGCTTTTTCTGGCCAATTTATATGTCCTCCCCTTGGATCTTATGCTATCCCTAATTTCCCATGTTAGCCACGGTTGAGTCACCTTTTTTGTTTTATTTTTATGCCAAACTGGGATGAACAAATTCTGTAGCTCATCCATTCGGTCTTTGAATGTTTGCCATTGCCTAACCACCATCAACCCTTTGAGTGCCATTCCCCAATCAATCCTACCCAACTCGCTCCTCAGACCATCGTAGTTTCCTTTATTTAAACAAGGTCTCTGAGTCAACTACTTCATTCTCCATCTTAATGAAGAATTTGATCATATTATGATCGCTCCGACCCAAGGGGCCTCGTACAACAAGATTGCTAATTAATCCTTTCTCGTTACATAATACCCAGTCTAAGATGGCCTGATCTCTGGTTGGTTCCTCGACATATTGGTCCAGGAAACCATCCCGTAAACACTCCAGGAATTCCTCCTCCACAGTATTGTTACTAATTTGGTTGGCCCAATCTAAATGTAGATTAAAGTCACCCATGATGACTGCTGTGCCCTTATTGCACGCTTCTTTAAATTCCCTTTTAATGCCATCCCCAACCTCCGCCTTACTGTTTGGAGGTCTATATACCACTCCCACTAATGTTTTTTTCCCCTTAGTATTTCTCAATTCTACCCATACAGATTCCACATCATCAGAGCTAATATCCTTCATTACAATTGTATTAATCCCTTCTTTAACCAGTAATGCTACCCCACCTCCCTTTCCTTTTTGCCTATCTTTCCTGAATATTTAATACCCCTGGATGTTGAGTTCCCAGTCTTGGCCATCCTTGAGGCACATTTCCGTAATCCCAACCAAATCATATTCGTTTACCTCTATTTGCACAGCCAATTCATGCACCTTATTACAAATGCTCCTCGCATTAAGACACAAAGCCTTCAGGCTTTTTTTTTAACACTCTTAGACCTATTAGAATTATTATTTACTGTGGCCACGTTTGATTTAAACCGTTGATTTCTCTGACTGCCACTTTTGTTTTTCTCCTTCCTATCTTTTGCTTTTATCCCTGTTTCCCTTTCCTCTGTCTCCCTGCCATTTTAGTTTAAACCCCCCGAACAGTGCTGACAAACCTGCCCGCAAGGATATTTGTCCCACTCTGGTTCAGGTGCAAACCGTCCGACTTGTACAAGTCCCACCTTCCCCAGAAGCAAACCCAGTGATCCAGGAAACTAAAGCCCTCCCTCCTGCACCAACTCTTTAGCCACGCATTCATCTGCTCTATCCTCCTATTCCTATACTCACTAGCACGTGGCACCGGGAGTAATCCAGAGATTACAACCTTTGAGGTCTTACTCTTTAATCTGCTACCTAGCTTCCTAAATCCTTGCTGCAGGACCTCATCCCTCTTCCTACCTATGTCGTTGGTCCCAATGTGAACCACGACCTCTGCCTGTTCACCCTCCCCCTTCAGAATGCCCTGCAGCCGTTCAGTGACATCCTTGACCCTGGCACCAGGGAGGCAACAAACCATCCTGGAGTCACGTCTACAGCCACAGAAATGCCTATCTGTTCCCCTTACGATAGAATCCCCTACCACTATTGCTCTCCCACTCTTTTTCCTCCCTTCCTGAGCAGCAGAAGCACCCCTGGTGCCAGGAAGTTGGCTGCTGCTGCCTTCCCCTGGTGAGTCATCCCCCTCAACAGTATCCAAATTTGTTTGAAAGGGGGATGGCCACAGGGGTCCCCTGCACTACCTGCCTGCTTCTATTGCTCCGCCTGGTGGTCACCCATTTCCCTTCTGCCTGTGCAGCCCTGCCCTGCGGCGTGACCAACTCATCAAACGTGTAATCCACGACCCTCTCAGCTTCGTGAATGCTCCACAACCCATCCATCCGCAGCTCCAGCGCCTCAATACGGCTCGTTAGTAGCTGCAGCTGGATGCATTTCTGGCACATATGGTCGTCAGGGACATTGGCAGCATCCCTGAATTCCCACATAGAGCAAGAGGAGCATAACACAGGGCTGGGCTCTCCTGGCATGACTTACCCCTTTAATTAATTTAAATTAATTCAATACCACCAGTTAAAGATATACTCTAGGGCGCTTATTTACCAACTGTCCCCACTACACCACAGAGACCCAAGAAAATATAAACCACAGAATTTAAGCTTGTAATGAAAAGGAGAAAGAACCAATCACTTAACTGCTTCTTGGTGACGTCACACTTGGATTAATTTTTACCTCTCTCCCCTGCTGCTGAATTGGTATGCCTTGCCTCGCTCCTCACTGCACTCCCAGGTCAGCCGCTGTGGTCGGGCCTCGCCTCGCTCCTCCTTTTAAAGTCGCCGCGCTACTCGTACCTCACGCAGGTCCGCTCTGGTCGGGCCTCGCTCCTCACTGCACTCCCAGGTCAGCCGCTGTGGTCGGGCCTAGCCTCGCTCCTCTTCTAAAGTCGCCGCGCTGCTCGTACCTCATGCAGGTCCGCTCTGGTCGGGCTTCGCTCCTCACTGCACTCCCAGGTACACGAACACTCACTCTGGGAGTTGAGATGTACACGGGCTCTCGCTCTGGGAGCTGGGATGTACACGGAATCGCATTCTGGGAGTTGGGATGTACACAGACTCTCACTCTGGGAGTTGGGATGTACACAGACTCTCACTCTGGGAGTTGGGATTTACACGGACTCTCACTCTGGGAGTTGCGATGTACACGGACTCTCTCTCTCACTCTGGGAGTTGGGATGTACATGGGCTCTCACTCTGGGAGTTGGGATGTACACGGACTCTCACTCTGTGAGTTGGGATGTACACGGACTCTCTCTGGGAGTTGGGATGTACACGGACTCATATTCTGGGAGTTGGGATGTACACGGACTCTCACTCTGGGAGTTGGGATGTACACGGACTCTCACTCTGGGAGTTGGGATGTACACGGACTCTCACTCTGGGAGTTGGGATGTATACGGACTCTCTCTGGGAGTTGGGATGTAAACGGACTCTCTGGGAGTTGGGATGTACACGGACGCTCACTCTGGGAGTTGGGATGTACACGGACTCTCACTCTGGGAGTTGGGATGTACACGGACTCTCACACTGGGAGTTGGGATGTACATGGACTCTCACTCTGGGAGTTGGGATGTACACGGACTCTCACTCTGGGAGTTGGGATGTACATGGACACTCACTCTGGGAGTTGGGAGGTACACGGACTCTCACTCTCACTCTGGGAGTTGGGATGTACACGGACTCTGACTCTCACTCTGGGAAATGGGATGTGTACGGGCTCTCACTCTGGGAGTTGGGATGTACACGGACTTTCATTCTGGGAGTTGGGATGTACACCGTCTCTCACTCTGGGAGTTGGGATGTACACAGACTCTCACTCTGGGAGTTGGGATGTACACGGACTCTCACTCTGGGAGTTGGGATGTACACAGACTCTCACTCTGGGAATTGGGATGTACACAGACTCTCACTCTGGGAGTTGGGATGTACACGGTCTCTCACTCTGGGAGTTGGGATGTACAAAGACTCACACTCTGGGAGTTGGGATGTACACGGACTCTCACTCTGGGAGTTGGCATGTACACAGACTCTCACTCTGGGAGTTGGGATGTACAGTGGCTCTCACTCTGGGAGTTGGGATGTACACGGACTCTCACTCTGGGAATTGGGATGTACACGGACTCTCCCTGGGAGTTGGGATGTACACGGACTCTCATCCTGGGAGTTGGGCTGTACACGGACTCTCACTCTGGGAGTTGGGATGTACACGGACTCTTACTCTGGGAGTTGAGATGCACACAGATTCTCACTCTGGGAGTTGGGATGTTCACGAACTCTCACTCTCACTCTGGGAGTTGGGATGTACACGAGCTCTCACTCTGGGAGTTGGGATGTACACGATCTCCCACTCTGGGAGTTGGGATATACACGGACTCTCACTCTGGGAGTTGGGATGTACACGGACTCTCACTCTGGGAGTTGGGAGGCACACGGACTCTCACTCTGGGAGTTGGGAGATACACGGACTCTCACTCTGGGAGTTGGGATGTACACAGACTCTCAATCTGGTAGTTGGGATGTACACAGACTCTCACTCTGGGAGTTGGGATGTACTCGGACTCTCACTCACACTCTGGGAGTTGTGATGTACACAGACTCTCACTCTCACTCTGAGAGCTGGGATATACATGGACTCTCTGGGAGTTGGGATGAACACGGACTCTCTCTGGGAGTTGGGATGTACACGGAGTCTCACTCTGGGAGTTGGGATGTACACGGACTCTCACTCTGGGAGTTGGGATGTACACGGGCTGTCACTCTGGGAGTTGGGATGTACACGGGCTCTCACTCTGGGAGTTGGGATGCACACGGGCACTCACTCTGGGAGTTGGGATGTCGACAGACTCTCACTCTGGGATTTGGGATGTACACAGACCCTCATTCTGGGAGTTGGGATGTACACGGACTCTTACTCTGGGAGTTGGGATGTACACGAGCTCGCACTCTGGGAGTTGGGATGTACACAGTCTCTCACTCTGGGAGTTGGGATGTACACAGACTCTCACTCTGGGATATGGATGTACACGGACTCTCACTCTGGGAGTTGGGATGTTCACCGTCTCTCACTCTCACTCTGGGAGTTGCGATGTACATGAGCTCTCACTCTGGGAGTTGGGATGTACACGGGCTCTCAATCTGGGAGTTGGGATGTACACGGACTCTCACTCTGGGAGTTGGTATGTACACTGACTCTCACTCTCATTCTGGGGTTTGGGATGTACACGGACTCTCACTCTCACTCTGGGAGTTGGCATGTACACGGACTCTCACTCTGGGAGTTGGGATGTACACGGACTCTCACTCTGGGAGTTGGGATGTACACAGACTCTCACTCTGGGATATGGATGTACACGGACTCTCACTCTGGGAGTTGGGATGTTCACGGTCTCTCACTCTCACTCTGGGATTTGGGATGTACACGAGCTCTCACTCTGGGATTTGGGATGTACACGGACTCTCACTCTGGGAGTTGGGATGTACACAGATTCTCTCTGGGAGTTGGGATGTACACAGACTCTCAATCTGGTAGTTGGGATGTACACAGACTCTCACTCTGGATGTTGGGATGCATACGGACTCTCACTCTCACTCTGGGAGTTGGGATGTACACAGAATCTCACTCTCACTCTGGGTGTTTGAAATAAAGAATAGATTTGCCTTCCAAAGCTAGGCTTAATTAACTTTAAAATCAGCAGCATATCTTTCCACATCCAGTCCCAACTAAGCTAGAAAAGGACTGAATTTAAGGTAGCCACAACACATCATGTGATCATCAACTACCAATGAGATTACAACACATATCCCAAGGCAGTTAACAAACAACGAATCACAATACTTTTACTAATCAAGGAATAATCACCACATTTACCCTTCCTTTTAAAATATACTCCAACCTAATAACTTTTACAATTTACAATTAATTCTTTACAACTAAACTATGCACGAGAATAAAACTATTTACATAACACAATACTAAATGAACAACAACAAATAATAACATTACGCATAAGTATTAAGTATCTCTCAACTAATACAATATACTATAATATTTCAACAATTTTTAAAACATTACTATCAATTTAAAAGTCCATTTTCAATCGGTCGACTGGATATCTTGTTCGTGTCGACCTTCTTAACCTTGGTGAAATTCCTTGCCCTCCCACGCCAGAAGGCACAGAAGTATCTTCAACAGGAAGGCTATCCATATCCCGATTCTCAACGGTTTCCGGATTAGAAATCCCATCAGGAGATGAACTAGGACGGTCATAAACATCTATCAAAGGCTGACTAATAGAAGTATGATTATCTGCAATCGGATTGGAAATATTCGTAGTATCTATAACAACATCCACATTATCTAAATCATGACTATTGTTAATATCCTCAGAAGAGGGCTGGCCCCCACAAGGAGCCAAGTCTTTAATTGAAACAATACTTTCTTTCCCATCTTGGAATCGAATATGAGCATATTGGGAATTTGCCTCCAACAGCTCCACCTCCTCCACCAAGGGATCATATTTTGACAATCTAACATGACGTCGAAGCAACACAGGTCCCTGCATAGTAAGCCATGAAGGTACCGAATATCCCGTAGTAGATCTCCGCGGATAGTTAAAGAGCCTTTCATGGGGGGTCACATTAGTAGCTGTTGAAAGCAATGATCTAATGGAATGCAGGGCATCAGGCAGCACCATTTCCCACTGTGTATTCTTAAGGTTCCGGGATGTCAACGCCAACATAACTGCCTTCCAGATCACCCCATTGTATCGTTCACATTGTCCATTACCCTGGGGATTATACGGGGTAGTTCTACTAGTAGAAATTCCCCGACTCTGAAGGTATTCCTTCAACTGGGAAGACATAAAAGAACTTCCCTGATCTGAATGGATATACGCAGGCATCCCAAAGATGACAAAAAGTTGAGTCAAACATTTAATAACTGTAGCAGCTGATACATCTGCACAAGGGAAAGCAAAAGGGAACCTTCAAAACTCGTCCACAACAGTAAATATATATCGGTTTTGAGTAGTTGAAGGAAGAGGTCCCTTAAAATCAACACTCAAATGTTCAAAAGGAGAAGTAGCCTTTATAAGATGAGCTCGTTGAGGCTTAAAGAAATTCGGTTTACACCGAGCACAGATAGAACATGATGAAGTCATCCGCTTGACGTCTTCAACTGAAAAAGACAAGTTCTTACTGCGTACAAAGTGTATCATCCTCGTAACCCCAGGATGACATAAGGCATTGTGAAGATTAATAAGCGTATCTCCGTGAATCACAGAACAATAAGCCCTCGACAGTGCATCAGCAGCAACATTATCCTTCCCCGGACGATAAACTACGTCAAAATGGTAACATGCCAACTCAATCCTCCATCTCATTATTTTATCATTTTTAATCTTTCCAAAATGTTTAACATCAAACATAAAGGACACAGATTTTTGATCAGTTACCAACGTGAAATGTCGCCCCGATAAATAATGTCTCCATTTATGCAATGCTTCTACTATTGCGTATGCCTCTTTTTCTATTGAGGAATGTCTTTTTTCACTATTATTCAAAGTACGTGAGAAAAAGGCCACAGGTCTTCCATTTTGGTTCAAAGTAGCCCCAATTGCAAAATCCGAAGCATCCGTCTCAATCACAAAGGGAACCTGCTCATCAATGGAATGCACAACTACTCCTAAAATATCCTTTTTAAAATTCTCAAAACATGTCCTGGCCTCCCATGATAAAGGATATGTCGTAACCCGAATAAGAGGCCGGATCTTCTGTGAAAAATTTGCAATCCAATTAGAATAATAAGAAAACAGTCCAACAACTCGTTGCAAAGCCTTAGAATTAGTAGGACAAGGTAAATCGATCAATGGTCACAGATGTTCTGGATCTGGTTTAATCTTATTTCCCAAAATAATATACCCCAATAGATTTACCTCAGTAGTCGAAAAGATACATTTCTCTTTATTAAAAGTTAAACCAACTTTTTCCGCAGCTTGAAGGAATCTTTTTAAATTAGAATCATGCTCCACCCTTGATTTGCCACACACTGTGATGTCATCTAAGTATGAAAAGGTGTCAGAGAGGGAGTTATCACTTATAAAAGCATCCATTGCCCGTTGAAAACAAGCAACACCATTAGTAACACCAAATGGTATTCGGCAAAACTGATACAGCTTTCCACCAGCCTCAAAGGCCGTATATGGTTGATCCTTCTTAACAATAGGAATCTGATGATAAGCACTCTTTAAATCAATAGTGCTAAAAACTTTGTACTGAGATACTTTATTGATAAGCTCATCAATCTTAGGCAAAGGGTACGCGTCTAATTGAGTATACCTATTAATAGTTTGGGAATAGTCTATCACCATTTGTTTCTTGTGTCTCTCATTAGTCGTGACAACTACCTGTGCTCGCCAAGGCGAACAACTAGGTTCAATGATTCCTTCCAATAAGAGACGTTGAACTTCAGAATTAATAAATTCTCTATCCTGACTACTATATCTTCTTGACTTGGTAGCAATTGGCTTACAATCCGACATCAAATTGGAAAAAAGTGATAATGGAGGAATAGATAAAGAGGTTAATCCACAAATAGATAAAGGTGGCTTAGTCCCTCCAAATGAAAGACTAAGAGACTCGTGTAACTGAAGCACATCATGTCCAATCAAAATATCCGCACAGAGATTAGGCAAAACAGATAGGCGTATATCAGTATACGTACTACCTAGAAGAACCATTTTCACAAAGCAACAACCAGCTATTTGTGAAGTAAGGGTTGTCTGAGCCATACACACCTGATACGTAACAGGCGAAATTTTCAAATGCTTCTCCTTCGCAAACTGAAGACTTATAAAACTCTCAGTACTGCCCGTATCTATAAGGGCCTTCACTTCCAACCCATTAACTTGAGCCGTAACTATAGCTTTGTTTAGGCCATGAGCAAATGCAGCAGAAATTGATGCAATAAACGCCCTATCTAAAGGCTGAATAGTCACAGAAGAGGTAGTGGAGGAAGACCCTCCCACACCAGGAGAAGGGAAGGTAATTGAACCTGATGATTTGCACACACGTGCATAATGACCTCTCTTGCCGCATTTACTACACACAACCTCCCGAGCAGGACACTTCAGACGAGGGTGCCGGATATTCCCACAAAAATAACACTTCTGAATCCTAGAGGCAACGGCCGCCGAAGTAGAAACTGTTTCAAAATCTAGTAAACCACTCCCATTAAGTCCACATAATTCCTTTTCATCCGAAACTGCCGAAACCATAGTCGCAGGCCGATTAAAAAGAGCATAAGAATCCGAACTTCTCTGAGCCACATCCAATGTAGAAGCTTGCTCAAAAGCACTTTTAAGATCCAGAGTCTTATTTTCTAACAACCGCTGATGAATTGATCTAGACAGTAATCCATTAATAAAAGCATCCCGTACCGATTCGTCCTTATATTCTTCAGCCGTCACAGCCTTATAATTACAGTCAACACTAAGGCACCGAAGTGCTTGTAAATAAGTATCCAAAGATTCTCCCACCTGCTGCCTATGGGCAGATAGAAGATGACGTGCAAATACCTCATTCTTTGGTTTAACAAAAATCTTTTCCAATGTAGAAATAGCCTCTTCATAAGTTTTACAGTGCAAAATATATTTATATACATCCGGGTCAATGTAGTTGATCAGCATATTCAGCTTATTTAGAGCCTCTTGATCCAACACGCCCAAAAAGTTTTAAAATGTACAATACCAATGTTTCCATTTATCATCCACTCCAGCAGAATTGGGGTCAGCCTTGAATCGTTCTGGTTGAAGATATCGCTCCATTCTAACATAAAGTTAACAAATTGAAATAAAGAATAGATTTGCCTTCCAAAGCTGGCCTTTATTAACTTTAAAATCAGCAGCATATCTTTCCACATCCAGTCCCAACTAAGCTAGAAAAGGACTGAATTTAAGGTAGCCACAACACATCATGTGGTCATCAACTACCAATGAGATTACAACACATATCCCAAGGCAGTTAACAAACAACGAATCACAATACATTTACTAAACAAGGAATAATCACCACAGTGTTGGGATGTACACGGATTCTCTCTGGGAGTTGGGATGTACACAGACTCTCACTCTGGGAGTTGGGAAGCACACGGACGCTCACTCTCACTCTGGGAGTTGGGATGTACACAGAATCTCACTCTCACTCTGGGAGTTGGGATATACACGGACTTTCATTCTGGGAGTTGGGATGTACACAGACTCTCACTCTGGGAGTTGGGATGTACACAGACTCTCACTCTGGGAGTTGGGATGTACATGGGCTCTCACTCTGGGAGTTGGGATGTACACGGACTCTCACTCTGGGAGTTGGGATGTACACGGACTCTCATTGTCACTCTGGGGGTTGTGATCTGCACAGCCTCTCACTCTCACTCTGGGAGTTGGGATGTACACGGACTCTCACTCTGGGAGTTGGGATGTACATGGGCTCTCACTCTGGGAGTTGGGATGTACACGAACTCTCACTCTGGGAGTTGGGATGTACACGGACTCTCACTCTGGGAGTTGGGATGTACACGGGCTCTCACTCTGGGAGTTGGGATGTACGCAGGCTCGCACTCTGGGAGTTGGGATGTACAGGGGCTCGCACTCTGGGAGTTGGGATGTACACAAACTCTCACTCTGGGAGTTGGGACATACACGGACTCTCTCTGGGAGTTGGGATATACACGGACTCTCAATCTGGGAGTTGGGATGTGTTAAGTCTGTGTGTTCTAGTTATTGTTAATAAGAATCACTGCACACAGACCACAAGAGTAAATTCAACAGGTCTTTACTAGTCGGAGGTCAGGCTGAACTGCCCAATAAATCTTTACACAGCACTTATATATCAGTGTGGTCACCACCGGTACTACAGTATACAGCAGCCAAGATAAAGTAGTGGATCTCTTAAAATAGTTCTCTTAAAGGTGGAACGGTTACATACACCACAATCCTCCCTTTTTAGCTTAACAGTATATATTCCCCATTAAACATAACATAATAACATATATACACAACTTCATGTAAAAACAGTTCATAGATTCAGTCTCTGAGGAGGCCTCCTGATCCGAGATGGATAACGCCTTTCAGGGGTCTCTGGTTCTCGTTGCTGGGGTGACTCATCTAGTTGATCCCCTATGGATAGGACATCATCATCAGGTATATTCACTTCTGAGGTAGATGCTTCAGGTTCACTAACTTCCTCCACGGTTGTCTCTGTCGTAACCATGGGCTCGACCCTTGTTCTCGATCCCACCAGTTGGTCAGCATGACGTCGCATTACATTTTCACCAACATCTACCGTGTACATCAGGGGTCCGTGTCTGGCCCGAATTGTTCCAGATTGCCATTTCTCGTTTTTATAGTCCCTGCCTAACACCGGTTGTCCTATTTCAAAACTCCAAGTGGGCTTGTTATTGATATGCTGGAACTGTTTGTTTTCGACTTCCCTCCGCACATTTGGTTTTAACAAGTCCAACCTGGACCGCAACCTCCTGTTATAGAACATCATGGCAGGACTTTGGTTTGTTGTTGCATGGGTGGCGTTTCGATATGCCAGTAGGAAATTGTCCACCTTGTGTTGCAGTGGAATCTGATCTTCGCTCATGGCCTTTATTGCCTTTTTGAACGTCTGTACAAACTTCTCGGCCAGCCCATTCGTAGCTGGATGATATGGGGCAGAGGTATAATGTTTCACCCCATTCTTCTTCAGGAATTTCTGGAATTCCTCTGACACGAACTGTGGTCCGTTGTCTGAACATATTTGCTCTGGCAATCCATTTCTTGCAAATATCGTTCTTAGCACCGTGATCGTCTTCTCCGAGGTAGTGGTAGTCATTTTAATCACTTCTGGCCATTTAGAATGTGCGTCCACCGCAATTAAAAACATGGAATCCATGAATGGACCAGCAAAGTCAATATGTACACGTTGCCATGGGGTTGAAGGCCATTCCCATGGATGCAGCGGTGCAATTGGAGGTGCATTTTGGACTTTTTGGCACCCTGAGCAGCTTTTCGTCAGATCCTCTATCTGTTGGTCGATACCCGGCCACCACACATAAGCCCTAGCAAGGCTTTTCATCTTGACTCCCCCCAGATGACCTTCATGAACTCTCTCTCTTAACTTAGGAGGGATAATCACCCTTGTTCCATACATCAATGTTCCCTGACAGATGGACAGCTGTTCTCGTCTTGCTGAGAATGCCGGTAACAGTGGATCACCATGGGCTGGCTATCCCTTTACTGTCAATTTGTAGACCCGGGACAGTGTCGGATCATTCCTCGTCTCCCTTTCAATATTTGCATTGGTGACAGGTAAACATTCGATGATGGTCGAGTGAAATAACTCCACCGGGTCAACCGTCGGTGCCTCCTCCTCGGTAGGTAGTGGCAGGCGCGACAGCCCATCAGCATTACCATGCTGCTTTGTACCTTTGAATTCTATCTGATATTGATGTGCCCCTAGGAAAAGGGACCATCTCTGGAGCCTCTGTGCTGTCATCACCGAAACACCCTTCTTAGGGTTAAAAATGGATACCAACGGCTGGTGGTCTGTCAGCAGTGTAAACTTCTGGCCCTGCAGGTAATGATAAAACTTCTTTACTCCCCACACAAGGCTGAGAGCCTCCCTATCTATCTGAGCATAGTTGCGCTCAGCGGAGGTCAATGATCTGGATGCAAATGCGACTGGCCTTTCCAAACCATTTGGCAACTTGTGTGAGAGTACTGCTCCAATACCATAAGGAGAAGCATCACAAGCCAACACTTCCTCTGAGGTGATCAATGCCTTGCTTTTGCGAAAGGCCTTCTTACAGTCCTCGCTCCACTTCCATGGTACTTCTTTCTGCAAAAGAGCGTTCAGCGGGTGCAGCACTGTGGATAGATTTGGCAGAAACTTATGGTAATAGTTAATATTAGTCAACCCTAGGAACGACCTCAACTGGGATACATTTTCCGGAGCGGGAGCCTTCACAACAGCTTCGATCTTGTCAGGTGACTTGTGCAGCCCCTCCTGGTCAATGACATGACCACAGTACGAGATCCGTTTCTGAAAGAACTCACATTTCTGGCGATTAACTCGAAGTCCATATTCCTTCAATCTGGTGAGCACCAGTTTCAAATTTGCAAGGTGTTCCTCATCGTCATCTCCTGTAATCAGGATATCGTCCAAGTAACATTGAGTGCTTGGAATTCCCTGTAATACCTGCTCCATGGCCCTCTGCCAAATTGCTGGAGCCGAAGCCACTCCAAAAACCAATCTATTATATCGATACAAGCCTCTGTGCGTGTTGATTGTGAGATACTGGCGCGACTCTTCCTCAACTTCCATCTGTAAGTACGCTTGCGCCAGGTCTATCTTGGTGAAGTGTTTCCCGCCAGACAATGAAGCAAAGATATCCTCAATCCGCGGAAGCGGATATTGCACCGTGTGAAGCACCGGATTAACCGTGATCTTGAAGTCTCCACAGATGCGGACCTTCCCCGGTTCCCCTGGCTTGTTACTCGATGAACGCTTCATGACGGGAACAATGGGCGTGGCCCACTCACTCCAGTCCACCTTAGACAGTACTCCTGAATGTTCTAGCCCTTCCAGCTCAGCTTCCACAGCAGGTCGTATCGCATAAGGTACCGGTCTGGCTTTGAAAAATTTTGGGTTTGCATGTTCTGCAATCTTGATTTTTGCCGTAATTCCTCTCAGTGTTCCCAGTCCCTGTTGGAACAGTGGCTCAATTAGTAGCGCACACGCCTCGAAGTCAGAAGGTTGTGGGTTCAAGTCCCACTCCAGGGACTTGAGCACATAAATCTAGGCTGACACTCCACTGCAGTGTCGGAGGTGCCGTCTTTCTGATGAGACGTTAAACCAAGGCCCTGTCTGCTCTGTTTTATAAGTATATTAAGGGCAAGAGGATAACCAGGGAAAGGGTTGGGCCCATTAGGGACCAAAGTGGCAATCTGTGTGTAGAGCCAGATGATGTAGGCGGGGTTTTAAATGAATTTTTTGCATCTGTGTTCACTATGGAGAAAGACGATGCAGACATAGAAATCGGGCAAGGGGACTGTGACATACTTGAACATATTAGCATCAAGAGGGAGGAGGTGCTAGCGGTTTTAGCAGGCCAAAAAGTGGATAAATCCCCAGGCCCGGACGAGATGTATCCCAGGCTGCTGTGGGAGGCAAAGGAGGAGATTGCAGGGGCTCTGACACAAATTTTCAGAACCTCTCTGGCCACAGGGGATGTACCAGAGGACTGGAGAACAGCTAATGTAGTACCATTATACAAGAAGGGTAGCAGGGATAAACCAGGGAATTACAGGCCAGTGAGCCTAACATCTGTGGTAGGGAAATTATTGGAAAAAATTCTGAGGGAGAAAATTAGTCTCCACTTGGAGAGGCAAGGATTAATCGGGGATAGTCAGCATGGCTTTGTCAAGGGTAAATCATGTCTGACAAATCTGATTGAATTTTTCGAGGGGGTGACTAGGGAGGTGGATGAGGGAAATGCTGTGGATGTGGTTTACATGGACTTCAGTAAAGCTTTTGACAAAGTCCCGCATAGGAGACTGGTCAAGAAGGTCAGAGCCCATGGGATCCAGGGTGCCTTGGCGCGTTGGATCCTAAACTGGCTGAGTGGCAGGAGGCAGAGGGTGATGGTCGAAGGTTGCTTTTGTGACTGGAAGCCTGTGTCCAGTGGGGTACCTCAGGGATCGGTGCTGGGTCCCTTGTTGTTTGTGATCTACATAAATGATTTGGATGAGAATGTAAAAGGTATGATCAGTAAGTTTGCAGATGACACGAAAATTGGTGGGGTGGTAAATTGCAAGGAGGAAAGCCTCAGGCTACAGGACGATATAGACAGGTTGGTCAGTTGGGCGCAAAAGTGGCAAATGGAATTTAACCCTGAAAAGTGCGAGGTGATGCATTTTGGACGGACAAATAAGGCAAGGGAATACACAATGAGTGGTAGGACCCTAGGAAGTACAGAGGGTCAGAGGGACCTTGGTGTACATGTACATAGATCTCTGAAGGCAGCGGAACAGGTAGATAAGGTGGTTAAAAAGGCATATGGGATACTTGCCTTCATTAGCCGAGGCATAGAATATAAGAGCAGGGAGGTTATGATGGAGCTGTACAAAATGCTGGTGAGGCCACAGCTGGAGTACTGTGTGCAGTTCTGGTCGCCTCACTATAGGAAGGATGTGATTGCTTTGGAGAGGGTGCAGAGAAGATTCACCAGGATGTTACCTGGGATGGAGCGCCTCAGCTATGAAGAAAGACTAAACAGGCTGGGGTTGTTTTCCTTGGAGCAAAGAAGGCTGAGGGGGGACCTGATTGAGGTGTACAAAATGATGAGGGGCATAGATAGGGTAGACAAAGAGGAACTTTTCCCCTTAGTAGGGGGGTCAATAACAAGGGGGCATAGATTCAGGGTAAGGGGCAGGAGATTTAGAGGGGATTTGAGGAGGAACTTTTTCACCCAGAGGGTGGTTGGAATGTGGAACTCCATGCCTAAAAGGGTGGTAGAGGCAGGAACCCTCACAACATTCAAGGAGCATTTGGATGAGCACTTGAAATGCCATTGCATACAGGGCTATGGACCAAATGCTGGAAAATGGGATTAGACTGGACAGGGATGGATGGGCGGCGCAGACACGATGGGCCGAAGGGCCTCTTTCTGTGCTGTAAAGCTCTATGACTCTATGACTCTATGACCTCTTTAACCTCATCCAATATTCTGGACAATCGTTCAGGTTTGACATCTTTTTTTCCGGAATCTACCGTTATTGCTTTTAGGGAGTGCCAGTCCATATTTATTTTCCTGATCCACTCCCGTCCCAGAAGTGGTGGACCTCCCTCAGGTATTACATATAAGTCCATTCCTTGGTGTTCTTTGCCCTTGTGTACCACCTTGACTCTTATCTTTCCGATGGGGTATACTCTTTGCCCCGTGTATGTCTGCAATACTATCTCCGTATCCCGTAGGGGAATATGTGTGAATAACCTTTTGTAATCTTGCTTATTCATGACCGTCAACGTCAAGTCCAATTCCATCTTCACTTGGACTCCTGCTATCTGAAGTGTGACCCAGATAGTTTGTAGGTCAGCTTCCTTACTCACATTGTGAATTCTCAGACTATCCAGTTCCTTGCTGTTGGAGTCTGAATCCGAATTCTGTTCATCCGAACTCTTCTCAGCCACCGTATGTACCTTTCTGCACTTTTCCTGCGGTGACTTTTTGTTGCTGGTCTTCTTTCCTGACCAGCATACTTTAGCTATGCCACATTTTCTACATTCCTGATTTTTAAACCAGCATTGGTTCTGATCGTGTGTTGTCTTTCCACAACGATAACATTTCGCTGTACCCAAAGCCATTTGATCTACGCTGAGTACCGCTGCCTTCAGCTGCATTTCCGCAGTGCCTCTCGCTGTGGCTTCGTGCGATGCTGCAACAGTGACAGCCTTATCAAGTGTAAGATCATTCTCTTCAAGCAGCCGCTTTTGTGTTCCTTCTTTCGACAATCCACACACGAATTTGTCTCTCAGTGCCTCTGTCAGTCTTTCCCCAAACTGACAGTATTTCGCTAGCTTACGCAGTTCAATTAAATACTCCGCGTTGCTTTCCTCTTTCAGTTGCGTTCTCGCATAAAATTTAAATCGTTCCGCTAACATCAGCGGTGTGGGGTTCAAATGATTTCTCAGGACAGCAACAATATTAGCGAAAGCCTGATCCGCCGGTTTAGCTGGTGATAGAAGATGCTTCAATAGCCCGTATGTCTTCGCACCCATTGAGTTTAGTAAGGTTAGTGCTTTATCTTCATCTGATATTTTATTTGCCTTACAATAAATCTCTATGCGTTCTACATACGTGGCCCAATCTTCAACATCGGGATCGAAATCGTTGATGTTACCACGCTTAGGCATCCTCGCAATCTTCTTGAGAAACAAAAAGAATTTTTTTTTTTTTTTTTCAAAATGGCGGTTTCCCGTGCTTGTCTTCTTCCCCCGCCTACGAAAATGGCGGCTTCCCGCGTTTGCCTTTCTCCCCCACTGGCTGTAATGGCGATTGCCATATTGCTGCGTTCGCCCTCCCCAGTGGTTCTCAAATCGTGCCTCCCAGCCCCTCTTGCAGTCCGGTCCTTTCCCCCCGGCTGCGGCTGAGTTCTCCGCGTTTTTTTAAAATTTTATCCCGCGCCTCGCGGCCTCGGTAGCTGCCCGGCCTTTTTCCCCGGTCGCGGTCGAGCTCTCTCTCGACGCTGTTGCATCTCCCAGCCCGCTTGCAGCCCGGTCTTTTACACCGGCTGCGTTTGCATTCACCGCGGCTCCCGTGCCTTACGCTGCCCCAGTCTCAGCGCCTCTGGCCCCGACTTCTGTCCGGCTCTTTCCCCCGGCCGTGGTTGAGTTCTCCGCCCTTATATCCTCCGTTTTTCCCTCCCCTACTTCACAGCCAACGTGGCCGACTTGCTGCTCGTCGCTGATCGGCTTACCCACCACCGTGATAGAAGGGATGATCACTGCCTGTTGCTGATGGAAGGCTTCGTGTCAGGATTCTTCCTTGCTCTTCAGACCCGAGTCTTTTCTCAGCAGGATGATGAGGGCGGATGCCTCTTCTCGACGCCCGTTAAACTGCCTTGGATATATCTCTGCCGCAGGGTAAGATCGTCATCGTCGCCACTATTAAGTCTGTGTGTTCTAGTTATTGTTAATAAGAATCACTGCACACAGACCACAAGAGTAAATTCAACAGGTCTTTACTAGTCGGAGGTCAGGCTGAACTGCCCAATAAATCATTACACAGCACTTATATACCGGTGTGGTCACCACCGGTACTACAGTATACAGCAGCCAAGATAAAGTAGTGCATCTCTTAAAATAGTTCTCTTAAAGGTGGAATGGTTACATACACCACAGGATGTACACAGACTCTCACTCTGGGAGTTGGGATGTACACAGACTCTCACTCTGGGAGTTGGGGTGTACACGGACTCTCACTCTGGTAGTTGGGATGTTCACGGACTCTCACTCTCACTCTGGGAGTTGGGATGTACACGGACTCTCACTCTGGGAGTTGAGATGTACACGGACTCTCACTCTGTGTACTGGCTGCGCTAGACGTGCTCCTATCTAGTTATCCAGCAAGTTAAACACTCTATTCAAAATAATTCTTCCTGAAGCCGTTTGCTGTTTGAAGCCTTTACTTGAACAATTTTGTGAAACTGTAAACAACGATAAAGTATGTTTTGTACATAAACTGAGTACTATACATTGGATATTACATAAGATATAACATATTTACAACAGTAGAATAGATTAATTGTATAACTAACAAACATTTGGACTAACTTCTATAACTGTGAAATATTAACCTTTTATAAACATAGGCCTAGAAATTCAGTTGGTTGCACCAGCCGGTAGCGCCTTAGGAGGTGTAGATGTCGGGCACTAGGCGGCTAGCGGCCGGGCGCAGCGCGATCTGCGCCTCGCCCCAACTTCACTCAAGATTTAGCGGCGGCGCAAAGTCTTTGCGCGCGCTCAGCTGCGCGCGCAGATCCTGACGTCATTTCCTCGTGCAACGCCCTTTGTGCGCCCCAAACCGGAAATTCAGTCACTTCGCCCCATTGTGCGCTTGGCGCCCCTAGCGGCTGTTACAGTGGAACGGTGCTCAGTCGATGCGGGGCGCGGGGGGCGCAAATTAAAGGGCACTCCTCCTGAACTATAAAAGGCTGCCATTTCGCAGCACTCCTTCTTGAGAGACGGATCTTTGCAGAGAGACCAAGGTAGAGAGCTTTCTGCTTTGGCTCATCACTCGGACAGGTACTTGTGGCTTCAGGCCACAGCTTTCCACTTGTCTTTGCCTTCATTGACATCTCATTGTTTGCCAGCATATTATGGGGCTGCAATGGGTGTAAATGCTGACTTTCTCAATTACATCCAAAGGGCTCACAGATGCCGTGAGAGAGTGGCAGCCCTGGCTAGACGGCGAGGGGGCAACAGGCATCGGCAAAGGAGGCCTTACCCACCC
The DNA here is from genome assembly GCF_052327205.1 of Somniosus microcephalus. NCBI lineage: Eukaryota > Metazoa > Chordata > Chondrichthyes > Squaliformes > Somniosidae > Somniosus > Somniosus microcephalus. The sequence continues at coordinate 3,990,999 of NC_141017.1, read as the reverse complement.
AGGGTATACCGCCAGCAGTTCTCCTATCTCAACATGTCTGAAGAGCAGTGTGTTCGGAGGCTGCGATTCCGAAGGGAGGTGGTCACAGAGATCTGCCACCTGCTTGGCGGTGATCTGCAGCCACAGCTGAGGTGCAGGACGTCTCTGTCGGTGGCAGTGAAGGTGACGGTGGCTCTCAACTTCTATGCCACCGGCTCCTTCCAATCCGCTGCTGGGGACATTGCCAACACCTCCCAGTTCGCCGTGCATTGCTGCATCCGCCAGGTCACCAATGCCCTTTTCCAAAGGAGACGTCAGTTCATCTCCTTCTCCATGGCCCTTGCCAAGCAGCAACAGCGTGCAATGGGCTTTGCAGCATTCACGGGCTTCCCCATGGTGCAGGGCGCCATTGACTGCATGCATGTGGCTTTGTGGGCACCTCTGGAGAATGCCGAGGATTACCGCAACCGGAAGGGCTACCATTCGCTGAACGTCCAGCTGGTGTGTGACCACAGGCAGCTCATCCTAGCTGTCAATGCCCGCTTTCCAGGCAGCAGCCACGATGCCTTCATCCTGCGACAGACTTCTGTGGCAGACATGTTCCAGGCCCAGCCTCACCCACGAGGATGGCTTATCGGGGACAAAGGCTATCCTTTGTGTACCTGGCTGATGACCCCGCTCCATGCGCCCAGCACCCCTGCTGAAGAGGGATACAACGATAGCCATCAAGCGACCAGGAACATCATTGAACAAACAATCGGTGTCCTGAAGCAACGGTTCCGCTGTCTGGATCGTTCCGGTGGAGCCCTACAATATTCGCCGGAGCGAGTCTCCCATTTTGTGGTCGTGTGCTGCATGCTGCACAACCTGGCTATCCGCAGGACTCAGCCACTGCCACCAGAGATTGGAGAGCCACCTCAGGAGGAGGAGGAGGAGGAGGACCAGCACAGGAGGGAGGCAGAAAGTGCAAGGGCCGCCCGTCGCCGGCTTATTGAACGTCGGTTCTAGGCCCCCTCTCAGGGAATGGCTTGTGCCAATGTCAGCAGATGAATGTAGCCGCTCCACAAGCCCTCAGCCGAGCAGGCCAACCAGGGCTTAACCAAAAAACCATGCACACTGCAATTTAACAACAAAAATTTATTGCAAACCTCTGCCATTCCCACATTACATGCTCATGTGGAGAAGCCCCCTCCAAAAACACAAAACTCCCAGTCTCGGCCTTACAAAAAGAAAGAAAGACACCAGTCTCGGCCTTACAAAAACACAACTGCACCAGTCTCGGCCTTACAAAAAGAAAGAAAGACACCAGTCTCGGCCTTACAAAAACACAACAGGCATTTGAGCATACCTTCTACTTTTTGGCCTGCGAGGGTGATGCCTTTCGCATCCTTGCCTGGCCCCTGCCCACCCTGCAGCTCCTCCTCAATGGGAGCCCAGTGGCTGCAGCAAGGCTGGGGGAAGGCTGCTGAGGGGCAGATGGCGTGACGGCAGATGCCCTTGGGGGTCGGCCTGCACCAGCTCTGGCCTTGGAGTGGCTGGCTGCTGACTGCTCCAACTCTGGCTGGGCGGCAGCAGTCTGTCCAGCGGCTCGTGGCAGCTGCAATGGTGGAGTGGCAGTGTTGGCTGCAGGAATGGTGCCAACCTGGCAGATCGCAGGTGCTCGCTGGTCGCCTGATACAGTGGCACTCGCACGGGCCAGCACTGCAGCATGCGCAGCAAACAGCTGAAGGACAGACTGCTGGGCTGCTGCTGCGCGGTGGGTGCCGTGGCGATGCCTGGCTGATCCAGCGAGGGTGGCAGCAGTTAGTGCCCGTGTGGCCCTGGTCTGTGTCCGCATGACAGCAGCCAGTGAATGGACGGCACGACTGAGCACTTGGCTCGAAGCCGCCTGTGCTGCCGCGAAGTCCTGCAGACTCCTGGCCTGTGCTGCTCCAAATTGCTGCACACTCCTTGACAAAGACTCAATGGAGTCAGGCATCCTTGCCACTGCAGCCATGAGCTCATTGTGCCTGCGCTCAGCCTGGACGACCATTTCCTCCAGGAGCCGCACCTCCTCTGCGCTGACCGTCGCAGGACTGGAGGCCGCACTCACCCTCTGGGGAGAAGTCCGCCGAGCTTCCCCACCCCTCACGCGTTGCTGCAGGCTGCTGGGCCCCGGAGCTTCACTCTCCTCCGACCCTTCCCCCTGGCTCCCCTCCAGGGAAGACGTGTCCCCTTCATCGCCATGGGCTGGCGCGGCTGAGGGTGGCACTGATGGGCCAGCTTCCTCTTCCTCCTCCTCGTATTCCGAAGCGCTGACAGTGGCAGCTTGAGGGCCCGCCTCCTCACCTGGCGATTCACCATCTGAAAGCAGGAAGGCACAAGAGTAGCTTTAGAGTGAGGACAGGGCGGCAGCGAGGGAGGCATGAGTGCTGCCATTCACCGCATTGGTCGGACAGTGGCAAAGGATGCTGATCTCATGCGCAAGTGGAACGAGAGAGGTCCAAAAGGTGATGCCCTTACCATTGGTGCCCAGAACAGGGTCGGCATCTCCACTGGCGACGGGGCCAATCAGCCGGCCTGCCATAATGCGCTCCACACGCTGGTCGAGGTCGGAGAGCTCTTTGAGGTCAGGACGGCCTCCCCCAGTCTCAGTTCGGTTGCGCCGGTTGTGCGCCACCTTGGCCTGCAAGAGAAAGGACAGCCTCTAAGTACAGTGTGAAGCCCTGATCTTGTCTGCACTGCCTCCCATGGTCGAATAGCTTGTACAGTGTGTAGCCCTGATCTTGTCTGCACTGCCTCCCATGGTTGAATAACTTGTACAGTGTGTAGCCCTGATCTTGTCTGCACTGCCTCCCATGGTCGAATAGCTTGTACAGTGTGTCAAGTGCTGAATGTGCAAGTGATTTTCATGCCAGTCCCATAGCTGCTGGATGAGGGCTGGCCATTAGGGCTTTCAGGTCCCTTTGCCCATAAAGTGAGGTGCACATGCAAGGATGAGGAGGGCACTGGAAAGGGTACTCACCCTGACAACCCGAGTGAGGTCGTTGAACGTCTTCCGGCATTGCACAGGAGTCCTGGCAACCACGCTGTTGGAAGACACCCTGTTGGACACCTCCCTCCAGGCTTTCCGGTAGGCGCTGGGCAGCGGCCTCTTGCCACCTTCTGGGAACAAAACATGGCGCCTGCGCTCCACTCTGCCAACCAGCAGCCTCAGGTCACCGTCGCTGAAGCGCTGCGCTCTCTCCCTGGCCTTCTCCATAGCCCTGGGCGTTGTGCAGGTGAAGCTGAAGTGGTCAGGCCTAGGTTGAGGGCTGCAGTGTGCAGGGCGTGGCAGGCAAACAAATCGACCCTCCCCCTTTAAGAGCTGACCGGCGCCAGAGTGTCTGCCGTCAATCAAGAACTCGCCGCACCGGCGCTGCGCCCGGCCTCGGGGGTATCGCTCAGCAACGCCGGCTTAGCGCCTAAAGATAGTCGTGCATCGCCTGTTTTAGCGCAGCAGCAACCTCTTGGGGCGATGCGACTGAATATCGGCAAAGGGGGCGCGACTTTGCGCCGGGCGCAAACTTTAGCGGCCGCCCGACTTTAGCGTCCCAAATGTGGCTATACTGAATTTCTAGGCCATAGTGTTATCAAAATACTACTCTGACAACATTGCTATTATGCTAAGAAACAAAGATACTCACAGATATTGCGCTTGGCCTAATATATGAAATCAGATTACATTGGATTGTGAAACCCTTATGGAATCCTCCATTACTGCCAGGTTCTTCCTGGAATTCTACTTCCTGTGTTACACAGGAAGAAAGGTACGAAGGTCAAATGACCTCTCACAGGAAGAAAGGAAGAAAGGTCAAATGACCTCACACAGGAAGAAAGGAACAAAGGTCAAAATACCTCTGCTTCATACAAACACACTGCTAACACAATAACCACCACCAGAGGGTGCTATCTGCACACATAAAATAGTCCATCGGTCCAGAAGTCTCCCCGTCTGGGGTCGTTAACAACTCCACATAGTCCGAACTCTACTTGTCACTGGAGTCCTCTGGCGACAAAACAAGAACCACCTCAGAGACGGTCCGTCGGTGTCGATGATAGGATGCAGCTTCAGTAGACTGCTGTGAGGAGGTAGGTTGCGTTCTGCTATGCACAGTTCCAATCTGGGTATGGTGGCTGGGGCGCCAACTTGCCTCTATCAAAGACTAAGCCGTTTTTGCTTTGTCCTTCTTGAGTGGTGACCTTCAGATAATGGTCTTAGCGGATGCGTCTGCAAAGACGCAAAGCTCTTTGAATTGAGCATTTAAGGGAGAGAAAGACGAATAGCAGCGAGGTATTCGGATCTCCTGTAAGTCTTGAAGTGAGTCTCTCCATCTGTTCCACTCTGCTTCCATCTCTTCAGGGAGAGGTGAATCCCACTCTTCAGCGCGCGTGGAGAGTTCCCTCAGGAGCAGCCTGCCTTGTATGGTGACAGGGGCTAAGAAGCCGAGAGGGTCGTATAAGGCTGTTGACTGTGGCGAGCACTCCTCTACGTGTGAAGGGTTTCTTGGCATCTAAGACTTTGAACGTGAACGTGCCTGTTGCTATGTTCCACGACACCCCTAGGCTACGCTGTAGGGGGAGGTCATCAGTGAAGAGGTCTAGGTCTTTGACGTCCTTAGCACGATCTTCAGGGGGGGAATGCCTCCATCACTGCTGGTCTGTTAGAGGCTATCTTATGCAGCCTGAGGTTGGATAGTGCAAGTAGTTCCTGGGCTCGTCCGAGGGTACCGATGGTCTCTGCTTCGGTCGAAAATGACTTCAGTGCATCGGCGACATAAAACTCTCGTTCGATGAACCCTCTCACATCACTGCCAAAATCGTCGTCTTCCTTGGCAGCCCTCCTCAGTCCATATATGGCGACAGCAGGGGACGGGCTATTCCCAAAGACATGGACACGCATTCTGTAGTCCACAATGTCTCTATTGGGGTCATTGTCTCGATACCACAGGAAGCGGAGGAAGTCTCTGTGGTCTTCTCTCACCACGAAGCAATGTGCTGGATATCGGCAGTGATGGCGACGGGCTCTTTCCTGAATCTCATGAGCACTCCCAAGAGGCTGTTGTTAAGATCGGGCCCTGTGAGGAGTACGTCGTTGAGAGAGACGCCCTGATATGGTGCACTGGAGTCAAACACCACGCGGATCTGTTCCGGCTTTTTGGGGTGGTAGACTCCAAAGGAAGGGAGGTACCAACACTCTTGGCCTTCCTGGAGTGGAGGAGCTATCTCTGCATGATCGTTGAAAAGCATTTTCTTGACAAATTCTAGGAAGTGTGCTTTCATCTCTGGCTTCTTCTCTAGTGTGCGACGGAGTGAGTTAAGACGATTATAGGCTTACCCTCTGTTGTTCGGCAGCCGTCGTCTGGGGTTCCGGAAGGGTAAGGGTGCAACCCAGCTGTTAGAGCTGTCACGAGAGACCTCATTGTCCATAATCTGGAGGAACCTCATGTCATCGATCGATGGAGCAAGTTTGTGGTCGTTGGCGGTGCGACAGAAGACTGACTGACCCGGGTTCTCTCCAGTGAGCATCATCTGTGTGCTGTCTGCGGAGATCAGCGCCGGGGTTTTCTGAGGCTGAGCCGTATGACTGAACTTCTCTGTCACTCGGATCTGACTACTGCATGGGGTAAGGTAGCTTGGACGACCATTCTCCAAGATGGAAGTCTTGAGTGTGTTCACCTGAGATGGCTTGTGAGCGCCCTTGAGGCACACATCTCCAACAACGACCCAGCCAAGGTCTAGCCTTTGGGCGAAAGGGGCGTCATGTGGACCGTTGATCTGTTCCCTTATCTTATGTACCCTCAGGATGTCTCTTCCCAACAACAGAAGTATGCTTGCATCTGGGTCAAGAGGTGGGATCTCATCAGCAATGCGTCTCAGATGACGGTGCTGACGAGCTGCATTCGGAGTGGGAATCTCAGAACGGTTGTCGGGGACTTGATTACATTCGATGAGTGTAGGAAGGGGGAGACTAATCTTCCCATCGGCTGACTCAACAATGTAACCGCAGGCCCTCCTGCCGGCTGTTTCTGAAAGTCCAGCACATGTCTTCAGCGTGTAAGGCGACGGACTTCCTTTGACCTTGAAGATGTTGAAGAACTCGGATCTTGCTAGAGAACGATTGCTTTGTTCATCTAGTATGGCATACATCTTTTCAGATTCCTGGCGACATCCTGCAGGGTACACATTAACGAGGCATATCTTGGAGCATGCTCTTGCACTCACTCCATCTCACTGCACCTGGATGTAATCTCCGGACCAGCAGCTCCCTCTCTCTCCCCGCCGTGCTCTGAAGCGGGAGGAGGTGTCTCTGACTTCCAAGGAGCTGGGCCTGGGTGTAGTGCTGAAACATGCCGATCACTTTCACATTCAGTGCATTTTGCATCCACCTTGCAGTTCTTGGCGAGATGGCTCGTGGAAGAGCAGCACTTGAAACATATAGAGTTCTCTTTAAGATATTGTTTCCGATCTTCCAGGGACATCTCCCTGAAGCCTCTGCACGTCTTTAAAGGATGGGGCTTGTTGTGGATAGGGCATTGTTTGCTCATATCCTCAGGTTTCTTCTGAATCTTTGTGTGCTCAGTTGAGGGCACTTGCATTTTGTGGACAGGTATTGGTGTCTTTCCATGTCTGTTGAACTTGTCTCTTCTGGCAAGTGCTGGGTGGGCGGAGAAGAAGTTGAAGCTGGGGTCATTCCTGGCTTTGGCTTCTTTACGGATGAATTTAACGAACGCAAAGAATGGTGGGAACGCCACGTTGTGCTTTAGCTTGAACTTTGATCCAAATGTTATCCACTTCTCCTGCAGGTTAAATGGAAGCTTCTCAATGATGGGACTTACCCCTTTGGAAGTGTCTAAGTACGATAGACTGGGTAGGTAGCCGTCCTGCTTTGCGGCTTCGAGTTCCGACAGCAGATCTCCAAGGTCGCGGAGCTTCTGGGGTTCCTTACTCGTCAACCTCGGAAAGTTCTCCAACCTGTCAAAGAGAGCCCTTTCAATGGCTTCGGGCGAGCCGTAGCTATCTTCCAGCCTCACCCAAGCCTTCTTCAACCCCTCTGGCAGCTGTCCCACATTGGCCGCTTTTATCCTGCAGGCCTGTCCGGCGGACTCTGGGCCGAGCCATTTGATAAGGAGGCCGAGCTCTTCTCCTGCCGACAGGTCTAAGCCCGATATGGCATCGTGGAAGCAGGAATTCCAAGCCCGATAATTCTCTGGCCTGTCATCAAACCTAATTAACCCCGAAGTCACCAGCTGGGTGCGTGCAAGGTATTTGGTGAGGTCGTAGGTGCTGGGACCTGTGCCAGGGTTGCCTTGGCTGGGGGCTCTGTTGGGGGTCTCAAGGAACCGAGCGGGGATTTGCCTCTGACTTTCTCTATTCGGCGTCCTATTCCTTTGCACCATGTCTTCCGTTCTGCTGGGGGAGACTCTGCGGCTTGGGGCACGCCATCTGCTTTGATCTTGGTTGGCAACTTGTGGCATGTTATACGAAGTGCTTGTGTCTGTAGAGATGTGTGGGCCTCCATCCCTTTCTCCTGTAAATTGTATGTCGGCATGGTCGCTCATCTATGGTGCGCTGTCGTGGACTCTGCCACGGAACGGGAATTAAAGGTTTGTAAGCTGTCTCGGGAACAGCTCCCTCCAAAATTGCCTCGAATACTTGTGTCTCGGCTAATGCAGCATCTATCTCTTTTTGTTGCTGCAGAGCGTCTAATGTGGCTTGGAGACGGGCCTGTTCAGCTTGTCAATCAACCTGGTGACTGGCCAGGTCAGCTTGGTGTCGGGCCTGTTCGGCTTGGGATCGAGCCTGTTCGGCTTGTGATTCCACTTGGTGACGGGCCTGTTCCGCTTGGAGACGGGTCTGTTCTGCTTGGAATCGGGCCTGTTATGCTTGGAATCGGGCCTGTTCTGCTTGGGGTTCAACTTGGAGATGGGCCTGTCTTACTTTTATTTCTATTTCACTGTTCGCATGTGCAGCTCTGGCTTCAGCTGCCACTAGCTTAGCCCGTGCTCTGGCAATAGTCACGCTTATTCGAGAACCACATGATGACCGTGAACCAGCTTGCGATCTGACGTAACCGGAGCTTATAGACCAATTGTCACCTTCTACAGTTTCATCTGCCTGTTTAAGGTCTTCTCCTCGCTGCAAAGCATTTTCGTTATTATCTTCTGACATGTTGCTGTGAGGTAGATGTGCTCTACGAGGCTAAGGCTTACTCTGGGTTCCTCCTGCTCCGCTCTTCACAGCTAGCCGTATTGCTATCTTTTCACTGATATCTTTTCACTGATATCTTTTCACTGATATCTTTTCACTGTACTGGCCACGCTAGACGTGCTCCTATCTAGTTATCCAGCAAGTTAAACACTCTATTCAAAATAATTCTTCGTGAAGCCGTTTGCTGTTTGAAGCCTTTACTTGAACAAATTTGTGAAACTGTAAACAAAGATAAAGTATGTTTTGTACATAACCTGAGTACTATACATTCGATATTACATAAGATATAACATATTCACAACAGTAGAATAGATTAATTGTATAACTAACAAACATTTGGACTAACTTCTATAACTATCAAATATTAACCTTTTATAAACATAGTGTTATGAAAATACTACTCTGACAACATTGCTATTATGCTAAGAAACAAAGATACTCACAGATATTGCGCTTGGCCTAACATATGAAATCAGATTACATTGGATTGTGAAACCCTTATGGAATCCTCCATTACTACCAGGTTCTTCCTGGAATTCTACTTCCTGTGTTGCACAGGAAGAAAGGTACGAAGGTCAAATGACCTCTCACAGGAAGAAAGGAACAAAGGTCAAATGACCCCCCACAGGAAGAAAGGAACAAAGGTCAAAATACCTCTGCTTTATACAAACACACTGCTAACACAATAACCACCACCAGAGGGTGCTACTGCATGTAAAAATGTCCATCAGTCCAGAACACTCTGGGAGTTGGGATGTACACGGGCTTGCACTCTGGGAGTTGGGATGTACACGGACTCTCACTCTGGGAGCTGGGATGTACACGGTCTCTCTCTGGGTGTTGGGATGTACACGGACTCTCAATCTGGGACTTGGGATGTACACAGACTCTCACTCTGGGAGTTGGGAAGTACACAGACTCTCATTCTGGGAGTTGGGATGTACACGGACTCTCACTCTGGGTGTTGGGATGCACACGGGCTCTCACTCTGGGAGTTGGGATGTACACGGACTCTCACTCTGGGAGTTGGGATGTACACAGACCCTCACTCTGTGAGTTGGAATGTACACGGACTCTCACTCTGGGAGTTGGGATGTACATGGACTCTCCCTCTGGGAGTTGGGATGTACACGGGCTCGCACTCTGGGAGTTCGCATGTACACAGGCTCTCACTCTGGGAGTTGGGATGTACATGGACTCTCTCTGGGAGTTGGGATGTACACGGACTCTCAATCTGGGAGTTGGGATATACACAGACTCTCACTCTGGGAGTTGGGATGTACACGGACTCTCACTCTGGGAGTTGGGATGTTCACGGACTCTCACTCTCACTCTGGGAGTTGGGATGTACACGAGCTCTCACTCTGGGAGTTGGGATGTACACGATCTCTCACTCTGGGAGTTGGGATGTACACTGACTCTCACTCTGGGAGTTGGGATGTACACGGACTCTCACTCTCACTCTGGGAGATGGGATGTACACGGAGTCTCACTCTGGGAGTTGGGATGTACGCAGACTCTCACTCTGGGAGTTGGGGTGTGCAGGGACTATCACTCTGGGAGTTGGGATGTACACGGACTCTCACTCTCACTCTGGGAGTTGGGATGTACACGGGCTCTCACTCTGGGAGTTGGGATGTACACGGACTCTCACTCTCACTCTAGGAGTTGGGATGTACACGGACTCTCACTCTGGGTGTTGGGATGTACACGGACTCTCACTCTGGGAGTTGGGATGTACACAGACTCTCACTCTGGGAGTTGGGATGTACACAGCCACTCACTCTGGAGGTTGGGATGTACACGGACTCTCACACTGGGAGTTGGGATGTATGTAGACTCTCACTCTGGGAGTTGGAATGTACACAGACTCTCACTCTGGGATTTGGGATGTAGACGGTCTCTCAATCTGGGAGTTGGGATGTACACGGACTCTCACTCTGGGGGTTGGGGTGTACACGGGCTCTCATTCTGGGAGTTGGGATGTACGCGGACTACCACACTCACTCTGGGAGCTGGGATGTAAACAGACGATCTGGGAGTTGGGATGTACACGGACTCTCACTCTGGGAGTTGGGATTTACACGGACTCTCACTCTGGAAGTTGGGGTGTACACGGACTCTCTCTGGGAGTTCGGATGTACATGGACTCTCACTCTCACTCTGGGAGTTGGGATATACACAGGTTGGCAATCTGGGAGTTGGGATGCACACGGACTCTCACTCTGGGAGTTGGGATGTTCACAGACTCTCACTCTGGGAGTTGGGATGTACACGGACTCTCAATCTGGGAGTTGGTATATACACGGATTCTAAATCTCACTCTGGGAGTTGGGATGTACACGGACTCTCACTCTCACTCTGGGAGTTGGGATATACACGGGCTCGCACTCTGGGAGTTGGGTATAACACGGACTATCACTCTGGGAGTTGGGATGTACACGGACTCTCACTCTCACTCTGGGAGTTGGGATGTACACAGGCTCTCACTCTGGGAGTTGGGATGTACACAGACTCTCACTCTCACTCTAGGAGTTGGGATGTACGCGGACTCTCACTCTGGGTGTTGGGATGTACAGGGACTCTCACTCTGGGAGTTGGGATGTACACAGACTCTCACTCTGGGAGTTCGGATGTACACAGCCTCTCACTCTGGGAGTTGGGATGTACACGGACTCTCACACTGGGAATTGGGATGTACGTAGACTCTCACTCTGGGAGTTGGAATGTACACAGACTCTCACTCTGGAATTTGGGATGTACACTGGCTCTCACTCTGGGAGTTGTGATTTACAGGGACTACCACTCTCACTCTGGGAGTTGGGATGTACACTGACTTTCTGGGAGTTGGGATGTACACGGGCTCTCACTCTGGGTGTTGGGATGTACACGGACTCTCACTCTGGGAGTTGGGATGTACACGGAATCTCACTCTGGGAGTTGAGATGTACACGGTCTCTCTCTCTGGGAGCAGGGATGAACACGGACTCTCACTCTGGGAGTTGGGATGTACACGGACTCTCAATCTGGGAGTTGGGATGTACACGGACTCTAACTCTCACTTTGGGAGTTGGGATGTACACGGGCTCTCTCTGGGAGATGGGATGTACACGGACTGTCACTCTCACTCTGGGAGTTGGGATATACATGGGTTCGCACTCTGGGAGTTGGGATGTACACGGACCCTCACTCCGGGAGTTGGGATGTACACGGACTCTCACTCTCACTATGGGAGTTGGGATGTACACGGGCTCTCACTCTGGGTGTTGGGATGCACACGGGCTCTCACTCTGGGAGTTGGGATGTTCACAGACTCTCACTCTGGGAGTTGGGATATACAAGGACTCTCACTCTGGGAGTTGAGATGTACACGGTCTCTCACTCTGGGAGCAGGGATGTACACGGACTCGCACTCTGGGAGTTGGGATGTACACGGACTCTCAATCTGGGAGTTGGGATGTACACGGACTCTAACTCTCACTCTGGGAGTTGGGATGTACACAGACTATCTGGGAGTTGGGATGTACACGGACTCTCACTCTGGGAGTTGGGATGTTCACAGACTCTCACTCTGGGAGTTGGGATGTACATGGACTCTCACTCTGGGAGTTGAGATGTACACGGTCTCTCACTCTGGGAGCAGGGATGTAAACAGACTCTTACTCTGGGAGTTGGGATATACATGGACTCTCACTCTCACTCTGGGGGTTGGGATGTACACAGATTATCTGGGAGTTGGGATGTACACGGACTCTTACACTGGGAGTTGGGATGTACACGGACTCTCACTCTGGGTGTTGGGATGTACACGGGCTCTCACTCTGGGAGTTGTGATGTACACGGACTACCACTCTCACTCTGGGAGTTGGGATGTACACAGACTATCTGGAAGTTGGGACGTACACGGACTCTCACTCTGGGAGTTCGGATGTACACGGACTCTCACTCTGGAAGTTGGGGTGTACACGGACTCTCTCTTGGAGTTGGGATGTACACGGACTCTCACTCTCACTCTGGGAGTTGGGATATACATGGGCTCACACTCTGGGAGTTGGGATGTACACGGACTCTCATTCTGGGCCTTGGGATGTACAGACTCTCACTCTGGGAGTTGGAATGTACACAGACTCTCACTCTGGGATTTGGGATGTACACAGACTCTCACTCTGGGAGTTGGGATGTAAACGGACTCTCACTCTGGGAGTTGGGATATACACGGACTCTCACTCTCACTCTGGGAGTTGGGATGTACACAGACTATCTGGGAGTTGGGATGTACACGGACTCTCACTCTGGGCATTGGGATGTACACGGGCTCTCACTCTGGGAGTTGGGATGTACACGGGCTCGCACTCTGGGAGTTGGGATGCACATGGACTCACTCTGGGAGTTGGGATGTTCACAGACTCTCACTCTGGGATTTGGGAAGTACACAGAATCTCACTCTGGGAGTTGGGATGTACACGGACTCTCACTCTCACTCTAGGAGTTAGGATGTACACGGACTCTCACTCTCACTCTGGGAGTTGGGATGTACACGGACTCTCTCTCTGGGAATTGGGATGTACACGGGCTCGCACTCTGGGAGCTGGGATGTACACAGACTCTCAATCTGGGAGTTGGTATATACACGGACTCTATATCTCACTCTGGGAGTTGGGATGGACACGGACTCTCACTCTCACTCTGGGAGTTGGGATATACATGGGCTCGCACTCTGGGAGTTGGGTTTTACACGGACTATCACTCTGGGAGTTGGGATGTACACAGACTCTCACTCTCACTCTGGGAGTTGGGATGTACACAGGCTCTCACTCTGGGAGTTGGGATGTACACGGACTCTCACTCTCACTCTAGGAGTTGGGATGTACACGGACTCTCACTCTGTGTGTTGGGATGTACACGGACTCTCACCCTGGGAGTTGGGATGTACACAGACTCTCACTCTGGGAGTTGGGATGTTCACAGGCTCTCACTCTGGAATTTGGGATGTAGACGGACTCTCACTCTGGGAGTTGGAATGTACACGGACTCTCACTCTGGGTGTTGGGATGTACACGGGCTCTCACTCTGGGAGTTGTGATTTACATGGACTACCACTCTCACTCTGGGAGTTGGGATGTACACAGACTTTCTGGGAGTTGGGATGTACACGGGCTCTCACTCTGGGTGTTGGGATGTACACGGACTCTCACTCTGGGAGTTGGGGTGTACACAGACTCTCACTCTGGGAGTTGGGATGTACACGGACTCTCACTCTGGGAGTTGGGATGTACACGGACTCTCACTCTGGGAGTTGAGATGTACACGGTCTCTCACTCTGGGAGCAGGGATGTACACGGACTCTCACTCTGGGAGTTGGGATCTACACGGACTCTCACTCTGGGAGTTGGGATGTACACGGACTCTCTCTATGAGTTGGGATGTACACGGACTCTCACTCTCACTCTGGGAGTTGTGATATACATGGGTTCGCTCTCTGGGAGTTGGGATGTACACGGACTCTCACTCCGGGAGTTGGGATGTACACGGACTCTCACTCTCACTATGGGAGTTGGGATGTACACGGGCTCTCACTCTGGGAGTTGGGATGCACACGGGCTCTCACTCTGGGAGTTGGGATGTACACGGACTCTCACTCTGGGAGTTGGGATGTTCACAGACTCTCACTCTGGGAGTTGGGATGTACATGGACTCTCACTCTGGGAGTTGAGATGTACACGGTCTCTCACTCTGGGAGCAGGGATGTACACGGACTCGCACTCTGGGAGTTGGGATTTACATGGACTCTCAATCTGGGAGTTGGGATGTACACGGACTCTAACTCTCACTCTGGGAGTTGGGATGTACACAGACTATCTGGGAGTTGGGATGTACACGGACTCTCACTCTGGGAGTTGGGATGTTCACAGACTCTCACTCTGGGAGTTGGGATGGACATGGAATCTCACTCTGGGAGTTGAGATGTACATGGTCTCTCACTCTGGGAGCAGGGATGTAAACAGACTCTCACTCTGGGAGTTGGGATATACACGGACTCTCACTCTCACTCTGGGGGTTGGGATGTACACAGACTATCTGGGAGTTGGGATGTACACGGACTCTTACACTGGGAGTTGGGATGTACACGGACTCTCACTCTGGGTGTTGGGATGTATACGGGCTCTCACTCTGGGAGTTGGGATGTACACGGACTACCACTCTCACTCTGGGAGTTGGGATGTACACAGACTATCTGGGAGTTGGGATGTACACAGACTCTCACTCTGGGAGTTGGGATGTACACAGCCTCTCACTCTGGGAGTTGGGATGTACACGGACTCTCACACTGGGAATTGGGATGTACGTAGACTCTCACTCTGGGAGTTGGAATGTACACAGACTCTCACTCTGGAATTTGGGATGTACACGGGCTCTCACTCTGGGAGTTGTGATTTACAGGGACTACCACTCTCACTCTGGGAGTTGGGATGTACACTGACTTTCTGGGAGTTGGGATGTACACGGGCTCTCACTCTGGGTGTTGGGATGTACACGGACCCTCACTCTGGGAGTTGGATTTACACGGACTCTCACTCTGGGAGTTGAGATGTACACGGTCTCTCTCTCTGGGAGCAGGGATGAACACGGACTCTCACTCTGGGAGTTGGGATGTACACGGACTCTCAATCTGGGAGTTGGGATGTACACGGACTCTAACTCTCACTTTGGGAGTTGGGATGTACACGGGCTCTCTCTGGGAGTTGGGATGTACACAGACTCTCACTCTCACTCTGGGAGTTGGGATACACATGGGTTCGCACTCTGGGAGTTGGGATGTACACGGACCCTCACTCCGGGAGTTGGGATGTACACGGACTCTCACTCTCACTATGGGAGTTGGGATGTACACGGGCTCTCACTCTGGGTGTTGGGATGCACACGGGCTCTCACTCTGGGAGTTGGGATGTTCACAGACTCTCACTCTGGGAGTTGGGATATACAAGGACTCTCACTCTGGGAGTTGAGATGTACACGGTCTCTCACTCTGGGAATTGGGATGTACACGGGCTCGCACTCTGGGAGTTGGGATGTACACAGACTCTCAATCTGGGAGTTGGTATATACACGGACTCTATATCTCACTCTGGGAGTTGGGATGTACACGGACTCTCACTCTCACTCTGGGAGTTGGGATATACATGGGCTCGCACTCTGGGAGTTGGGTTTTACACGGACTATCATTCTGGGAGTTGGGATGTACACGGACTCTCACTCTCACTCTGGGAGTTGGGATGTACACAGGCTCTCACTCTGGGAGTTGGGATGTACACGGACTCTCACTCTCACTCTAGGAGTTGGGATGTACACGGACTCTCACTCTGTGTGTTGGGATGTACACGGACTCTCACCCTGGGAGTTGGGATGTACACAGACTCTCACTCTGGGAGTTGGGATGTTCACAGGCTCTCACTCTGGAATTTGGGATGTAGACGGACTCTCACTCTGGGAGTTGGAATGTACACGGACTCTCACTCTGGGTGTTGGGATGTACACGGGCTCTCACTCTGGGAGTTGTGATTTACATGGACTACCACTCTCACTCTGGGAGTTGGGATGTACACAGACTTTCTGGGAGTTGGGATGTACACGGGCTCTCACTCTGGGTGTTGGGATGTACACGGACTCTCACTCTGGGAGTTGGGGTGTACACAGACTCTCACTCTGGGA
Organism: Somniosus microcephalus; assembly: GCF_052327205.1. Taxonomy (NCBI): domain Eukaryota; kingdom Metazoa; phylum Chordata; class Chondrichthyes; order Squaliformes; family Somniosidae; genus Somniosus; species Somniosus microcephalus. The sequence goes on along the minus strand of NC_141017.1, from coordinate 3,975,081 downwards.
GTTGGGATGTACACGGACTCTCACTCTGGGAGTTGGGATGTACACGGACTCTCACTCTGGGAGTTGAGATGTACACGGTCTCTCACTCTGGGAGCAGGGATGTACACGGACTCTCACTCTGGGAGTTGGGATCTACACGGACTCTCAATCTAGGAGTTGGGATGTCCACGGACTCTAACTCTCACTCTGGGAGTTGGGATGTACACGGACTCTCTCTATGAGTTGGGATGTACACGGACTCTCACTCTCACTCTGGGAGTTGTGATATACATGGGTTCGCACTCTGGGAGTTGGGATGTACACGGACTCTCACTCCGGGAGTTGGGATGTACACGGACTCCCACTCTCACTATGGGAGTTGGGATGTACACGGGCTCTCACTCTGGGAGTTGGGATGCACACGGGCTCTCACTCTGGGAGTTGGGATGTACATGGACTCTCACTCTGGGAGTTGGGATGTTCACAGACTCTCACTCTGGGAGTTGGGTTATACATGGACTCTCACTCTGGGAGTTGAGATGTACACGGTCTCTCACTCTGGGAGCAGGGATGTACACGGACTCGCACTCTGGGAGTTGGGATTTACATGGACTCTCAATCTGGGAGTTGGGATGTACACGGACTCTAACTCTCACTCTGGGAGTTGGGATGTACACAGACTATCTGGGAGTTGGGATGTACACGGACTCTCACTCTGGGAGTTGGGATGTTCACAGACTCTCACTCTGGGAGTTGGGATGGACATGGAATCTCACTCTGGGAGTTGAGATCTACACGGTCTCTCACTCTGGGAGCAGGGATGCAAACGAACTCTCACTCTGGGAGTTGGGATATACACGGACTCTCACTCCTCACTCTGGGGGTTGGGATGTACACAGACTATCTGGGAGTCGGGATGTACACGGACTCTTACACTGGGAGTTGGGATGTACACGGACTCTCACTCTGGGTGTTGGGATGTACACGGGCTCTCACTCTGGGAGTTGGGATGTACACGGACTACCACTCTCACTCTGGGAGTTGGGATGTACACAGACTATTTGGGAGTTGGGACGTACACGGACTCTCACTCTCTGTGTTGGGATGTACACGGACTCTCACTCTGGAAGTTGGGGTGTACACGGACTCTCTCTGGGAGTTGGGATGTACACGGACTCTCACTCTCACTCTGGGAGTTGGGATACACATGGGCTCGCACTCTGGGAGTTGGGATGTACACGGTCTCTCACTCTGGGAGTTAGGATGTACACGGACTCTCATTCTGGGCCTTGGGATGTACAGACTCTCACTCTGGGAGTTGGAATGTACACAGACTCTCACTCTGGGATTTGGGATGTACACAGACTCTCACTCTGGGAGTTGCGATGTAAACGGACTCTCACTCTGGGAGTTGGGATATACACGGTCTCTCACTCTCACTCTGGGAGTTGGGATGTACACAGACTATCTGGGAGCTGGGATGTGCACGGACTCTCACTCTGGGCATTGGGATGTACACGGGCTCTCACTCTGGGAGTTGGGATGTACACGGGCTCTCACTCTGGGAGTTGGGATGCAGACGGACTCACTCTGGGAGTTGGGATGTTCACAGACTCTCACTCTGGGATTTGGAAAGTACACAGACTCTCACTCTGGGAGCTGGGATGTACACCGACTCTCACTCTGGGTGTTGGGATGTACACGGGCTCTCACTCTCACTCTAGGAGTTAGGATGTACACGGACTCTCACTCTCACTCTGGGAGTTGGGATGTACACGGACTCTCTCTCTGGGAATTGGGATGTACACGGGCTCGCACTCTGGGAGTTGGGATGTACACGGACTCTCAATCTGGGAGTTGGTATATACACGGACTCTAAATCTCACTCTGGGAGTTGGGATGTACACGGACTCTCACTCTCACTCTGGGAGTTGGGATATACATGGGCTCGCACTCTGGGAGTTGGGTTTTACACAGACTATCACTCTGGGATTTGGGATGTACACGGACTCTCACTCTCACTCTGGGAGTTGGGATGTACACAGGCTCTCACTCTGGGAGTTGGGATGTACACGGACTCTCACTCTCACTCTCGGAGTTGGGATGTACACGGACTCTCACTCTGGGTGCTGGGATGTACACGGACTCTCACTCTGGGAGTTGGGATGTACACAGACTCTCACTCTGGGAGTTGGGATGTACACAGCCTCTCACTCTGGGAGTTGGGATGTACACGGACTCTCACACTGGGAATTGGGATGTACGTAGACTCTCACTCTGGGAGTTGGAATGTACACAGACTCTCACTCTGGAATTTGGGATGTAGATGGACTCTCACTCTGTGAGTTGGGATGTACATGGACTCTCACTCTGGGTGTTGGGATGTACACGGGCTCTCACTCTGGGAGTTGTGATTTACATGGACTACCACTCTCACTCTGGGAGTTGGGATGTACACAGACTTTCTGGGAGTTGGGATGTACACGGACTCTCACTCTGGGTGTTGGGATGTACACGGACTCTCACTCTGGGAGTTGGGGTGTACACAGCCTCTCACTCTGGGAGTTGGGATTTACACGGACTCTCACTCTCACTATGGGAGTTGGGATGTACACGGGCTCTCACTCTGGGAGTTGGGATGCACTCGGGCTCTCACTCTGGGAGTTGGGATGTACACGGACTCTCACTTTGGGAGTTGGGATGTTCACAGACTCTCACTCTGGGAGTTGGGATGTACATGGACTCTCACTCTGGGAGTTGAGATGTACACGGTCTCTCACTCTGGGAGCAGGGATGTACACGGACTCTCACTCTGGGAGTTGGGATGTACACGGACTCTCAATCTGGGAGTTGGGATGTACACGGACTCTCACTCTCACTCTGGGAGTTGGGATATACACGGGCTCGCACTCTGGGAGTTGGGATGTTCACAGTCTCTCACTCTGGGAGTTGGGATGTACACGGACTCTCACTCTGGGAGTTGAGATGTACACGGACTCTCAATCTGGGAGTTGGGATGTTCACAGGCTCTCATTCTGGGATTTGGGATGTACACAGACTCTCACTCTGGGAGTTGGGATGTAGGCGGACTTTCACTCTGGGTATTGGGATGTACATGTACTCTCACTTTGGGAGTTGGGATGTACACGGACTCTCACTCTCACTCTGGGAGTTGGGATGTACACGGACTCTCTCTGGGAGTTGGGATGTACACGGACTCTCACTCTGGGAGTTGGGATGAACACCGGCTCTCACTCTGGGAGTTGGGATGCACACGGACTCTCACTCTGGGAGTTGGGATGTACACAGTCTCGCACTCTGGGAGTTGGGATGTACACGGACTCTCACTCTGGGAGTTGGGATGTACACAGACTCTCATTCTGAGAGTTGGGATGTACACAGACTCTCACTCTGGGAGTTGGGATGTACACCGACTCTCACTCTGGGAGCTGGGATGTACATGGGCTCTCACTCTGGGAGTTGGGATGCACACGGTCTCACACTCTGGGAGTTGGGATGTACACGGGCTCTCACTCTGGGAGTTGGGATGTACACGGACTCTCACTCTGGGAGTTGGGATGTACACGGGCTCTCTCTGGGAGTTGGGATGTACACGGACTCTGACTCTGGGAGTTGGGATGTACACGGACTCTCACTCTGTGAGTTGGGATGTATACGGACTCTCACTCTCACTCTGGGAGTTGGGATATACACGGGCTCGCACTCTGGGAGTTGGGATGTTCACAGTCTCACACTCTGGGAGTTGGGATGTACACGGACTCTCAATCTGGGAGTTGGGATTTACACAGCCTCTCATTCTGTGAGTTGGGATGTACACAAACTCTCACTCTGGGAGTTGGGATGTACACCGACTCTCACTCTGGGAGTTGGGATGTACACGGACTCTCTCTCTGGGAGTTGGGATGTACACGGCTCTCACTCTGGGAGTTGGGATGTACACCGACTCTCACTCTGGGAGCTGGGATGTACATGGGCTCTCACTCTGGGAGTTGGGATGCACACGGGCTCTCACTCTGGGAGTTGGGATGTACACGGGCTCTCACTCTGGGAGCTGGGATGTACACGGACTCTCACTCTGGGAGTTGGGATGTACACGGACTCTCTCTGGGAGTTGGGATGTACACGGACTCTCACTCTGGGAGTTGGGATGTACACGGACTCTCACTCTCACTCTGGGAGTTGGGATATACACGGGCTCGCACTCTGGGAGTTGGGATGTTAACAGTCTCTCACTCTGGGAGTTGGGATGTACACGGACTCTCACTCTGGGAGTTGAGATGTACACGGACTCTCAATCTGGGAGTTGGGATGTTCACAGGCTCTCATTCTCGGATTTGGGATGTAGGCGGACTTTCACTCTCGGTATTGGGATGTACATGTACTCTCACTCTGGGAGTTGGGATGTACACGGACTCTCACTCTCACTCTGGGAGTTGGGATGTACACGGACTCTCTCTGGGAGTTGGGATGTACACGGACTCTCACTCTGGGAGTTGGGATGTATTCCGGCTCTCACTCTGGGAGTTGGGATGCACACGGACTCTCACTCTGGGAGTTGGGATGTACACAGGCTCGCACTCTGGGAGTTGGGATGTACACGGACTCTCACTCTGGGAGTTGGGATGTACACAGACTCTCAATCAGGGAGTTGGGATGTACACAGACTCTCATTCTGGGAGTTGGGATGTAGGCGGACTTTCACTCTGGGTATTGGGATGTACATGTACTCTCACTTTGGGAGTTGGGATGTACACGGACTCTCACTCTCACTCTGGGAGTTGGGATGTACACGGACTCTCTCTGGGAGTTGGGATGTACACGGACTCTCACTCTGGGAGTTGGGATGTACACAGGCTCGCACTCTGGGAGTTGGGATGTACACGGACTCTCACTCTGGGAGTTGGGATGTACACAGACTCTCAATCTGAGAGTTGGGATGTACACAGACTCTCACTCTGGGAGTTGGGATGTACACCGACTCTCACTCTGGGAGCTGGGATGTACATGGGCTCTCACTCTGGGAGTTGGGATGCACACGGTCTCACACTCTGGGAGTTGGGATGTACACCGGCTCTCACTCTGGGAGTTGGGATGTACACGGACTCTCACTCTGGGAGTTGGGATGTACACGGACTCTCTCTGGGAGTTGGGATGTACACGGACTCTGACTCTGGGAGTTGGGATGTACTCGGACTCTCACTCTGTGAGTTGGGATGTATACGGACTCTCACTCTCACTCTGGGAGTTGGGATATACACGGGCTCGCACTCTGGGAGTTGGGATGTTCACAGTCTCACACTCTGGGAGTTGGGATGTACACGGACTCTCAATCTGGGAGTTGGGATTTACACAGCCTCTCACTCTGTGAGTTGGGATGTACACAAACTCTCACTCTGGGAGTTGGGATGTACACCGACTCTCACTCTGGGAGTTGGGATGTACACGGACTCTCTCTCTGGGAGTTGGGAAGTACACGGCTCTCACTCTGGGAGTTGGGATGTACACCGACTCTCACTCTGGGAGCTGGGATGTACATGGGCTCTCACTCTGGGAGTTGGGATGCACACGGGCTCTCACTCTGGGAGTTGGGATGTACACGGGCTCTCAATCTGGGAGCTGGGATGTACACGGACTCTCACTCTGGGAGTTGGGATGTACACGGACTCTCTCTGGGAGTTGGGATGTACACGGACTCTCACTCTGGGAGTTGGGATGTACACGGACTCTCACTCTCACTCTGGGAGTTGGGATATACACGGGCTCGCACTCTGGGAGTTGGGATGTTCACAGTCTCTCACTCTGGGAGTTGGGATGTACACGGACTCTCACTCTGGGAGTTGAGATGTACACGGACTCTCAATCTGGGAGTTGTGATGTTCACAGGCTCTCATTCTGGGATTTGGGATGTACACAGACTCTCACTCTGGGAGTTGGGATGTAGGCGGACTTTCACTCTGGGTATTGGGATGTACATGTACTCTCACTCTGGGAGTTGGGATGTACACGGACTCTCACTCTCACTCTGGGAGTTGGGATGTACACGGACTCTCTCTGGGAGTTGGGATGTACACGGACTCTCACTCTGGGAGTTGGGATGTATTCCGGCTCTCACTCTGGGAGTTGGGATGCACACGGACTCTCATTCTGGGAGTTGGGATGTACACAGGCTCGCACTCTGGGAGTTGGGATGTACACGGACTCTCACTCTGGGAGTTGGGATGTACACAGACTCTCAATCTGGGAGTTGGGATGTACACAGACTCTCACTCTGGGAGTTGGGATGTACACCGACTCTCACTCTGGGAGCTGGGATGTACATGGGCTCTCACTCTGGGAGTTGGGATGCACACGGTCTCACACTCTGGGAGTTGGGATGTACACGGGCTCTCACACTGGGAGTTGGGATGTACACGGACTCTCACTCTGGGAGTTGGGATGTACACGGACTCTCTCTGGGAGTTGGGATGTACACGGACTCTCACTCTGTGAGTTGGGATGTATACGGACTCTCACTCTCACTCTGGGAGTTGGGTTATACACAGGCTCGCACTCTGGGAGTTGGGATGTTCACAGTCTCTCACTCTGGGAGTTGGGATGTACACGGACTCTCACTCTGGGAGTTGAGATGTACACGGACTCTCAATCTGGGAGTCGGGATGTTCACAGGCTCTCATTCTGGGATTTGGGATGTACACAAACTCTCACTCTGGGAGTTGGGATGTAGACGGACTCTCACTCTGGGTATTGGGATGTACACGGACACTCACTCTCACTCTGGGAGTTGGGATATACACGGACTCTCTCTGGGAGTTGGGATTTACACGGACTCTCACTCTGGGAGTTGGGATGTATATGGGCTCTCACTCTGGGAGTTGGGATGCACACGGACTCTCACTCTGGGAGTTGGGATGTACACGGACTCTCACTCTGGGAGTTGGGATGTACACGGGCTCGCATTCTGGGAGTTGGGATGTACACGGACTCTCACTCTGGGAGTTGGGATGCACACGGACTCTCACTCTGGGAGTTGGGATGTTCACAGACTCTCACTCTGGGTGTTGGGATGTAGTCGGGCTCTCACTCTGGGAGTCGGGATGCACACGGGCTCTCACTCTGGGGGTTGGGATGTACACGGACTCTCACTCTGGGAGTTGGGATCTTCACAGACTCTCACTCTGGGAGTTGGGATGTACACGAACTCTCACTGTGGGAGTTGGGATGTACACGGGCTCTCAATCTGGGAGTTGGGATGCACACGGACTCTCACTCTGGGATTTGGGATATACACGGGCTCTCACTCTGGGAGTTGGGATGGACACGGACTCTCACTCTGGGAGTTGGGATATACCTCTCACTCTGGGAGTTGGGATGTTCACAGACTCTCACTCTGGGAGTTGGGATGTACACGGACTCTCACTCTGGGAGTTGGGATGTACACAGGCTCGCACTCTGGGAGTTGAGATGTACACAGACTCTCACTCTGGGAGCTGGGATGTACACGGACTCTCACTCTGGGAGTTCGGATGCACACGGACTCTCACTCTGGGAGTTGGGATGTACACAGACTCTCACTCTGGGAGTTGGGATGTACACGGACTCTCTCTGGGAGTTGTGATGTACACGGACTCTCACTCTGGGAGTTGGGATGTACACGGACTCTCAATCTGGGAGTTGGGATGTACACGGACTCTCACTTTGGGAGTTGGGATGTACACGGACTCTCACTCTGTGGGTTGGGATGTATACGGACTCTCACTCTCACTCTGGGAGTTGGGATATACACGGGCTCGCACTCTGGGAGTTGGGATGTTCACAGACTCTCACTCTGGGAGTTGGGATGTACACGGACTCTCACTCTGGGAGTTGAGATGTACACGGACTCTCAATCTGGGAGTTGGGATGTTCACAGGCTCTCATTCTGGGATTTGGAATGTACACAGACTCTCACTCTGGGAGTTGGGATGTAGACGGACTCTCAGTCTGGGTATTGGGATGTACACGGACTCTCACTCTCACTCTGGGAGTTGGGATGTACACGGACTCTCTCTGGGAGTTGGGATGTACACGGACTCTCACTCTGGGAGTTGGGATGTATACGGGCTCTCACTCTGGGAGTTGGGATGCACACGGACTCTCACTCTGGGAGTTGGAATGTACACAGGCTCGCACTCTGGGAGTTGGGATGTACACGGACTCTCACTCTGGGAGTTGGGATGTACACGGACTCTCAATCTGGGAGTTGGGATGTACACAGACTCTCACTCTGGGAGTTAGAATGTACACGGACTCTCACTCTGGGAGTTGGGATATACACGGGCTCGCATTCTGGGAGTTGGGATGTACACGGACTCTCACTCTGGGAGTTGGGATGTTCACAGACTCTCACTCTGGGTGTTGGGATGTAGTCGGGCTCTCACTCTGGGAGTTGGGATGCACACGGGCTCTCACTGTGGGAGTTGGGATGTACACGGACTCTCACTGTGGGAGTTGGGATGTACACGGACTCTCACTCTGGGAGTTGGGATCTTCACAGACTCTCACTCTGGGAGTTGGGATGTACACGGACTCTCACTGTGGGAGTTGGGATGTACACGGGCTCTCAATCTGGGAGTTGGGATGCACACGGACTCTCACTGTGGGAGTTGGGATGCAGTCGGGCTCTCACTCTGGGAGTCGGGATGCACACGGACTCTCACTCTGGGATTTGGGATATACACGGACTCTCACTGTGGGAGTTGGGATGGACACGGACTCTCACTCTGGGAGTTGGGATATACAAGGACTCTCACTCTGGGAGTTGGGATGTTCACAGACTCTCACTCTGGGAGTTGGGATGTACACGGACTCTCACTCTGGGAGTTGGGATGTACACAGGCTCGCACTCTGGGAGTTGAGATGTACACAGACTCTCACTCTGGGAGCTGGGATGTACACGGACTCTCACTCTGGGAGTTCGGATGCACACGGACTCTCACTCTGGGAGTTGGGATGTACACAGACTCTCACTCTGGGAGTTGGGATGTACACGGACTCTCTCTGGGAGTTGTGATGTACACGGACTCTCACTCTGGGAGTTGGGATGTACACGGACTCTCAATCTGGGAGTTGGGATGTACACGGACTCTCACTCTGGGAGTTGGGATGTACACGGACTCTCACTCTGTGAGTTGGGATGTATACGGACTCTCACTCTCACTCTGGGAGTTGGGATATACACGGGCTCGCACTCTGGGAGTTGGGATGTTCACAGTCTCTCACTCTGGGAGTTGGGATGTACACGGACTCTCACTCTGGGAGTTGAGATGTACACGGACTCTCAATCTGGGAGTTGGGATGTTCACAGGCTCTCATTCTGGGATTTGGAATGTACACAGACTCTCACTCTGGGAGTTGGGATCTTCACAGACTCTCACTCTGGGAGTTGGGATGTACACGGACTCTCTCTCTGGGAATTGGGATGTACACGGGCTCGCACTCTGGGAGTTGGGATGTACACGGACTCTCAATCTGGGAGTTGGTATATACACGGACTCTAAATCTCACTCTGGGAGTTGGGATGTACACGGACTCTCACTCTCACTCTGGGAGTTGGGATATACATGGGCTCGCACTCTGGGAGTTGGGTTTTACACGGACTATCACTCTGGGAGTTGGGATGTACACGGACTCTCACTCTCACTCTGGGAGTTGGGATGTACACAGGCTCTCACTCTGGGAGTTGGGATGTACACGGACTCTCACTCTCACTCTAGGAGTTGGGATGTACACGGACTCTCACTCTGTGTGTTGGGATGTACACGGACTCTCACTCTGGGAGTTGGGATGTACACAGACTCTCACTCTGGGAGTTGGGATGTCCACAGGCTCTCACTCTGGAATTTGGGATGTAGACGGACTCTCACTCTGGGAGTTGGGATGTACACGGCCTCTCACTCTGGGTGTTGGGATGTACACGGGCTCTCACTCTGGGAGTTGTGATTTACATGGACTACCACTCTCACTCTGGGAGTTTTGATGTACACAGACTTTCTGGGAGTTGGGATGTACACGGGCTCTCACTCTGGGTGTTGGGATGTACACGGACTCTCACTCTGGTAGTTGGGGTGTACACAGCCTCTCACTCTGGGAGTTGGGATGTACACGGACTCTCACTCTGGGAGTTGGGATGTACACGGACTCTCACTCTGGGAGTTGAGATGTACACGGTCTCTCACTCTGGGAGCAGGGATGTACACGGACTCTCACTCTGGGAGTTGGGATCTACACGGACTCTCAATCTAGGAGTTGGGATGTACACGGACTCTAACTCTCACTCTGGGAGTTGGGATGTACACGGACTCTCTCTATGAGTTGGGATGTACACGGACTCTCACTCTCACTCTGTGAGTTGTGATATACATGGGTTCGCACTCTGGGAGTTGGCATGTACACGGACTCTCACTCCGGGAGTTGGGATGTACACGGACTCTCACTCTCACTATGGGATTTGGGATGTACACGGGCTCTCACTCTGGGAGTTGGGATGCACACGGGCTCTCACTCTGGGAGTTGGGATGTACACGGACTCTCACTCTGGGAGTTGGGATGTTCACAGACTCTCACTCTGGGAGTTGGGATATACATGGACTCTCACTCTGGGAGTTGAGATGTACACGGTCTCTCACTCTGGGAGCAGGGATGTACACGGACTCGCACTCTGGGAGTTGGGATTTACATGGACTCTCAATCTGGGAGTTGGGATATACACGGACTCTAACTCTCACTCTGGGAGTTGGGATGTACACAGACTATCTGGGAGTTGGGATGTACACGGACTCTCACTCTGGGAGTTGGGATGTTCACAGACTCTCACTCTGGGAGTTGGGATGGACATGGACTCTCACTCTGGGAGTTGAGATGTACACGGTCTCTCACTCTGGCAGCAGGGATGTAAACGAACTCTCACTCTGGGAGTTGGGGTATACACGGACTCTCACTCTCACTCTGGGGGTTGGGATGTACACAGACTATCTGGGAGTTGGGATGTACACGGACTCTTACACTGGGAGTTGGGATGTACACGGACTCTCACTCTGGGTGTTGGGATGTACACGGGCTCTCACTCTGGGAGTTGGGATGTACACGGACTACCACTCTCACTCTGGGAGTTGGGATGTACACAGACTATTTGGGAGTTGGGACGTACACGGACTCTCACTCTCTGTGTTGGGATGTACACGGACTCTCACTCTGGAAGTTGGGGTGTACACGGACTCTCTCTGGGAGTTGGGATGTACACGGACTCTCACTCTCACTCTGGGAGTTGGGATACACATGGGCTCGCACTCTGGGAGTTGGGATGTACACGGTCTCTCACTCTGGGAGTTAGGATGTACACGGACTCTCATTCTGGGCCTTGGGATGTACAGACTCTCACTCTGGGAGTTGGAATGTACACAGACTCTCACTCTGGGATTTGGGATGTACACAGACTCTCACTCTGGGAGTTGCGATGTAAACGGACTCTCACTCTGGGAGTTGGGATATACACGGACTCTCACTCTCACTCTGGGAGTTGGGATGTACACAGACTATCTGGGAGCTGGGATGTACACGGACTCTCACTCTGGGCATTGGGATGTACACGGGCTCTCACTCTGGGAGTTGGGATGTACACGGGCTCTCACTCTGGGAGTTGGGATGCAGACGGACTCACTCTGGGAGTTGGGATGTTCACAGACTCTCACTCTGGGATTTGGAAAGTACACAGACTCTCACTCTGGGAGCTGGGATGTACACCGACTCTCACTCTGGGTGTTGGGATGTACACGGGCTCTCACTCTCACTCTAGGAGTTAGGATGTACACGGACTCTCACTCTCACTCTGGGAGTTGGGATGTACACGGACTCTCTCTCTGGGAATTGGGATGTACACGGGCTCGCACTCTGGGAGTTGGGATGTACACGGACTCTCAATCTGGGAGTTGGTATATACACGGACTCTAAATCTCACTCTGGGAGTTGGGATGTACACGGACTCTCACTCTCACTCTGGGAGTTGGGATGTACACAGGCTCTCACTCTGGGAGTTGGGATGTACACGGACTCTCACTCTCACTCTCGGAGTTGGGATGTACATGGACTCTCACTCTGGGTGCTGTGATGTACACGGACTCTCACTCTGGGAGTTGGGATGTACACAGACTCTCACTCTGGGAGTTGGGATGTACACGGACTCTCACACTGGGAATTGGGATGTACGTAGACTCTCACTCTGGGAGTTGGAATGTACACAGACTCTCACTCTGGAATTTGGGATGTAGATGGACTCTGACTCTGGGAGTTGGGATGTACATGGACTCTCACTCTGGGTGTTGGGATGTACACGGGCTCTCACTCTGGGAGTTGTGATTTACATGGACTACCACTCTCACTCTGGGAGTTGGGATGTACACAGACTTTCTGGGAGTTGGGATGTACACGGACTCTCACTCTGGGTGTTGGGATGTACACGGACTCTCACTCTGGGAGTTGGGGTGTACACAGCCTCTCACTCTGGGAGTTGGGATTTACACGGACTCTCACTCTCACTATGGGAGTTGGGATGTACACGGGCTCTCACTCTGGGAGTTGGGATGCACTCGGGCTCTCACTCTGGGAGTTGGGATGTACACGGACTCTCACTTTGGGAGTTGGGATGTTCACAGACTCTCACTCTGGGAGTTGGGATGTACATGGACTCTCACTCTGGGAGTTGAGATGTACACGGTCTCTCACTCTGGGAGCAGGGATGTACACGGACTCTCACTCTGGGAGTTGGGATGTACACGGACTCTCAATCTGGGAGTTGGGATGTACACGGACTCTCACTCTCACTCTGGGAGTTGGGATATACACGGGCTCGCACTCTGGGAGTTGGGATGTTCACAGTCTCTCACTCTGGGAGTTGGGATGTACACGGACTCTCACTCTGGGAGTTGAGATGTACACGGACTCTCAATCTGGGAGTTGGGATGTTCACAGGCTCTCATTCTGGGATTTGGGATGTACACAGACTCTCACTCTGGGAGTTGGGATGTAGGCGGACTTTCACTCTGGGTATTGGGATGTACATGTACTCTCACTTTGGGAGTTGGGATGTACACAGACTCTCACTCTCACTCTGGGAGTTGGGATGTACACGGACTCTCTCTGGGAGTTGGGATGTACACGGACTCTCACTCTGGGAGTTGGGATGAACACCGGCTCTCACTCTGGGAGTTGGGATGCACACGGACTCTCACTCTGGGAGTTGGGATGTACACAGGCTCGCACTCTGGGAGTTGGGATGTACACGGACTCTCACTCTGGGAGTTGGGATGTACACAGACTCTCAATCTGAGAGTTGGGATGTACACAGACTCTCACTCTGGGAGTTGGGATGTACACCGACTCTCACTCTGGGAGCTGGGATGTACATGGGCTCTCACTCTGGGAGTTGGGATGCACACGGTCTCACACTCTGGGAGTTGGGATGTACACGGGCTCTCACTCTGGGAGTTGGGATGTACACGGACTCTCACTCTGGGAGTTGGGATGTACACGGACTCTCTCTGGGAGTTGGGATGTACACGGACTCTCACTCTGGGAGTTGGGATGTACACGGACTCTCACTCTGTGAGTTGGGATGTATACGGACTCTCACTCTCACTCTGGGAGTTGGGATATACACGGGCTCGCACTCTGGGAGTTGGGATGTTCACAGTCTCTCACTCTGGGAGTTGGGATGTACACGGACTCTCACTCTGGGAGTTGAGATGTACACGGACTCTCAATCTGGGAGTTGGGATGTTCACAGGCTCTCATTCTGGGATTTGGAATGTACACAGACTCTCACTCTGGGAGTTGGGATGTAGACGGACTCTCAGTCTGGGTATTGGGATGTACACGGGCTCTCACTCTCACTCTGGGAGTTGGGATGTACACGGACTCTCTCTGGGAGTTGGGATGTACACGGACTCTCACTCTGGGAGTTGGGATGTACACGGACTCTCACTCTGGGAGTTGGGATGTATACGGGCTCTCACTCTGGGAGTTGGGATGCACACGGACTCTCACTCTGGGAGTTGGAATGTACACAGGCTCGCACTCTGGGAGTTGGGATGTACACGGACTCTCACTCTGGGAGTTGGGATGTACACGGACTCTCAATCTGGGAGTTGGGATGTACACAGACTCTCACTCTGGGAGTTAGAATGTACACGGACTCTCACTCTGGGAGTTGGGATATACACGGGCTCGCATTCTGGGAGTTGGGATGTACACGGACTCTCACTCTGGGAGTTGGGATGTTCACAGACTCTCACTCTGTGTGTTGGGATGTAGTCGGGCTCTCACTCTGGGAGTTGGGATGCACACGGGCTCTCACTGTGGGAGTTGGGATGTCCACGGACTCTCACTCTGGGAGTTGGGATCTTCACAGACTCTCACTCTGGGAGTTGGGATGTACACGGACTCTCACTGTTCGAGTTGGGATGTACACGGGCTCTCAATCTGGGAGTTGGGATGCACACAGACTCTCACTGTGGGAGTTGGGATGTAGTCGGGCTCTCACTCTGGGAGTCGGGATGCACACGGACTCTCACTCTGGGATTTGGGATATACACGGACTCTCACTGTGGGAGTTGGGATGGACACGGACTCTCACTCTGGGAGTTGGGATATACAAGGACTCTCACTCTGGGAGTTGGGATGTTCACAGACTCTCACTCTGGGAGTTGGGATGTACACGGACTCTCACTCTGGGAGTTGGGATGTACACAGGCTCGCACTCTGGGAGTTGAGATGTACACAGACTCTCACTCTGGGAGCTGGGATGTACACGGACTCTCACTCTGGGAGTTCGGATGCACACGGACTCTCACTCTGGGAGTTGGGATGTACACAGACTCTCACTCTGGGAGTTGGGATGTACACGGTCTCTCTCTGGGCATTGTGATGTACACGGACTCTCACTCTGGTAGTTGGGATGTACACGGACTCTCAATCTGGGAGTTGGGATGTACACGGACTCTCACTCTGGGAGTTGGGATGTACACGGACTCTCACTCTGTGAGTTGGGATGTATACGGACTCTCACTCTCACTCAGGGAGTTGGGATATACACGGGCTCGCACTCTGGGAGTTGGGATGTTCACAGTCTCTCACTCTGGGAGTTGGGATGTACACGGACTCTCACTCTGGGAGTTGAGATGTACACGGACTCTCAATCTGGGAGTTGGGATGTTCACAGGCTCTCATTCTGGGATTTGGAATGTACACGGACTCTCTCTCTGGGAATTGGGATGTACACGGGCTCGCACTCTGGGAGTTGGGATGTACACGGACTCTCAATTTGGGAGTTGGTATATACACGGACTCTAAATCTCACTCTGGGAGTTGGGATGTAAACGGACTCTCACTCTCACTCTGGGAGTTGGGATATACATGGGCTCGCACTCTGGGAGTTGGGTTTTACACGGACTATCACTCTGGGAGTTGGGATGTACACGGACTCTCACTCTCACTCTGGGAGTTGGGATGTACACAGGCTCTCACTCTGGGAGTTGGGATGTACACGGACTCTCACTCTCACTCTAGGAGTTGGGATGTACACGGACTCTCACTCTGTGTGTTGGGATGTACACGGACTCTCACTCTGGGAGTTGGGATGTACACAGACTCTCACTCTGGGAGTTGGGATGTCCACAGGCTCTCACTCTGGAATTTGGGATGTAGACGGACTCTCACTCTGGGAGTTGGGATGTACACGGACTCTCACTCTGGGTGTTGGGATGTACACGGGCTCTCACTCTGGGAGTTGTGATTTACATGGACTACCACTCTCACTCTGGGAGTTGGGATGTACACAGACTTTCTGGGAGTTGGGATGTACACGGGCTCTCACTCTGGGTGTTGGGATGTACACGGACTCTCACTCTGGTAGTTGGGGTGTACACAGCCTCTCACTCTGGGAGTTGGGATGTACACGGACTCTCACTCTGGGAGTTGGGATGTACACGGACTCTCACTCTGGGAGTTGAGATGTACACGGTCTCTCACTCTGGGAGCAGGGATGTACACGGACTCTCACTCTGGGAGTTGGGATCTACACGGACTCTCAATCTAGGAGTTGGGATGTACACGGACTCTAACTCTCACTCTGGGAGTTGGGATGTACACGGACTCTCTCTATGAGTTGGGATGTACACGGACTCTCACTCTCACTCTGGGAGTTGTGATATACATGGGTTCGCACTATGGGAGTTGGGATGTACACGGACTCTCACTCCGGGAGTTGGGATGTACACAGACTCTCACTCTCACTATGGGAGTTGGGATGTACACGGGCTCTCACTCTGGGAGTTGGGATGCACACGGGCTCTCACTCTGGGTGTTGGGATGTACACGGACTCTCACTCTGGGAGTTGGGATGTTCACAGACTCTCACTCTGGGAGTTGGGATATACATGGACTCTCACTCTGGGAGTTGAGATGTACACGGTCTCTCACTCTGGGAGCAGGGATGTACACGGACTCGCACTCTGGGAGTTGTGATTTACATGGACTCTCAATCTGGGAGTTGGGATGTACACGGACTCTAACTCTCACTCTGGCAGTTGGGATGTACACAGACTATCTGGGAGTTGGGATGTACACGGACTCTCACTCTGGGAGTTGGGATGTTCACAGACTCTCACTCTGGGAGTTGGGATGGACATGGACTCTCACTCTGGGAGTTGAGATGTACACGGTCTCTCACTCTGGGAGCAGGGATGTAAACGAACTCTCACTCTGGGAGTTGGGATATACACGGACTCTCACTCTCACTCTGGGGGTTGGGATGTACACAGACTATCTGGGAGTTGGGATGTACACGGACTCTTGCACTGGGAGTTGGGATGTACACGGACTCTCACTCTGGGTGTTGGGATGTACACGGGCTCTCACTCTGGGAGTTGGGATGTACACGGACTACCACTCTCACTCTGGGAGTTGGGATGTACACAGACTATTTGGGAGTTGGGACGTACACGGACTCTCACTCTCTGTGTTGGGATGTACACGGACTCTCACTCTGGAAGTTGGGGTGTTCACGGACTCTCTCTGGGAGTTGGGATGTACACGGACTCTCACACTCACTCTGGGAGTTGGGATACACATGGGCTCGCACTCTGGGAGTTGGGATGTACACGGTCTCTCACTCTGGGAGTTAGGATGTACACGGACTCTCATTCTGGGCCTTGGGATGTACAGACTCTCACTCTGGGAGTTGGAATGTACACAGACTCTCACTCTGGGATTTGGGATGTACACAGACTCTCACTCTGGGAGTTGCGATGTAAACGGACTCTCACTCTGGGAGTTGGGATATACACGGACTCTCACTCTCACTCTGGGAGTTGGGATGTACACAGACTATCTGGGAGCTGGGATGTACACGGACTCTCACTCTGGGCATTGGGATGTACACGGGCTCTCACTCTGGGAGTTGGGATGTACACAGGCTCTCACTCTGGGAGTTGGGATGCAGACGGACTCACTCTGGGAGTTGGGATGTTCGCAGACTCTCACTCAGGGATTTGGAAAGTACACAGACTCTCACTCTGGGAGCTGGGATGTACACCGACTCTCACTCTGGGTGTTGGGATGTACACGGGCTCTCACTCTCACTCTAGGAGTTAGGATGTACACGGACTCTCACTCTCACTCTGGGAGTTGGGATGTACACGGACTCTCTCTCTGGGAATTGGGATGTACACGGGCTCGCACTCTGGGAGTTGGGATGTACACGGACTCTCAATCTGGGAGTTGGTATATACACGGACTCTAAATCTCACTCTGGGAGTTGGGATGTACACGGACTCTCACTCTCACTCTGGGAGTTGGGATATACATGGGCTCGCACTCTGGGAGTTGGGTTTTACACAGACTATCACTCTGGGATTTGGGATGTACACGGACTCTCACTCTGGGAGTTGGGATGTACACAGGCTCTCACTCTGGGAGTTGGGATGTACACGGACTCTCACTCTCACTCTCGGAGTTGGGATGTACATGGACTCTCACTCTGGGTGCTGGGATGTACACGGACTCTCACTCTGGGAGTTGGGATGTACACAGACTCTCACTCTGGGAGTTGGGATGTACACAGCCTCTCACTCTGGGAGTTGGGATGTACACGGACTCTCACACTGGGAATTGGGATGTACGTAGACTCTCACTCTGGGAGTTGGAATGTACACAGACTCTCACTCTGGAATTTGGGATGTAGATGGACTCTCACTCTGGGAGTTGGGATGTACATGGACTCTCACTCTGGGTGTTGGGATGTACACGGGCTCTCACTCTGGGAGTTGTGATTTACATGGACTACCACTCTCACTCTGGGAGTTGGGATGTACACAGACTTTCTGGGAGTTGGGATGTACACGGACTCTCACTCTGGGTGTTGGGATGTACACGGACTCTCACTCTGGGAGTTGGGGTGTACACAGCGTCTCACTCTGGGAGTTGGGATTTACACGGACTCTCACTCTCACTATGGGAGTTGGGATGTACATGGGCTCTCACTCTGGGAGTTGGGATGCACTCGGGCTCTCACTCTGGGAGTTGGGATGTACACGGACTCTCACTTTGGGAGTTGGGATGTTCACAGACTCTCACTCTGGGAGTTGGGATGTACATGGACTCTCACTCTGGGAGTTGAGATGTACACGGTCTCTCACTCTGGGAGCAGGGATGTACACGGACTCTCACTCTGGGAGTTGGGATGTACACGGACTCTCAATCTGGGAGTTGGGATGTACACGGACTCTCACTCTCACTCTGGGAGTTGGGATATACACGGGCTCGCACTCTGGGAGTTGGGATGTTCACAGTCTCTCACTCTGGGAGTTGGGATGTACACGGACTCTCACTCTGGGAGTTGAGATGTACACGGACTCTCAATCTGGGAGTTGGGATGTTCACAGGCTCTCATTCTGGGATTTGGGATGTACACAGACTCTCATTCTGGGAGTTGGGATGTAGGCGGACTTTCACTCTGGGTATTGGGATGTACATGTACTCTCACTTTGGGAGTTGGGATGTACACGGACTCTCACTCTCACTCTGGGAGTTGGGATGTACACGGACTCTCTCTGGGAGTTGGGATGTACACGGACTCTCACTCTGGGAGTTGGGATGAACACCGGCTCTCACTCTGGGAGTTGGGATGCACACGGACTCTCACTCTGGGAGTTGGGATGTACACAGGCTCGCACTCTGGGAGTTGGGATGTACACGGACTCTCACTCTGGGAGTTGGGATGTACACAGACTCTCAATCTGAGAGTTGGGATGTACACAGACTCTCACTCTGGGAGTTGGGATGTACACCGACTCTCACTCTGGGAGCTGGGATGTACATGGGCTCTCACTCTGGGAGTTGGGATGCACACGGTCTCACACTCTGGGAGTTGGGATGTACACGGGCTCTCACTCTGGGAGTTGGGATGTTCACAGTCTCTCACTCTGGGAGTTGGGATGTACACGGACTCTCACTCTGGGAGTTGGGATGTTCACAGTCTCTCACTCTGGGAGTTGGGATGTACACGGACTCTCACTCTGGGAGTTGAGATGTACACGGACTCTCAATCTGGGAGTTGGGATGTTCACAGGCTCTCATTCTGGGATTTGGGATGTACACAGACTCTCACTCTGGGAGTTGGGATGTAGGCGGACTTTCACTCTGGGTATTGGGATGTACATGTACTCTCACTTTGGGAGTTGGGATGTACACGGACTCTCACTCTCACTCTGGGAGTTGGGATGTACACGGACTCTCTCTGGGAGTTGGGATGTACACGGACTCTCACTCTGGGAGTTGGGATGAACACTGGCTCTCACTCTGGGAGTTGGGATGCACACGGACTCTCACTCTGGGAGTTGGGATGTACACAGGCTCGCACTCTGGGAGTTGGGATGTACACGGACTCTCACTCTGGGAGTTGGGATGTACACAGACTCTCAATCTGAGAGTTGGGATGTACACAGACTCTCACTCTGGGAGTTGGGATGTACACCGACTCTCACTCTGGGAGCTGGGATGTACATGGGCTCTCACTCTGGGAGTTGGGATGCACACGGTCTCACACTCTGGGAGTTGGGATGTACACGGGCTCTCACTCTGGGAGTTGGGATGTACACGGACTCTCACTCTGGGAGTTGGGATGTACACGGACTCTCTCTGGGAGTTGGGATGTACACGGACTCTCACTCTGGGAGTTGGGATGTACACGGACTCTCACTCTGTGAGTTGGGATGTATACGGACTCTCACTCTCACTCTGGAAGTTGGGATATACACGGGCTCGCACTCTGGGAGTTGGGATGTTCACAGTCTCACACTCTGTGAGTTGGGATGTACACAAACTCTCACTCTGGGAGTTGGGATGTACACCGACTCTCACTCTGGGAGTTGGGATGTACACGGACTCTCTCTCTGGGAGTTGGGATGTACACGGCTCTCACTCTGGGAGTTGGGATGTACACCGACTCTCACTCTGGGAGCTGGGATGTACATGGGCTCTCACTCTGGGAGTTGGGATGCACACGGGCTCTCACTCTGGGAGTTGGGATGTACACGGGCTCTCACTCTAGGAGCTGGGATGTACACGGACTCTCACTCTGGGAGTTGGGATGTACACGGACTCTCTCTGGGAGTTGGGATGTACACGGACTCTCACTCTGGGAGTTGGGATGTACACGGACTCTCACTCTCACTCTGGGTGTTGGGATATACACGGGCTCGCACTCTGGGAGTTGGGATGTTCACAGTCTCTCATTCTGGGATTTGGAATGTACACAGACTCTCACTCTGGGAGTTGGGATGTAGACGGACTCTCAGTCTGGGTATTGGGATGTCCACGGACTCTCACTCTCACTCTGGGAGTTGGGATGTACACGGACTCTCTCTGGGAGTTGGGATGTACACGGACTCTCACTCTGGGAGTTGGGATGTAGACGGGCTCTCACTCTGGGAGTTGGGATGCACACGGACTCTCACTCTGGGAGTTGGAATGTACACAGGCTCGCACTCTGGGAGTTGGGATGTACACGGACTCTCAGTCTGGGAGTTGGGATGTACACGGACTCTCAATCTGGGAGTTGGGATGTACACAGACTCTCACTCTGGGAGTTAGAATGTACACGGACTCTCACTCTTGGAGTTGGGATATACACGGGCTCGCATTCTGGGAGTTGGGATGTACACGGACTCTCACTCTGGGAGTTGGGATGTTCACAGACTCTCACTCTGGGTGTTGGGATGTAGTCGGGCTCTCACTCTGGGAGTTGGGATGCACACGGGCTCTCACTGTGGGAGTTGGGATGTACACGGACTCTCACTGTGGGAGTTGGGATGTACACGGACTCTCACTCTGTGAGTTGGGATGTATACGGACTCTCACTCTCACTCTGGGAGTTGGGATATACACGGGCTCGCACTCTGGGAGTTGGGATGTTCACAGTCTCACACTCTGGGAGTTGGGATGTACACGGACTCTCAATCTGGGAGTTGGGATTTACACAGCCTCTCACTCTGTGAGTTGGGATGTACACAAACTCTCACTCTGGGAGTTGGGATGTACACCGACTCTCACTCTGGGAGTTGGGATGTACACGGACTCTCTCTCTGGGAGTTGGGATGTACACGGCTCTCACTCTGGGAGTTGGGATGTACTCCGACTCTCACTCTGGGAGCTGGGATGTACATGGGCTCTCACTCTGGGAGTTGGGATGCACACGGGCTCTCACTCTGGGAGTTGGGATGTACACGGGCTCTCACTCTGGGAGCTGGGATGTACACGGACTCTCACTCTGGGAGTTGGGATGTACACGGACTCTCTCTGGGAGTTGGGATGTACACGGACTCTCACTCTGGGAGTTGGGATGTATACGGACTCTCACTCTCACTCTGGGAGTTGGGATATACACGGGCTCGCACTCTGGGAGTTGGGATGTTCACAGTCTCTCACTCTGGGAGTTGGGATGTACACGGACTCTTACTCTGGGAGTTGAGATGTACACGGACTCTCAATCTGGGAGTTGGGATGTTCACAGGCTCTCATTCTGGGATTTGGAATGTACACAGACTCTCACTCTGGGAGTTGGGATGTAGACGGACTCTCAGTCTGGGTATTGGGATGTACACGGACTCTCACTCTCACTCTGGGAGTTGGGATGTACACGGACTCTCTCTGGGAGTTGGGATGTACACGGACTCTCACTCTGGGAGTTGGGATGTATACGGGCTCTCACTCTGGGAGTTGGGATGCACACGGACTCTCACTCTGGGAGTTGGAATGTACACAGGCTCGCACTCTGGGAGTTGGGATGTACACGGACTCTCAGTCTGGGAGTTGGGATGTACACGGACTCTCAATCTGGGAGTTGGGATGTACACAGACTCTCACTCTGGGAGTTAGAATGTACACGGACTCTCACTCTTGGAGTTGGGATATACAAGGGCTCGCATTCTGGGAGTTGGGATGTACACGGACTCTCACTCTGGGAGTTGGGATGTTCACAGACTCTCACTCTGGGTGTTGGGATGTAGTCGGGCTCTCACTCTGGGAGTTGGGATGCACACGGGCTCTCACTGTGGGAGTTGGGATGTACACGGACTCTCACTGTGGGAGTTGGGATGTACACGGACTCTCACTCTGGGAGTTGGGATCTTCACAGACTCTCACTCTGGGAGTTGGGATGTACACGGACTCTCACTTTGGGAGTTGGGATGTACACGGGCTCTCAATCTGGGAGTTGGGATGCACACGGACTCTCACTGTGGGAGTTGGGATGTAGTCGAGCTCTCACTCTGGGAGTCGGGATGCACACGGACTCTCACTCTGGGATTTGGGATATACACGGACTCTCACTGTGGGAGTTGGGATGGACACGGACTCTCACTCTGGGAGTTGGGATGTACAAGGACTCTCACTCTGGGAGTTGGGATGTTCACAGACTCTCACTCTGGGAGTTGGGATGTACACGGACTCTCACTCTGGGAGTTGGGATGTACACAGGCTCGCACTCTGGGAGTTGAGATGTACACAGACTCTCACTCTGGGAGCTGGGATGTACACGGACTCTCACACTGGGAGTTCGGATGCACACGGACTCTCACTCTGGGAGTTGGGATGTACACAGACTCTCACTCTGGGAGTTGGGATGTACACGGGCTCTCTCTGGGAGTTGTGATGTACACGGACTCTCACTCTGGGAGTTGGGATGTACACGGACTCTCAATCTGGGAGTTGGGATGTACACGGACTCTCACTCTGGGAGTTGGGATGTACACGGACTCTCACTCTGTGAGTTGGGATGTATACGGACTCTCACTCTCACTCTGGGAGTTGGGATATACACGGGCTCGCACTCTGGGAGTTGGGATGTTCACAGTCTCTCACTCTGGGAGTTGGGATGTACACGGACTCTCACTCTGGGAGTTGAGATGTACACGGACTCTCAATCTGGGAGTTGGGATGTTCACAGGCTCTCATTCTGGGATTTGGAATGTACACAGACTCTCACTCTGGGAGTTGGGATGTAGACGGACTCTCAGTCTGGGTATTGGGATGTACACGGACTCTCACTCTCACTCTGGGAGTTGGGATGTACACGGACTCTCTCTGGGAGTTGGGATGTACACGGACTCTCACTGTGGGAGTTGGGATGTATACGGGCTCTCACTCTGGGAGTTGGGATGCACACGGACTCTCACTCTGGGAGTTGGAATGTATACAGGCTCGCACTCTGGGAGTTGGGATGTACACGGACTCTCACTCTGGGAGTTGGGATGTACATGGACTCTCAATCTGGGAGTTGGGATGTAAACAGACTCTCACTCTGGGAGTTAGAATGTACACGGACTCTCACTCTGGGAGTTGGGATATACACGGGCTCGCATTCTGGGAGTTCGGATGTACACGGACTCTCACTCTGGGAGTTGGGATGTTCACAGACTCTCACTCTGGGTGTTGGGATGTAGTCGGGCTCTCACTCTGGGAGTTGGGATGCACACGGGCTCTCACTGTGGGAGTTGGGATGTACACGGACTCTCACTGTGGGAGTTGGGATGTACACGGACTCTCACTCTGGGAGTTGGGATCTTCACAGACTCTCACTCTGGGAGTTGGGATGTACACGGACTCTCACTGTGGGAGTTGGGATGTACACGGGCTCTCAATCTGGGAGTTGGGATGCACACGGACTCTCACTCTGGGAGTTGGGATGTAGTCGGGCTCTCACTCTGGGAGTCGGGATGCACACGGGCTCTCACTCTGGGAGTTGGGATGTACACGGACTCTCACTGTGGGAGTTGGGATGTGCACGGACTCTCACTGTGGGAGTTGGGATGTACACGGACTCTCACTCTGGGAGTTGGGATCTTCACAGACTCTCACTCTGGGAGTTGGGATGTACACGGACTCTCACTGTGGGAGTTGGGATGTACACGGGCTCTCAATCTGGGAGTTGGGATGCACACGGACTCTCACTCTGGGAGTTGGGATATACACGGGCTCGCACTCTGGGAGGTGAGATGTACACAGACTCTCACTCTGGGAGCTGGGAAGTACACGGACTCTCACTCTGGGAGTTGGGATGTACACGGACTCTCACTGTGGGAGTTGGGATGTACACGGGCTCTCAATCTGGGAGTTGGGATGCACACGGACTCTCACTCTGGGAGTTGGGATATACACGGGCTCGCACTCTGGGAGTTGAGATGTACACAGACTCTCACTCTGGGAGCTGGGAAGTACACGGACTCTCACTCTGGGAGTTGGGATGTACACGGACTCTCAGTCTGGGAGTTGGGATGTACACGGACTCTCACTCTGGGATTTGGGGTGTACACGGACTCTTACTGTCACTCTGGGAGTTGGGATGTACACGGTCTCTCACTCTGGGAGTTCGGATGCACACGGACTCTCACTCTGGGAGTTGGGATGTACACAGACTCTCACTCTGGGAGTTGGGATGTACACGGACTCTCTCTGGGAGTTGTGATGTACACGTACTCTCACTCTGGGAGTTGGGATGTACACGGACTCTCAATCTGGGAGTTGGGATGTACACAGCCTCTCACTCTGCGAGTTGGGATGTACACAAACTCTCACTCTGGGAGTTGGGATGTACACCGACTCTCACTCTGGGATTTGGGATGTACACGGACTCTCTCTCTGGGAGTTGGGATGTACACGGGCTCTCACTCTGGGAGTTGGGATGTACACCGACTCTCACTCTGGGAGCTGGGATGTACATGGGCTCTCACTCTGGGAGTTGGGATGCACACGGGCTCTCACTCTGGGAGTTGGGATGTACACGGGCTCTCACTCTGGGAGCTGGGCTGTACACGGACTCTCACTCTGGGAATTGGGATGTACACGGGCTCGCACTCTGGGAGTTGGGATGTTCACAGTCTCTCACTCTGGGAGTTGGGATGTACACGGACTCTCACTCTGGGAGTTGAGATGTACACGGACTCTCACTCTGTGAGTTGGGATGTATACGGACTCTCACTCTCACTCTGGGAGTTGGGATATACACGGGCTCGCACTCTGGGAGTTGGGATGTTCACAGTCTCTCACTCTGGGAGTTGGGATGTACACGGACTCTCACTCTGGGAGTTGAGATGTACACGGACTCTCAATCTGGGAGTTGGGATGTTCACAGGCTCTCATTCTGGGATTTGGAATGTACACAGACTCTCACTCTGGGAGTTGGGATGTAGACGGACTCTCAGTCTGGGTATTGGGATGTACACGGACTCTCACTCTCACTCTGGGAGTTGGGATGTACACGGACTCTCTCTGGGAGTTGGGATGTACACGGACTCTCACTGTGGGAGTTGGGATGTATACGGGCTCTCACTCTGGGAGTTGGGATGCACACGGACTCTCACTCTGGGAGTTGGAATGTATACAGGCTCGCACTCTGGGAGTTGGGATGTACACGGACTCTCACTCTGGGAGTTGGGATGTACACGGACTCTCAATCTGGGAGTTGGGATGTAAACAGACTCTCACTCTGGGAGTTAGAATGTACACAAACTCTCACTCTGGGAGTTGGGATGTACACCGACTCTCACTCTGGGATTTGGGATGTACACGGACTCTCTCTCTGGGAGTTGGGATGTACACGGGCTCTCACTCTGGGAGTTGGGATGTACACCGACTCTCACTCTGGGAGCTGGGATGTACATGGGCTCTCACTCTGGGAGTTGGGATGCACACGGGCTCTCACTCTGGGAGTTGGGATGTACACGGGCTCTCACTCTGGGAGCTGGGCTGTACACGGACTCTCACTCTGGGAGTTGGGATGTACACGGGCTCGCACTCTGGGAGTTGGGATGTTCACAGTCTCTCACTCTGGGAGTTGGGATGTACACGGACTCTCACTCTGGGAGTTGAGATGTACACGGACTCTCACTCTGTGAGTTGGGATGTATACGGACTCTCACTCTCACTCTGGGAGTTGGGATATACACGGGCTCGCACTCTGGGAGTTGGGATGTTCACAGTCTCTCACTCTGGGAGTTGGGATGTACACGGACTCTCACTCTGGGAGTTGAGATGTACACGGACTCTCAATCTGGGAGTTGGGATGTTCACAGGCTCTCATTCTGGGATTTGGAATGTACACAGACTCTCACTCTGGGAGTTGGGATGTAGACGGACTCTCAGTCTGGGTATTGGGATGTACACGGACTCTCACTCTCACTCTGGGAGTTGGGATGTACACGGACTCTCTCTGGGAGTTGGGATGTACACGGACTCTCACTGTGGGAGTTGGGATGTATACGGGCTCTCACTCTGGGAGTTGGGATGCACACGGACTCTCACTCTGGGAGTTGGAATGTATACAGGCTCGCACTCTGGGAGTTGGGATGTACACGGACTCTCACTCTGGGAGTTGGGATGTACACGGACTCTCAATCTGGGAGTTGGGATGTAAACAGACTCTCACTCTGGGAGTTAGAATGTACACGGACTCTCACTCTGGGAGTTGGGATATACACGGGCTCGCATTCTGGGAGTTCGGATGTACACGGACTCTCACTCTGGGAGTTGGGATGTTCACAGACTCTCACTCTGGGTGTTGGGATGTAGTCGGGCTCTCACTCTGGGAGTTGGGATGCACACGGGCTCTCACTGTGGGAGTTGGGATGTACACGGACTCTCACTGTGGGAGTTGGGATGTACACGGACTCTCACTCTGGGAGTTGGGATCTTCACAGACTCTCACTCTGGGAGTTGGGATGTACACGGACTCTCACTGTGGGAGTTGGGATGTACACGGGCTCTCAATCTGGGAGTTGGGATGCACACGGACTCTCACTGTGGGAGTTGGGATGTAGTCGGGCTCTCACTCTGGGAGTCGGGATGCACACGGGCTCTCACTCTGGGAGTTGGGATGTACACGGACTCTCACTGTGGGAGTTGCGATGTGCACGGACTCTCACTGTGGGAGTTGGGATGTACACGGGCTCTCAATCTGGGAGTTGGGATGCACACGGACTCTCACTCTGGGAGTTGGGATATACACGGGCTCGCACTCTGGGAGGTGAGATGTACACAGACTCTCACTCTGGGAGCTGGGAAGTACACGGACTCTCACTCTGGGAGTTGGGATGTACACGGACTCTCACTGTGGGAGTTGGGATGTACACGGGCTCTCAATCTGGGAGTTGGGATGCACACGGACTCTCACTCTGGGAGTTGGGATATACACGGGCTCGCACTCTGGGAGTTGAGATGTACACAGACTCTCACTCTGGGAGCTGGGAAGTACACGGACTCTCACTCTGGGAGTTGGGATGTACACGGACTCTCAGTCTGGGAGTTGGGATGTACACGGACTCTCACTCTGGGATTTGGGGTGTACACGGACTCTTACTGTCACTCTGGGAGTTGGGATGTACACGGTCTCTCACTCTGGGAGTTCGGATGCACACGGACTCTCACTCTGGGAGTTGGGATGTACACAGACTCTCACTCTGGGAGTTGGGATGTACACGGACTCTCTCTGGGAGTTGTGATGTACACGTACTCTCACTCTGGGAGTTGGGATGTACACGGACTCTCAATCTGGGAGTTGGGATGTACACAAACTCTCACTCTGGGAGTTGGGATGTACACCGACTCTCACTCTGGGATTTGGGATGTACATGGACTCTCTCTCTGGGAGTTGGGATGTACATGGGCTCTCACTCTGGGAGTTGGGATGTACACCGACTCTCACTCTGGGAGCTGGGATGTACATGGGCTCTCACTCTGGGAGTTGGGATGCACACGGGCTCTCACTCTGGGAGTTGGGATGTACACGGGCTCTCACTCTGGGAGCTGGGCTGTACACGGACTCTCACTCTGGGAGTTGGGATGTACACGGGCTCGCACTCTGGGAGTTGGGATGTTCACAGTCTCTCACTCTGGGAGTTGGGATGTACACGGACTCTCACTCTGGGAGTTGAGATGTACACGGACTCTCAATCTGGGAGTTGGGATGTTCACAGGCTCTCATTCTAGGATTTGGGATGTGCACAGACTCTCACTCTGGGAGTTGCGATGTAGACGGACTTTCACTCTTGGTATTGGGATGTACATGGACTCTCACTCTGGGAGTTGGGATGTACACGGACTCTCACTCTCACTCTGGGAGTTGGGATGTACACGGACTCTCTCTGGGAGTTGGGATGTACACAGACTCTCACTCTGGGAGTTGGGATGTATACGGGCTCTCACTCTGGGAGTTGGGATGCACACGGACTCTCACTCTGGGAGTTGGGATGTACACAGGCTCGCACTCTGGGAGTTGGGATGTACACAGACTCTCAATCTGGGAGTTGGGATGTACACAGACTCTCACTCTGGGAGTTGGGATGAACACCGATTCTCACTCTGGGAGCTGGGATGTACATGGGCTCTCACTCTGGGAGTTGGGATGCCCACGGGCTCTCACTCTGGGAGTTGGGATGTACACGGGCTCTCACTCTGGGAGTTGGGATGTACACGGACTCTCACTCTGGGAGTTGGGATGTACACGGACTCTCTCTGGGAGTTGGGATGTACACGGACTCTCACTCTGGGAGTTGGGATGTACACGGACTCTCATTCTGTGAGTTGGGATGTATACGGCTCTCACTCTCACTCTGGGAGTTGGGATATACACGGGCTCGCACTCTGGGATTTGGGATGTTCACAGTCTCTCACTCTGGGAGTTGGGATGTACACGGACTCTCACTTTCGGAGTTGGGATGTAGACGGACTCTCACTCTGGGTATTGGGATGTACACGGACTCTCACTCTCACTCTGGGAGTTGGGATGTACACGGAATCTCACTCTGGGAGTTGGGATGTACACAGACTCTCACTTTGGGAGTTAGAATGTACACGGACTCTCACTCTGGGAGTTGGGATGTTCACCGACTCTCACTCTGGGAGCTGGGATGTACATGGGCTCTCACTCTGGGAGTTGGGATGCACACGGGCTCTCACTCTGGGAGTTGGGATGTACACGGGCTCTCACTCTGGGAGCTGGGCTGTACACGGACTCTCACTCTGGGAGTTGGGATGTACACGGACTCTCTCTGGGAGTTGGGATGTACACGGACTCTCACTCTGGGAGTTGGGATGTACACGGACTCTCACTCTGTGAGTTGGGATGTTCACGGACTCTCACTCTCACTCTGGGAGTTGGGATATACACGGGCTCGCACTCTGGGAGTTGGAATGTTCACAGTCTCTCACTCTGGGAGTTGGGATGTACACGGACTCTCAATCTGGGAGTTGGGATGTTCACAGGCTCTCATTCTAGGATTTGGGATGTGCACAGACTCTCACTCTGGGAGTTGCGATGTAGACGGACTTTCACTCTTGGTATTGGGATGTACATGGACTCTCACTCTGGGAGTTGGGATGTACACGGACTCGCACTCTCACTCTGGGAGTTGGGATGTACACGGACTCTCTCTGGGAGTTGGGACGTACACGGACTCTCACTCTGGGAGTTGGGATGTATACGGGCTCTCACTCTGGGAGTTGCAATGCACACGGACTCTCACTCTGGGAGTTGGGATGTACACAGGCTCGCACTCTGGGAGTTGGGATGTACACGGACTCTCACTCTGGGAGTTGGGATGTACACAGACTCTCAATCTGGGAGTTGGAATGTACACAGACTCTCACTCTGGGAGTTGGGATGTACACCGATTCTCACTCTGGGAGCTGGGATGTACATGGGCTCTCACTCTGGGAGTTGGGATGCCCACGGGCTCTCACTCTGGGAGTTGGGATGTACACGGGCTCTCACTCTGGGAGTTGGGATGTACACGGACTCTCACTCTGGGAGTTGGTATGTACACGGACTCTCTCTGGGAGTTGGGATGTACACGGACTCTCACTCTGGGAGTTGGGATCTTCACAGACTCTCACTCTGGGAGTTGGGATGTACACGGACTCTCACTGTGGGAGTTGGGATGTACACGGGCTCTCAATCTGGGAGTTGGGATGCACACGGACTCTCACTGTGGGAGTTGGGATGTAGTCGGGCTCTCACTCTGGGAGTCGGGATGCACACGGGCTCTCACTCTGGGAGTTGGGATGTACACGGACTCTCACTGTGGGAGTTGGGATGTGCACGGACTCTCACTGTGGGAGTTGGGATGTACACGGACTCTCACTCTGGGAGTTGGGATCTTCACAGACTCTCACTCTGGGAGTTGGGATGTACACGGACTCTCACTGTGGGAGTTGGGATGTACACGGGCTCTCAATCTGGGAGTTGGGATGCACACGGACTCTCACTCTGGGAGTTGGGATATACACGGGCTCGCACTCTGGGAGGTGAGATGTACACAGACTCTCACTCTGGGAGCTGGGAAGTACACGGACTCTCACTCTGGGAGTTGGGCTGTACACGGACTCTCACTGTGGGAGTTGGGATGTACACGGGCTCTCAATCTGGGAGTTGGGATGCACACGGACTCTCACTCTGGGAGTTGGGATATACACGGGCTCGCACTCTGGGAGTTGAGATGTACACAGACTCTCACTCTGGGAGCTGGGAAGTACACGGACTCTCACTCTGGGAGTTGGGATGTACACGGACTCTCAGTCTGGGAGTTGGGATGTACACGGACTCTCACTCTGGGATTTGGGGTGTACACGGACTCTTACTGTCACTCTGGGAGTTGGGATGTACACGGTCTCTCACTCTGGGAGTTCGGATGCACACGGACTCTCACTCTGGGAGTTGGGATGTACACAGACTCTCACTCTGGGAGTTGGGATGTACACGGACTCTCTCTGGGAGTTGTGATGTACACGTACTCTCACTTTGGGAGTTGGGATGTACACGGACTCTCAATCTGGGAGTTGGGATGTACACAGCCTCTCACTCTGCGAGTTGGGATGTACACAAACTCTCACTCTGGGAGTTGGGATGTACACGGGCTCTCACTCTGGGAGTTGGGATGTACACCGACTCTCACTCTGGGAGCTGGGATGTACATGGGCTCTCACTCTGGGAGTTGGGATGCACACGGGCTCTCACTCTGGGAGTTGGGATGTACACGGGCTCTCACTCTGGGAGCTGGGCTGTACACGGACTCTCACTCTGGGAGTTGGGATGTACACGGGCTCGCACTCTGGGAGTTGGGATGTTCACAGTCTCTCACTCTGGGAGTTGGGATGTACACGGACTCTCACTCTGGGAGTTGAGATGTACACGGACTCTCAATCTGGGAGTTGGGATGTTCACAGGCTCTCATTCTAGGATTTGGGATGTGCACAGACTCTCACTCTGGGAGTTGCGATGTAGACGGACTTTCACTCTTGGTATTGGGATGTACATGGACTCTCACTCTGGGAGTTGGGATGTACACGGACTCTCACTCTCACTCTGGGAGTTGGGATGTACACGGACTCTCTCTGGGAGTTGGGATGTACACGGACTCTCACTCTGGGAGTTGGGATGTATACGGGCTCTCACTCTGGGAGTTGGGATGCACACGGACTCTCACTCTGGGAGTTGGGATGTACACAGGCTCGCACTCTGGGAGTTGGGATGTACACGGACTCTCACTCTGGGAGTTGGGATGTACACAGACTCTCAATCTGGGAGTTGGGATGTACACAGACTCTCACTCTGGGAGTTGGGATGTACACCGATTCTCACTCTGGGAGCTGGGATGTACATGGGCTCTCACTCTGGGAGTTGGGATGCCCACGGGCTCTCACTCTGGGAGTTGGGATGTACACGGGCTCTCACTCTGGGAGTTGGGATGTACACGGACTCTCACTCTGGGAGTTGGGATGTACACGGACTCTCTCTGGGAGTTGGGATGTACACGGACTCTCACTCTGGGAGTTGGGATGTACACGGACTCTCATTCTGTGAGTTGGGATGTATACGGCTCTCACTCTCACTCTGGGAGTTGGGATATACACGGGCTCGCACTCTGGGATTTGGGATGTTCACAGTCTCTCACTCTGGGAGTTGGGATGTACACGGACTCTCACTTTCGGAGTTGGGATGTAGACGGACTCTCACTCTGGGTATTGGGATGTACACGGACTCTCACTCTCACTCTGGGAGTTGGGATGTACACGGACTCTCACTCTGGGAGTTGGGATGTACACAGACTCTCACTTTGGGAGTTAGAATGTACACGGACTCTCACTCTGGGAGTTGGGATGTTCACCGACTCTCACTCTGGGAGCTGGGATGTACATGGGCTCTCACTCTGGGAGTTGGGATGCACACGGGCTCTCACTCTGGGAGTTGGGATGTACACGGGCTCTCACTCTGGGAGCTGCGCTGTACACGGACTCTCACTCTGGGAGTTGGGATGTACACGGACTCTCTCTGGGAGTTGGGATGTACACGGACTCTCACTCTGGGAGTTGGGATGTACACGGACTCTCACTCTGTGAGTTGGGATGTTCACGGACTCTCACTCTCACTCTGGGAGTTGGGATATACACGGGCTCGCACTCTGGGAGTTGGGATGTTCACAGTCTCTCACTCTGGGAGTTGGGATGTACACGGACTCTCACTCTGGGAGTTGAGATGTACACGGACTCTCAATCTGGGTGTTGGGATGTTCACAGGCTCTCATTCTAGGATTTGGGATGTGCACAGACTCTCACTCTGGGAGTTGCGATGTAGACGGACTTTCACTCTTGGTATTGGGATGTACATGGACTCTCACTCTGGGAGTTGGGATGTACACGGACTCTCACTCTCACTCTGGGAGTTGGGATGTACACGGACTCTCTCTGGGAGTTGGGATGTACACGGACTCTCACTCTGGGAGTTGGGATGTATACGGGCTCTCACTCTGGGAGTTGGGATGCACACGGACTCTCACTCTGGGAGTTGGGATGTACACAGGCTCGCACTCTGGGAGTTGGGATGTACACGGACTCTCACTCTGGGAGTTGGGATGTACACAGACTCTCAATCTGGGAGTTGGGATGTACACAGACTCTCACTCTGGGAGTTGGGATGTACACCGATTCTCACTCTGGGAGCTTGGATGTACATGGGCTCTCACTCTGGGAGTTGGGATGCCCACGGGCTCTCACTCTGGGAGTTGGGATGTACACGGGCTCTCACTCTGGGAGTTGGGATGTACACGGACTCTCACTCTGGGAGTTGGGATGTACACGGACTCTCTCTGGGAGTTGGGATGTACACGGACTCTCACTCTGGGAGTTGGGATGTACACGGACTCTCATTCTGTGAGTTGGGATGTATACGGCTCTCACTCTCACTCTGGGAGTTGGGATATACACGGGCTCGCACTCTGGGAGTTGGGATGTTCACAGTCTCTCACTCTGGGAGTTGGGATGTACACGGACTCTCACTTTCGGAGTTGGGATGTAGACGGACTCTCACTCTGGGTATTGGGATGTACACGGACTCTCACTCTCACTCTGGGAGTTGGGATGTACACGGACTCTCTCTGGGAGTTGGGATGTACACAGACTCTCACTTTGGGAGTTAGAATGTACACGGACTCTCACTCTGGGAGTTGGGATATACACGGGCTCGCATTCTGGGAGTTGGGATGTACACGGACTCTCACTCTGGGAGTTGGGATGCACACGGGCTCTCACTCTGGGAGTTGGGATGTACACGGGCTCGCATTCTGGGAGTTGGGATGTACACGGACTCTTACTCTGGGAGTTGGGATGCACACGGGCTCTCACTCTGGGAGTTGGGATGTCCACGGACTCTCACTCTGGGAGTTGGGATGTTCACAGACTCTCACTGTGGGTGTTGGGATGTATTCGGGCTCTCACTCTGGGAGTTGGGATGTACACGGACTCTCACTCTGTGAGTTGGGATCTTCACAGACTCTCACTCTGGGAGTTTGGATGTACACGGACTCTCACTGTGGGAGTTGGGATGTACACGGGCTCTCAATCTGGGAGTTGAGATGCACATGGACTCTCACTCTGGGAGTTGGGATGCACACGGACTCTCACTCTGGGAGTTGGGATGTACACAGGCTCGCACTCTGGGAGTTGGGATGTACACGGACTCTCACTCTGGGAGTTGGGATGTACACAGACTCTCAATCTGGGAGTTGGGATGTACACAGACTCTCACTCTGGGAGTTGGGATGTACACCGATTCTCACTCTGGGAGCTGGGATGTACATGGGCTCTCACTCTGGGAGTTGGGATGCCCACGGGCTCTCACTCTGGGAGTTGGGATGTACACGGGCTCTCACTCTGGGAATTGGGATGTACACGGACTCTCACTCTGGGAGTTGGGATGTACACGGACTCTCTCTGGGAGTTGGGATGTACACGGACTCTCACTCTGGGAGTTGGGATGTACACGGACTCTCATTCTGTGAGTTGGGATGTATACGGCTCTCACTCTCACTCTGGGAGTTGGGATATACACGGGCTCGCACTCTGGGAGTTGGGATGTTCACAGTCTCTCACTCTGGGAGTTGGGATGTACACGGACTCTCACTTTCGGAGTTGGGATGTAGACGGACTCTCACTCTGGGTATTGGGATGTACACGGACTCTCACTCTCACTCTGGGAGTTGGGATGTACACGGACTCTCTCTGGGAGTTGGGATGTACACAGGCTCGCACTCTGGGAGTTGGGATGTACACGGACTCTCACTCTGGGAGTTGGGATGTACACAGACTCTCACTTTGGGAGTTAGAATGTACATGGACTCTCACTCTGGGAGTTGGGATATACACGGGCTCGCATTCTGGGAGTTGGGATGTACACGGACTCTCACTCTGGGAGTTGGGATGCACACGGGCTCTCACTCTGGGAGTTGGGATGTACACGGGCTCGCATTCTGGGAGTTGGGATGTACACGGACTCTTACTCTATGAGTTGGGATGCACACGGGCTCTCACTGTGGGAGTTGGGATGTCCACGGACTCTCACTCTGGGAGTTGGGATGTTCACAGACTCTCACTGTGGGTGTTGGGATGTATTCGGGCTCTCACTCTGGGAGTTGGGATGTACACGGACTCTCACTCTGTGAGTTGGGATCTTCACAGACTCTCACTCTGGGAGTTTGGATGTACACGGACTCTCACTGTGGGCGTTGGGATGTACACGGGCTCTCAATCTGGGAGTTGAGATGCACATGGACTCTCACTCTGGGAGTTGGGATATACACGGGCTCTCACTCTGGGAGTTGGGATGTACACCGGCTCGCACTCTGGGAGTTGGGATGTACACGGACTGTCACTCTGGGAGTTGGGATATACAAGGACTCTCACTCTGGGAGTTGGGATGTTCACAGACTCTCACTCTGGGAGTTGGGATGTACACGGACTCTCACTCTGGGAGTTGGGATGTACACAGGCTCGCACTCTGGGAGTTGAGATGTACACAGACTCTCACTCTGGGAGCTGAGATGTACACGGACTCTCACTCTGGGAGTTGGGATGTACACGGACTCTCAGTCTGGGAGTTGGGATGTACACGGACTCTCACTCTGGGATTTGGGATGTACACGGACTCTTACTGTCACTCTGGGAGTTGGGATGTACACGGGCTCTCACTCTGGGAGTTTGGATGCACACGGACTCTCACTCTGGGAGTTGGGATGTACACAGACTCTCACTCTGGGAGTTGGGATGTACACGGACTCTCTCTGGGAGTTGTGATGTACACGGACTCTCACTCTGGGAGTTGGGATGTACACGGACTCTCAATCTGGGAGTTGGGATGTACACAGCCTCTCACTCTGGGAGTTGGGATGCACACGTTCTCTCACTCTGGGAGTTGGGATGTACACGGACTCTCACTCTGGGAGTTGGGATGTACACGGACTCTGACTCTGGGAGTTGGGATGTACACGGTCTCTCACTCTGGGAGTTGGGATGTACACGGACTCTCAATCTGGGAGTTGGGATGTACACAGCCTCTCACTCCGGGAGTTGGGATGTGCACAAACTCTCACTCTAGGAGTTGGAATGTACACCGACTCTCACTCTGGGAGTTGGGATGTACACGGACTCTCACTCTGGGAGTTGGGATGTACACAGGCTCGCACTCTGGGAGTTGAGATGTACACAGACTCTCACTCTGGGAGCTGAGTTGTACACGGACTCTCACTCTCGGAGTTGGGATGTACACGGACTCTCAGTCTGGGAGTTGGGATGTACACGGACTCTCACTCTGGGATTTGGGATGTACACGGACTCTTACTGTCACTCTGGGAGTTGGGATGTACACGGGCTCTCACTCTGGGAGTTTGGATGCACACGGACTCTCACTCTGGGAGTTGGGATGTACACAGACTCTCACTCTGGGAGTTGGGATGTACACGGACTCTCTCTGGGAGTTGTGATGTACACGGACTCTCACTCTGGGAGTTGGGATGTACACGGACTCTCAATCTGGGAGATGGGATGTACACAGCCTCTCACTCCGGGAGTTGGGATGTGCACAAACTCTCACTCTAGGAGTTGGGATGTACACCGACTCTCACTCTGGGAGTTGGGATGTACACGGACTCTCACTCTGGGAGTTGTGATGTACACGGGCTCTCACTCTGGGAGTTGGGATCTACACGGGCTCTCACTCTGGGAGTTCGGATGTACACGGGCTCTCACTCTGGGAGTTGGGATGTACACGGACTCTGACTCTGGGAGTTGGGATGTACACTGACTCTCACTCTGAGAGTTGGGATGTACACGGACTCTCTCTGGGAGTTGGGATGTACACGGACTCTTACTCTGGGAGTTGGGATGTACACGGACTCTCACTCTCACCGGGAGGAGGGGCGTGACCGAGGGAGAGTTACCGGAGGAGGGGTTTCAGCGTCTGCAGAGGGGAGTGAGGCACTGAGGGAGGTGGGCGTGACGCTCTTCTACCTGTGACGGTCGGAGTTGCCCGTTGTGAAGCCGCAGCTGGATCCTACACAGTCTGAGTCACTGCCGCCCACGGGACGTTCTGGCCTTCGGATATTGTCGAGAGCGAGCATTGTGTTCAGGGAGCTGCAAAGATACTTTCCTGTATCCGTCACCGCATCAATACTCTGGAACAACCCTTGCAGCCAAAGAGACTGCCTGATTAAACGGGATGGACTGGCATTGCGTCTGAAGAGGATTAAAATCTTGAATCATTCGAACCTCAATTCCCAACAGGACACAGACTGAGGCTGAAGGTGTGTCGCCTTCGAGCCGCTTCATTCTGCAAATGGCATAATATCCAGTTACCCCCTGCCCCCCGAGTGGGCTGATCACCACGATAGAAACCGCCCCCCCCGCCCCCCCCTTGCCCCCCTCAGTAACCCCCTCGCACTCCCCCTCCCGCTCTCCCCCTCTCTCCCCCTCGCTCTCCCCCCTCGCTCTCCCCCCTCGCACTCCCCCCTCGCTCTCCCCCTCGCTCTCCCCTCGCTCCCCCTCGCTCTCCGCCCCCTCGCTCTGACCCTCGCTCTCCCCCCTCGCTCTCTCCCCCTCGCTCTCCCCCCCTCCTCTCTCCCCTCGCTCTCCCCCCTCGCACACCCCCTCGCTCTCCCCCCCCGCTCTCCCCCCTCGCTCTCCCCCCCTCGCACTCCCCCCTCGCTCTCCCCCCTCGCACTCCCCCCTCGCTCCCCCCCCTCGCACTCCCCCTCGCTCTCCCCCCTCGCTCTCTCCCCCTCGCACTCCCCCCTCGCTCTCCCCCCTCGCTCTCTCCCTCGCACTCTCCCCTCGCTCTCCCCCCTCGCTCTCCCCCCTCGCTCTCCCCCCTCGCTCTCCCCCCGCTCTCCCCCCTCGCTCTCTCCCCCTCGCACTCCCCCCTCGCTCTTCGCCCCTCGCTCTCCCCTCGCTCCCCCCGCTCTCCCCCCGCTCTCCCCCTCGCTCTCCCCCCTCGCTCTCCCCCCTCGCTCTGCCCCTCGCTCTTCGCCCCCTTCGCTCTCCCCCTCGGTCTCCCCCTCGCTCTCCCCCCTCGCTCTCCCCTCACTCTCCCCGTCGCTCTCCCGCCTCGCTCTCTCCCTCGCTCTCCCCTCGCTCTCCCCCCTCACTCTCCCCCTCGCTCTCCCCCTCGCTCTCCCCCTCGCTCTCCCCCTCGCTCTCCCCGTCGCTCTCCCCCCTCGCTCTCCCCCTCGCCTCTCCCCTCGCTCTACCCCCTCGCTCTACCCCCTCGCTCTGCCCCTCGCTCTCCCCCTCGCTCTCCCCCTCAGTCTCCCCCTCGCTCTCCCCCTTCGCTCTCCGCCTCGCTCTCCCCCCTCGCTCTCCCCCCTTGCTCTCCCCCTCGCTCTCCCCCTTGCTTTCCCCCTCGCTCTCCCCCCCTCGCTCTGCCCCTCACTCTTCGCCCCCTCGCTCTCTCCCCCTCGCTCTCACCCCTCGGTCTCCCCCTCGCTCTCCCCCTCGCTCTCCCCCCTCGCTCTCGCCCCTCGGTCTCCCCCTCGCTCTCCCCCTCGCTCACCCCCCTCGCGCTCTTCCCCTTGCTCTCTCCCCCCTCGCTCTCCCCCTCGCTCTCCCCCCCTCGCTCTACTCCTCGCTCTCCCCCCTCGCTCTACTCCTCGCTCTCCTCCTCGCTCTCCCCCTCGCTTTCTCCCCCTCGCTCCCCCTCGCTCTCCCCCCTCGTTCTCCCCCTTCGCTCCCCCCTTGCTCTCCCCCTCGCTCTCCCGCCTCGCTCCCCTTTCGCTCCCCTCTCTCTCTCCCCTTCGCTACCCCCTTGCTCTCCCCCCTCGCTCTACCCACCCTCGCTTTCTCGCTCGCTCTCTCCCTCGCTCTCACCCTCGCTCTCCCCCGTCGATTGCTCCTTCGCTTGCTCCCTCGCTCTCCCCCCTCGCTCTCCCCCCTCGCTTTCTCCCTTTCGCTCCCCCCCCACGCTCCCCCCCACGCTCCCCACCACGCTCCCCCCACCACGCTCCCCCCCTCGCTCTCCCCCTCGCTCTCTGCCCCCCCTCACTCTCCCCCCTCGCTTTCTCCCTTTCGCTCCCCCCCCACGCTCCCCCCCACGCTTCCCACCACGCTCCCCCCCTCTCGCTCGCCCCCCTCGCTCTCCCCCCTCCTCGCTCTCCCCCTCGCTCTCTGCCCCCCCTCACCCTCCCCCCTCGCGCCCTCCCCCGTCTCGCTCTTCCCCACTCGGGAGGGTAGGGATTACCTGCCCCAATTCCCGAGCTGTGAGAGTTCGGATGAGAACCTCGTGTAATCGCAGAGAGACAGGAGTTGCCTCGTCTGATTGGCCACACACAGGACGACACAGCCAATGGGCCAGAGTTTGGACACACGTGCTCCAAATTACCAGCCAATCGGGTAAAGCTAAAGCTTTGGAGGCAGCAATCTTCCTATTGGCTGGCCTGCTGCCTGTCTATTCTCGAGTTGAGACTTTAATATAATGGCCGTTCCCCCATCATCGCTGGGGCAACATCCTGCAACTCCCCAACACCCCACGTCCGCCGCCACTCAAAGACAAGGCCCAGCACCCCTCCTCGGTGACTGGGGATGGCCAATCAATGCCAGCCTTGCCAGCATTGTTCATTTCAGTGCAAAAAATTTAACAAACTTTCATGCGACAGATTCGCAGCTGCCGCTGGCTCCACTGTAGCAAGCCGATCAAGGTGAAGAGGAGGAGGGTCAGGGGTTGGTGCAGTGTCCCCACACCCGGGGAACTTGTGAGCTGCAGTCAGATTGCTCTGGGACTGAGTGAGCACGTCAACAGGAAATGACATCAAGAGGGCTCACTCATCTGCAAATTCGAAACCTTTAGTAAGTTTCAACTGGTTTCATTATCATTACGTTCTGTCTCTGACTTCCTCACCAATTCCCTACTCCCTGTCTCCGACTTCCTCACCAATTCCCTACTCCCTGTCTCCGATCTTCTCTCCAATTCCCTACTCCCTGTCTCCGATCCTCTCTCCAATTCCCTACTCCCTGTCTCCAATCTTCTCACCAATTCCCTACTCCCTGTCTCCGATCCTCTCACCAATTCCCTACTCCCTGTCTCTGATCCTCTCACCAATTCCCTACTCCCTGTCTCCGATGTTCTCTCACCAATTCCCTACTCCC
The DNA here is from genome assembly GCF_052327205.1 of Somniosus microcephalus. NCBI lineage: Eukaryota > Metazoa > Chordata > Chondrichthyes > Squaliformes > Somniosidae > Somniosus > Somniosus microcephalus. The sequence continues at coordinate 3,934,539 of NC_141017.1, read as the reverse complement.
TGTCTCCGATCCTCTCACCAATTCCCTACTCCCTGTCTCCGATCTTCTCTCCAATTCCCTACTCCCTGTCTCTGATCCTCTCACCAATTCCCTACTCCCTGTCTCCGATCTTCTCACCAATTCCCTACTCCCTGTCTCCGATCTTCTCTCCAATTCCCTACTCCCTGTCTCTGATCCTCTCTCCAATTGCCTACTCCCTGTCTCCGATGTTCTCACCAATTCCCTACTCCCTGTCTCCGATCCTCTCACCAATTCCCTACTCACTGTCTCCGATCTACTCACTAATTCCCTACTCCCTGTCTCCGATCCTCTCACCAATTCCCTACTCCCTGTCTCCGATCCTCTCTCCAATTCCCTACTCCCTGTCTCCGATCTTCTCTCCAATTCCCTACTCCCTGTCTCCGATCCTCTCACCAATTCCCTACTCCCTGTCTCTGATCTTCTCTCCAATTCCCTACTCCCTGTCTCCGATCTACTCACCAATTCCCTACTCCCTGTCTCCGATCTTCTCTCCAATTCCCTACTCCCTGTCTCCGATCCTCTCTCCAATTCCCTACTCCCTGTCTCCAATCTTCTCACCAATTCCCTACTCCCTGTCTCCGATCCTCTCTCCAATTCCCTACTCCCTGTCTCCAATCTTCTCACCAATTCCCTACTCCCTGTCTCCGATCCTCTCACCAATTCCCTACTCCCTGTCTCTGATACTCTCACCAATTCCCTACTCCCTGTCTCCGATGTTCTCTCACCAATTCCCTACTCCCTGTCTCCGATCCTCTCACCAATTCCCTACTCCCTGTCTCCGATGTTCTCTCACCAATTCCCTACTCCCTGTCTCCGATCTTCTCTCCAATTCCCTACTCCCTGTCTCTGATCCTCTCACCAATTCCCTACTCCCTGTCTCCGATCTTCTCACCAATTCCCTACTCCCTGTCTCCGATCTACTCACTAATTCCCTACTCCCTGTCTCCGATCTTCTCTCCAATTCCCTACTCCCTGTCTCTGATCCTCTCTCCAATTCCCTACTCCCTGTCTCCGATGTTCTCACCAATTCCCTACTCCCTGTCTCCGATCCTCTCACCAATTCCCTACTCCCTGTCTCCGATCTACTCACTAATTCCCTACTCCCTGTCTCTGATCCTCTCACCAATTCCCTACTCCCTGTCTCCGATCCTCTCTCCAATTCCCTACTCCCTGTCTCCGATCTTCTCTCCAATTCCCTACTCCCTGTCTCCGATCCTCTCACCAATTCCCTACTCCCTGTCTCTGATCTTCTCTCCAATTCCCTACTCCCTGTCTCCGATCTACTCACCAATTCCCTACTCCCTGTCTCTGATCTTCTCTCCAATTCCCTACTCCCTGTCTCCGATCTTCTCTCCAATTCCCTACTCCCTGTCTCCCATCTACTCACCAATTCCCTACTCCCTGTCTCCGATCCTCTCACCAATTCCCTACTCCCTGTCTCCGATCCTCTCACGAATTCCCTACTCCCTGTCTCTGATCCTCTCACCAATTCCCTACTCCCTGTCTCCGATCCTCTCTCCAATTCCCTACTCCCTGTCTCCGATCTTCTCTCCAATTCCCTACTCCCTGTCTCCGATCCTCTCACCAATTCCCTACTCCCTGTCTCTGATCTTCTCTCCAATTCCCTACTCCCTGTCTCCGATCTACTCACCAATTCCCTACTCCCTGTCTCTGATCTTCTCTCCAATTCCCTACTCCCTGTCTCCGATCTTCTCTCCAATTCCCTACTCCCTGTCTCCCATCTACTCACCAATTCCCTACTCCCTGTCTCCGATCCTCTCACCAATTCCCTACTCCCTGTCTCCGATCCTCTCACGAATTCCCTACTCCCTGTCTCCGATCCTCTCACCAATTCCCTACTCCCTGTCTCTGATCTTCTCACCAATTCCCTACTCCCTGTCTCCGATCTTCTCACCAATTCGCTACTCCCTGTCTCCGATCTTCTCACCAATTCCCTACTCCCTGTCTCCGATCTTCTCTCCAATTCCCTACTCCCTGTCTCCGATCTTCTCACCAATTCCCTACTCCCTGTCTCCGATCTTCTCACCAATTCCCTACTCCCTGTCTCTGATCTTCTCACCAATTCCCTACTCCCTGTCTCCGATCTTCTTACCAATTCCCTACTCCCTGTCTCCGATCTTCTCACCAATTCCCTACTCCCTGTCTCTGATCTTCTCTCCAATTCCCTACTCCCTGTCTCCGATCTTCTCACCAATTCCCTACTCCCTGTCTCTGATCTTCTCTCCAATTCCCTACTCCCTGTCTCTGATCTTCTCACCAATTCCCTACTCCCTGTCTCCGATCCTCTCACCAATTCCCTACTCCCTGTCTCTGATCTTCTCTCCAATTCCCTACTCCCTGTCTCCGATCCTCTCACCAATTCCCTACACCCTGTCTCCGATCTTCTCTCCAATTCCCTACTCCTTGTCTCCGATCTTCTCACCAATTCCCTACACCCTGTCTCCGATCTTCTCTCCAATTCCCTACTCCCTGTCTCCGATCCTCTCACCAATTCCCTACTCCCTGTCTCCGATCCTCTCACCAATTCCCAACTCCCTGTCTCCGATCCTCTCACCAATTCCCCACTCCCTGTCTCCGATCTTCTCACCAATTCCCTTCTCCTTGTCTCTGATCTTCTCACCAATTCCCTACTCCCTGTCTCCGATCTTCTCTCCAATTCCCTACTCCCTGTCTCCGACCTTCTCACCAATTCCCTACTCCCTGTCTCTGATCCTCTCTCCAATTCCCTACTCCCTGTCTCCGATCCTCTCACCAATTCCCTACTCCCTGTCTCCGACCTTCTCACCAATTCCCTACTCCCTGTCTCCGATCCTCTCACCAATTCCCTACTCCCTGTCTCTGATCTTCTCTCCAATTCCCTACTCCCTGTCTCCAATCTACTCACCAATTCCCTACTCCCTGTCTCCGATCCTCTCTCCAATTCCCTACTCCCTGTCTCTGATCTTCTCTCCAATTCCCTACTCCCTGTCTCCGATCCTCTCACCAATTCCCTACTCCCTGTCTCCGATCCTCTCACCAATTCCCTACTCCCTGTCTCCGATCCTCTCACCAATTCCCTACTCCCTGTCTCCGATCTTCTCACCAATTCCCTACTCCCTGTCTCTGATCTTCTCTCCAATTCCCTACTCCCTGTCTCCGATCTTCTCACCAATTCCCTACTCCCTGTCTCCGATCCTCTCACCAATTCCCTACTCCCTGTCTCTGATCTTCTCTCCAATTCCCTACTCCAATTTCCAATTATCCAATTAAAATGCTTTATTGGCATGAAAGTTTACAGAGAACCATATTGCCAAAGCTTACATAGCAAAAAGGTACAGTTTTCCAACATTCTGTAGGTGTCAATCGATTTGACATTTGTTGGGTACATACAATATTACTTTTAAACAATATTAATTTTAAACAGTCTTTGTACTTCATTTGGTACGTTCAATATTAATTTTAAACAGTCTTAATTTTAAACAGTCCTCAGGTTGTGACATGTTGTTACATATTTGGCCCCAAGGTATGGTCTGTCTCCTTCTCCTAGGACTAATCTCAATTTTGACAGATCATCCAATTCCTTGAAATCTGGGGTTCTTTGGCTTAGCTTGTTGAATAATATGTTTCTTGATGTGTTGAATTTTTCGCATTTTAGGAGGAAATGCATTTCTGTTTCAACCTCGCCAGCCAGACATTGATCGCATATTCTATTCTCTCTAGGCTGCCAGGATTTCTTGTATCTGCCTTTTTCAATTTCCAGTTGGTGGTCGCTTAGTCTGTACCTGGTGAGGGTCTGTCTCTGTTTTGTGTCTCTGATGGTCGTGAGGTAGTCTGCCAGTTTATATTCTCTTTTTAGGGCCCGGTAACATTCTAATCTGCTTTGGCTTTCGGTTATTTTGTTCCAATGTTCCAGGTAGGTTTCTTTGCATTTTTTAATGATTTGGTTCACTCGGATTGGTGTTTGGGCGGCTGTGTTGGTCTGGGGCTGGTCAGGGTCCGGCTGAGTACTTAGTTTCCGTAGCAGCTGACTCAGGGGACTCTTTTCTGGGTTTAGCTCTTGGGTCTGAAAGGCTTTGAAATGAAGGGTGTCTGGGGAGCTAGATTTGAGGTGATTTAGGAAGTTTAGTGCTCGTTTTTGGATGTTTATTATCAGTGGGTATCTGCCTAGTTCGGCTCTGCATGCATTTGTTGGCGTTTTCCTTTGGGTGCGAAGGATGCTTCGGCAGAATTCTGCATGTAGGGCTTCTATTGTATGTTTTTCCCATTTAGTGTAGCTTTGGTGCAATTCCCTACTCCCTGTCTCTGATCTTCTCACCAATTCCCTACTCCCTGTCTCCGATCCTCTCACCAATTCCCTACTCCCTGTCTCTGATCTTCTCTCCACTTCCCTACTCCCTGTCTCCGATCCTCTCACCAATTCCCTACACCCTGTCTCCGATCTTCTCTCCAATTCCCTACTCCTTGTCTCCGATCTTCTCACCAATTCCCTACACCCTGTCTCCGATCTTCTCTCCAATTCCCTACTCCTTGTCTCCGATCTTCTCTCCAATTCCCTACTCCTTGTCTCCGATCCTCTCACCAATTCCCTACTCCCTGCCTCTGATCCTCTCACCAATTCCCTACTCCCTGTCTCCGATCCTCTCACCAATTCCCTACTCCCTGTCTCAAATCCTCTCACCAATTCCCTACTCCCTGTCTCCGATCCTCTCACCAATTCCCCACTCCCTGTCTCTGATCTTCTCACCAATTCCCTTCTCCTTGTCTCTGATCTTCTCACCAATTCCCTACTCCCTGTCTCCGATCTTCTCTCCAATTCCCTACTCCCTGTCTCCGACCTTCTCACCAATTCCCTACTCCCTGTCTCTGATCCTCTCTCCAATTCCCTACTCCCTGTCTCCGATCCTCTCACCAATTCCCTACTCCCTGTCTCCGACCTTCTCACCAAATCCCTACTCCCTGTCTCCGATCCTCTCACCAATTCCCTACTCCCTGTCTCCGATCCTCTCACCAATTCCCTACTCCCTGTCTCCGATCTTCTCACCAATTCCCTACTCCCTGTCTCTGATCTTCTCACCAATTCCCTACTCCCTGTCTCCGATCTTCTCACCAATTCCCTACTCCCTGTCTCCGATCCTCTCACCAATTCCCTACTCCCTGTCTCCGATCCTCTCACCAATTCCCTACTCCCTGTCTCCGATCTACTCACCAATTCCCTACTCCCTGTCTCCGATCCTCTCACCAATTCCCTACTCCCTGTCTCCGATCCTCTCACCAATTCCCTACTCCCTGTCTCCGATCCTCTCACCAATTCCCTACTCCCTGTCTCTGATCCTCTCACCAATTCCCTACTCCCTGTCTCCGATCTCTCCAATTCCCTACTCCCTGTCTCCGATCTCTCCAATTCCCTACTCCCTGTCTCCGATCTCTCCAATTCCCTACTCCCTGTCTCCGACCTTCTCACCAATTCCCTGCTCCCTGTCTCTGATCTTCTCACCAATTCCCTACTCCCTGTCTCTGATCTTCTCTCCAATTCCCTACTCCCTGTCTCCGATCCTCTCACCAATTCCCTACTCCCTGTCTCCGATCCTCTCACCAATTCCCTACTCCCTGTCTCCGATCTTCTCTCCAATTCCCTACTCCCTGTCTCCGACCTTCTCACCAATTCCCTACTCCCTGTCTCTGATCTTCTCACCAATTCCCTACTCCCTGTCGCCGATCTTCTCTCCAATTCCCTACTCCCTGTCTCCGATCCTCTCACCAGTTCCCTACTCCCTGTCTCCGATCCTCTCACCAATTCCCTACTCCCTGTCTCCGATCCTCTCACCAATTCCCTACTCCCTGTCTCCGATCTTCTCTCCAATTCCCTACTCCCTGTCTCCGATCCTCTCACCAATTCCCTACTCCCTGTCTCCGATCTACTCACCAATTCCCTACTCCCTGTCTCCGATCTTCTCACCAATTCCCTACTCCCTGTCTCCGATCTTCTCTCCAATTCCCTACTCCCTGTCTCCGATCTTCTCACCAATTCCCTACTCCCTGTCTCCGATCTTCTCTCCAATTCCCTACTCCCTGTCTCCGATCTTCTCTCCAATTCCCTACTCCCTGTCTCCGATCTTCTCACCAATTCCCTACTCCCTGTCTCCGATCTTCTCTCCAATTCCCTACTCCCTGTCTCCGATCTTCTCTCCAATTCCCTACTCCGTCTCCGATCTTCTCTCCAATTCCCTACTCCCTGTCTCCGATCCTCTCACCAATTCCCTACTCCCTGTCTCCGACCTTCTCACCAATTCCCTACTCCCTGTCTCCGATCTTCTCACCAATTCCCTACTCCCTGTCTCCGATCTTCTCTCCAATTCCCTACTCCCTGTCTCTGATCTTCTCACCAATTCCCTACTCCCTGTCTCCGATCTTCTCTCCAATTCCCTACTCCCTGTCTCTGATCTTCTCACCAATTCCCTACTCCCTGTCTCTGATCCTCTCTCCAATTCCCTACTCCCTGTCTCCGATCCTCTCACCAATTCCCTACTCCCTGTCTCCGATCTTCTCTCCAATTCCCTACTCCCTGTCTCCGACCTTCTCACCAATTCCCTACTCCCTGTCTCCGATATTCTCTCCAATTCCCTACTCCCTGTCTCTGATCTTCTCACCAATTCCCTACTCCCTGTCTCCGATCTTCTCTCCAATTCCCTACTCCCTGTCTCTGATTTTCTCACCAATTCCCTACTCCCTGTCTCTGATCTTCTCACCAATTCCCTACTCCCTGTCTCCGATCTTCTCTCCAATTCCCTACTCCCTGTCTCTGATCTTCTCACCAATTCCCTACTCCCTGTCTCTGATCTTCTCACCAATTCCCTACTCCCTGTCTCTGATCTTCTCACCAATTCCCTACTCCCTGTCTCTGATCTTCTCTCCAATTCCCTACTCCCTGTCTCCGATCTTCTCACCAATTCCCTACTCCCTGTCTCCGATCTTCTCTCCAATTCCCTACTCCCTGTCTCCAATCCTCTCACCAGTTCACTATTCCCTGTCTCCGATCTTCTCACCAATTCCCTACTCCCTGTCTCTGACCTTGTCACCAATTCCCTACTCCCTGTCTCCGATCTTCTCACCAATTCCCTACTCCCTGTCTCCGATCCTCTCACTAATTCCCTACTCCCTGTCTCCGACCTTATCTCCAATTCCCTACTCCCTGTCTCCGATCCTCTCACCAATTCCCTACTCCCTGTCTCCGATCTTCTCTCCAATTCCCTACTCCCTGTCTCCGATCCTCTCACCAATTCCCTACTCCCTGTCTCCGATCTTCTCTCCAATTCCCTACTCCCTGTCTCCGATCTTCTCTCCAATTCCCTACTCCCTGTCTCCGATCTACTCACCAATTCCCTACTCCCTGTCTCCGATCCTCTCACCAATTCCCTACTCCCTGTCTCCGATCCTCTCACCAATTCCCTACTCCCTGTCTCCGATCCTCTCACCAATTCCCTACTCCCTGTCTCCGATCCTCTCACCAATTCCCTACTCCCTGTCTCCGATCTTCTCTCCAATTCCCTACTCCCTGTCTCTGATCCTCTCACCAATTCCCTACTCCCTGTCTCCGATCTTCTCTCCAATTCCCTACTCCCTGTCTCCGATCCTCTCACCAATTCCCTACTCCCTGTCTCCGATCCTCTCACCAATTCCCTACTCCCTGTCTCCGATCCTCTCACCAATTCCCTGCTCCCTGTCTCCGATCTTCTCTCCAATTCCCTACTCCCTGTCTCCGATCCTCTCACCAATTCCCTACTCCCTGTCTCCGATCTTCTCTCCAATTCCCTACTCCCTGTCTCCGATCTTCTCACCAATTCCCTACTCCCTGTCTCCGATCTACTCTCCAATTCCCTACTCCCTGTCTCCGATCTTCTCACCAATTCCCTACTCCCTGTCTCCGATCTACTCTCCAATTCCCTACTCCCTGTCTCCGATCTTCTCTCCAATTCCCTACTCCCTGTCTCCGATCTTCTCACCAATTCCCTACTCCCTGTCTCCGATCTTCTCACCAATTCCCTACTCCCTGTCTCCGACCTTCTCACCAATTCCCTACTCCCTGTCTCCGATCCTCTCACCAATTCCCTACTCCCTGTCTCTGATCTTCTCTCCAATTCCCTACTCCCTGTCTCCGATCCTCTCACCAATTCCCTACTCCCTGTCTCCGATCTTCTCTCCAATTCCCTACTCCCTGTCTCTGATCTTCTCACCAATTCCCTACTCCCTGTCTCTGATCTTCTCACCAATTCCCTACTCCCTGTCTCCGATCTTCCCTCCAATTCCCTACTCCCTGTCTCTGATTTTCTCACCAATTCCCTACTCCCTGTCTCTGATCTTCTCACCAATTCCCTACTCCCTGTCTCCGATCTTCTCTCCAATTCCCTACTCCCTGTCTCTGATCTTCTCACCAATTCCCTACTCCCTGTCTCTGATCTTCTCACCAATTCCCTACTCCCTGTCTCTGATCTTCTCACCAATTCCCTACTCCCTGTCTCTGATCTTCTCTCCAATTCCCTACTCCCTGTCTCCGATCTTCTCACCAATTCCCTACTCCCTGTCTCCGATCTTCTCTCCAATTCCCTACTCCCTGTCTCCAATCCTCTCACCAGTTCACTATTCCCTGTCTCCGATCTTCTCACCAATTCCCTACTCCCTGTCTCTGACCTTGTCACCAATTCCCTACTCCCTGTCTCCGATCTTCTCACCAATTCCCTACTCCCTGTCTCCGATCCTCTCACCAATTCCCTACTCCCTGTCTCCGACCTTATCTCCAATTCCCTACTCCCTGTCTCCGATCCTCTCACCAATTCCCTACTCCCTGTCTCCGATCTTCTCTCCAATTCCCTACTCCCTGTCTCCGATCCTCTCACCAATTCCCTACTCCCTGTCTCCGATCTTCTCTCCAATTCCCTACTCCCTGTCTCCGATCTTCTCTCCAATTCCCTACTCCCTGTCTCCGATCTACTCACCAATTCCCTACTCCCTGTCTCCGATCCTCTCACCAATTCCCTACTCCCTGTCTCCGATCCTCTCACCAATTCCCTACTCCCTGTCTCCGATCCTCTCACCAATTCCCTACTCCCTGTCTCCGATCCTCTCACCAATTCCCTACTCCCTGTCTCCGATCTTCTCTCCAATTCCCTACTCCCTGTCTCTGATCCTCTCACCAATTCCCTACTCCCTGTCTCCGATCTTCTCTCCAATTCCCTACTCCCTGTCTCCGATCCTCTCACCAATTCCCTACTCCCTGTCTCTGATCCTCTCACCAATTCCCTACTCCCTGTCTCCGATCCTCTCACCAATTCCCTGCTCCCTGTCTCCGATCTTCTCTCCAATTCCCTACTCCCTGTCTCCGATCCTCTCACCAATTCCCTACTCCCTGTCTCCGATCTTCTCTCCAATTCCCTACTCCCTGTCTCCGATCTTCTCACCAATTCCCTACTCCCTGTCTCCGATCTACTCTCCAATTCCCTACTCCCTGTCTCCGATCTTCTCACCAATTCCCTACTCCCTGTCTCCGATCTACTCTCCAATTCCCTACTCCCTGTCTCCGATCTTCTCTCCAATTCCCTACTCCCTGTCTCCGATCTTCTCACCAATTCCCTACTCCCTGTCTCCGACCTTCTCACCAATTCCCTACTCCCTGTCTCCGACCTTCTCACCAATTCCCAACTCCCTGTCTCCGATCCTCTCACCAATTCCCTACTCCCTGTCTCTGATCTTCTCTCCAATTCCCTACTCCCTGTCTCCGATCCTCTCACCAATTCCCTACTCCCTGTCTCCGATCCTCTCTCCAATTCCCTGCTCTCTGTCTCCGATCCTCTCACCAATCCCCTACTCCCTGTCTCCGATCCTCTCACCAATTCCCTACTCCCTGTCTCCGATCCTCTCTCCAATTCCCTACTCTCTGTCTCCGATCCTCTCACCAATTCCCTACTCCCTGTCTCCGATCTTCCCTCCAATTCCCTACTCCCTGTCTCCGATCTTCTCACCAATTCCCTACTCTCTGTCTCCGATCCTCTCACCAATTCCCTACTCCCTGTCTCCAATCCTCTCACCAATTCCCTACTCTCTGTCTCCAATCTACTCACCAATTCCCTACTCCCTGTCTCCGATCTTCTCACCAATTCCCTACTCCCTGTCTCCGATCCTCTCACCAATTCCCTGCTCCCTGTCTCCAATCTTCTCTCCAATTCCCTACTCCCTGTCTCCGATCCTCTCACCAATTCCCTACTCCCTGTCTCCGATCTTCTCTCCAATTCCCTACTCCCTGTCTCCAATCTTCTCACCAATTCCCTACTCCCTGTCTCCGATCTACTCTCCAATTCCCTACTCCCTGTCTCCGATCTTCTCACCAATTCCCTACTCCCTGTCTCCGATCTACTCTCCAATTCCCTACTCCCTGTCTCCGATCTTCTCTCCAATTCCCTACTCCCTGTCTCCGATCTTCTCACCAATTCCCTACTCCCTGTCTCCGATCTTCTCACCAATTCCCTACTCCCTGTCTCCGACCTTCTCACCAATTCCCTACTCCCTGTCTCCGATCCTCTCACCAATTCCCTACTCCCTGTCTCTGATCTTCTCTCCAATTCCCTACTCCCTGTCTCCGATCCTCTCACCAATTCCCTACTCCCTGTCTCCGATCCTCTCTCCAATTCCCTGCTCTCTGTCTCCGATCCTCTCACCAATCCCCTACTCCCTGTCTCCGATCCTCTCACCAATTCCCTACTCCCTGTCTCCGATCCTCTCTCCAATTCCCTACTCTCTGTCTCCGATCCTCTCACCAATTCCCTACTCCCTGTCTCCGATCTTCCCTCCAATTCCCTACTCCCTGTCTCCGATCTTCTCACCAATTCCCTACTCTCTGTCTCCGATCCTCTCACCAATTCCCTACTCCCTGTCTCCAATCCTCTCACCAATTCCCTACTCTCTGTCTCCAATCTACTCACCAATTCCCTACTCCCTGTCTCCGATCTTCTCACCAATTCCCTACTCCCTGTCTCCGATCCTCTCACCAATTCCCTACTCCCTGTCTCCGATCTTCTCACCAATTCCCTACTCCCTGTCTCTGATCCTCTCACCAATTCCCTACTCCCTGTCTCCGATCTTCTCTCCAATTCCCTACTCCCTGTCTCCGATCCTCTCACCAATTCCCTACTCCCTGTCTCCGATCTTCTCTCCAATTCCCTACTCCCTGTCTCCGATCCTCTCTCCAATTCCCTACTCCCTGTCTCCGATCCTCTCTCCAATTCCCTACTCCCTGTCTCCGATCCTCTCTCCAATTCCCTACTCCCTGTCTCCGATCCTATCTCCAATTCCCTACTCCCTGTCTCTGATCCTCTCACCAATTCCCTACTCCCTGTCTCCGATCTTCTCTCCAATTCCCTACTCCCTGTCTCCGATCTACTCACCAATTCCCTACTCCCTGTCTCCGATCCTCTCACCAATTCCCTACTCCCTGTCTCTGATCCTCTCACCAATTCCCTACTCCCTGTCTCCGATCTTCTCTCCAATTCCCTACTCCCTGTCTCCGATCCTCTCACCAATTCCCTACTCCCTGTCTCCGATCTTCTCTCCAATTCCCTACTCCCTGTCTCCGATCCTCTCTCCAATTCCCTACTCCCTGTCTCCGATCCTCTCTCCAATTCCCTACTCCCTGTCTCCGATCCTCTCTCCAATTCCCTACTCCCTGTCTCCGATCCTATCTCCAATTCCCTCATCCCTGTCTCTGATCCTCTCACCAATTCCCTACTCCCTGTCTCCGATCTTCTCTCCAATTCCCTACTCCCTGTCTCCGATCTACTCACCAATTCCCTACTCCCTGTCTCCGATCCTCTCACCAATTCCCTACTCCCTGTCTCCGATCTTCTCACCAATTCCCTACTCCCTGTCTCCGATCCTCTCTCCAATTCCCTACTCCCTGTCTCTGATCTTCTCACCAATTCCCTACTCCCTGTCTCCGATCTTCTCACCAATTCCCTACTCCCTGTCTCCGATCTACTCACCAATTCCCTACTCCCTGTCTCCGATCTTCTCACCAATTCCCTACTCCCTGTCTCCGATCTTCTCTCCAATTCCCTACTCCCTGTCTCCGATCTTCTCACCAATTCCCTACTCCCTGCCTCCGATCTTCTCTCCAATTCCCTACTCCCTGTCTCCGATCTTCTCTCCAATTCCCTACTCCCTGTCTCCGATCTTCTCTCCAATTCCCTACTCCCTGTCTCCGATCTTCTCTCCAATTCCCTACTCCCTGTCTCCGATCTTCTCACCAATTCCCTACTCCCTGTCTCCGATCTTCTCACCAATTCCCTACTCCCTGTCTCCGATCTTCTCACCAATTCCCTACTCCCTGTGTCCGATCTTCTCTCCAATTCCCTACTCCCTGTCTCCGATCTTCTCTCCAAGTCCCTACTCCCTGTCTCCGATCTTCTCTCCAATTCCCTACTCCCTGTCTCCGATCTTCTCTCCAATTCCCTACTCCCTGTCTCCGATCTTCTCTCCAATTCCCTACTCCCTGTCTCCGATCTTCTCACCAATTCCCTACTCCCTGTCTCCGATCTTCTCACCAATTCCCTACTCCCTGTCTCCGATCTTCTCACCAATTCTACTCCCTGTCTCCGATCTTCTCTCCAATTCCCTACTCCCTGTCTCCGATCTTCTCACCAATTCCCTACTCCCTGTCTCTGATTTTCTCACCAATTCCCGACTCCTTGTCTCTGATCCTGTCACCAATTCCCTACTCCCTGTCTCCGATCTTCTCTCCAATTCCCTACTCCCTGTCTCCGATCCTCTCACCAATTCCCTACTCCCTGTCTCCGATCTTCTCACCAATTCCCTACTCCCTGTCTCCGATCTACTCACCAATTCCCTACTCCCTGTCTCCGATCTTCTCACCAATTCCCTACTCCCTGTCTCCGATCCTCTCACCAATTCCCTACTCCCTGTCTCCGATCTTCTCTCCAATTCCCTACTCCCTGTCTCCGATCTTCTCTCCAATTCCCTACTCCCTGTCTCCGATCTTCTCTCCAATTCCCTACTCTCTGTCTCCGATCTTCTCTCCAATTCCCTACTCCCTGTCTCCGATCTTCTCACCAATTCCCTGCTCCCTGTCTCCGATCTTCTCTCCAATTCCCTACTCCCTGTCTCCGATCCTCTCACCAATTCCCTCCTCCCTGTCTCCAATCTTCTCTCCAATTCCCTACTCCCTGTCTCCGATCTTCTCACCAATTCCGTGCTCTCTGTCCAGTTGTATGAACTCGCATCCTCTGGAACGTGTAGTGTGACTGAGACACACTACTGGTGGGGCAGGACACGATATTATTGGCAGTTTTATTATGTGTGCTCAGACTGAATTATCAGTGCCCGCTCCAATGACCCCAACCTCTGACCCCACCTGGCCTGACCACCACCGGAGATGGATTGGTCAAATATTAAACGTTTAAACAACAACAACTTGTATTTATATAGCGCCTTTAATGTAGTAAAACGTCCCAAGGCACTGCACAGGAGTATTATAAGACAACAAATTTGACACCAAGCCACATAAGGAGAAATTAGGGCAGGTGACCAAAAGCTTGGTCGAAGAGGTAGGTTTTAAGGAGCGTCTTAACGGAGGAAAGAGAGGTGGAGAGGTTTAGGCTAAATATCGTGACCCCTCTATAACTTTAAAATAAGGCAAGTTGGTAGCGGCAGAGTTCAGAAATATAAACTGGAGAGTGATCGACTACTGGGTGAGAAATGTCCAGAACAATTTGCCTGGGAGAGTGATCCGGAGCCTGGGAGAGTGTCCCGGAGTCTGGGAGCGTGATCCGGCGTCTGGTAGAGTGTCCCGGAGTCTGGGAGCGTGATCCAGAGTCTGGGAGCATGATCCGGAGTCTGGGAGTGATCCGGAGTCTGGGAGAGTGTCCCGGAGTCTGGGAGAGTGATCCGGAGTCTGGGAGAGTGTCTCGGAGTCTGGGAGAGTGATCCGGAGCCTGGGAGAGTGTCCCGGAGTCTGGGAGCATGATCCGGCGTCTGGTAGAGTGTCCCGGAATCTGGGAGCATGATCCAGAGTCTGGGAGCATGATCCGGAGTCTGGGAGTGATCCAGAGTCTGGGAGAGTTTCCCGGAGTCTGGGAGAGTGATCCGGAGTCTGGGAGAGTGTCTCGGAGTCTGGGAGAGTGATCCGGAGCCTGGGAGAGTGTCCCGGAGTCTGGGAGCGTGATCCGGCGTCTGGTAGAGTGTCCCGGAGTCTGGGAGCGTGATCCAGAGTCTGGGAGCATGATCCGGAGTCTGGGAGTGATCCGGAGTCTGGGAGAGTAATCCGGAGTCTGGGAGAGTGATCTGGATTCTGGGAGAGATCTGGATTCTGGGAGAGTGTCCCGGAGTCTGGGAGAGTGATCCGGAGTCTGGGAGAGTGTCCCGGAGTCTGGGAGCACGATCCAGAGTCTGGGAGTGATCTGGAGTCTGGGAGAGTAATCCAGAGTCTGGGAGAGTGATCCGGAGTCTGGGAGAGTGATCCAGAGTCTGGGAGAGATCCGTAGTCTGGGAGGAATCTGGAATCGGGGACAGTGATCTGGAATCTGGGGGAGTGATCTGGAGTCTGGGAGAGTGATCCGGATTCTGGGAGAATGATCCGGATTCTGGGAGAGTGATCCGGATTCTGGGAGAGTGATCTGGAGTCTGGGAGAGTGATCCGGATTCTGGGAGAATGATCCGGAGTCTGGGAGAGTGATCCGGATTCTGGGAGAATGATCCGGATTCTGGGAGAGTGATCTGGATTCTGGGAGAGTATCCCGGAGTCTGAGAGTGTCCCAGAGTGTGGGAGCGTGTTCCAGAGTCTGGGAGTTATCCAGAGTCTGGGAGAGTGTCCCGGAGTCTGGGAGAGTGATCAGAAGTCTGGGAGAGTGTCCCGGAGTCTGGGAGAGTGTCCCAGAGTCTGGGAGCGTGTTCCGGAGTCTGGGAGTGATCCAGAGTCTGGGAGAGTGTCCCGGAGTCTGAGAGAGTGGTCTGGAGTCTGGGAGAGTGACCGGTGTCTGGGAGAGTGACCGGTGTCTGGGAGAGTGATCCGGGGCCTGGGAGAGTGTCCCAGAGTGTGGGAGAGTGATCAGGAGTTTGGAAGAGTGATCCGGAGTCTGGGAGAGTGTCCCGGAGTCTGGGAGAGTGTCCCGGAGTCTGGGAGTGATCAAGATTTAAGATTCAAGATTCAAGATCATTTTATTGCCATATGTAACTAGTACAATGGAATGCTTGCTCCCCACTCACTCCCACAATACAAGCATATAATATAAAAGCAAACAAATAAAAACAAGTATAAATAAAAACAATAAGCAAATAAGCAAAAAGTATAGCAATAACAGTCCAAGTTGATGAATAGTGCAAAAAAGCCTCAATTACCACTGGAAATAATAGTAATGTAATATGATAAATATATGGTAATATAAGTATAATATATATATTTACATAAACATATAACTATAATATGTGGGGCAGTGCGATTAGCAGTTCAGTAGGCGCACTGCCTGTGGATAGAAACTGTTCTTAAACCTGCTGGTCCTGGTTCGGATGCTGCGGTACCGACGTCCGGACCGCAGGAGGGAGAACAGTTTGTGCCCAGGGTGATTGGGGTCCTGGATGATGGAGCGGGCCTTGTTCCGGCACCTGGCCTGGAAGATCTCCTCGATGGACGGAAGTGCGCACCCGATGATCTTTTCTGCCGTATTCCGGAGTCTGGGAGAGTGATCCGGTGTCTGGGAGTGTGTCCTGGAGTCTGGGAGAGTGTCCCGAAGTCTGGGAGAATGTCCCGGAGTCTGGGAGAATGTCCCGGAGTCTGGGAGAGTGTCCCGGAGTCTGGGAGAATGTCCCGGAGTCTGGGAGAGTGTCCCGGAGTCTGGGAGTGTGTCCCTGAGTCTAGTGGTAGGTTCTAGGCCAGGCAATGTATTCCAGAGCTTGCTGGGAGTTCGAGCTCATTGCGTGAGGAGGGCGATGGGACATCGGGGACCTCAGTGAACGACAGGGCCAACTGTCTGTCTCATTAACCAATGAGATTTAAGGATTGAGAAAGGAACAGCGGAAGGATGGAGAAGGAGATGAAATAGAATCAAACCAGGAACAGAAAGAGAAATAAAGAGAGGGAAAGAAAGATTGGATTTAGAGAGAGAGAGAGAGAAAAGAGACAGAAAGGAACAATAAGAAAAAAAATTAAATTTGACATTTTAAAAAATCTGTAAGAATTTACTATCTGCAGGAATGTGAGTCAATAGTTGAACTTGTTCCCTTTCTGGGCTGGAGTGGTTGATTGGCATTGCATTAACAATGATCACATTGTTAAAAGGGCTCTTGCGCCGTTAAACATGAGCCCCGACTTTCTGCGGCCAGTTTTTTAGGCAATGTAGGTGCAAATGCTGCAAGTTCTGACTCACAACTCATGGTGTATCTCTTCCTGCTGGCCAATTTGTGCATTAATAACGGCGTGAACTGGCCGATAGTTTTCCAGCAAGATTTGCCCCGTTGCCTCAGCGTTTGTGTTAGTTCGGATCCCTCGTGCTGTCAGAATCTGGAGCAGCCCCCGACCAGTTCCCCCAAAAATACAACCACTCAGGATTCGACAACCGTGTTCAAAATATCAGCTTCCGTGAAGGGGAAGAGCGGCAAAGTGTTAGTTGTCTCAGAGTTTGATTCCTCGGCGGGGGGAACGGACGGGGAGTCTTGCTGTGTAAAACGCCCCTCCCCCGCCCGGAGCTGTTCTGTTGGCCGACAGTTGCATTGTGGAGTTGCTGGTTGAGAAGGGAAGCTGTGGTTTCAGTCAGGGCCGGGCTGGGCCGCTAAAGGGAGCAGCCGTTCTCATTCTCCTCACTCAGAGCTTGGAGCAACGCAGTCAGCTCGCCTCGCCTCGACTCGACTCGCCTCGCCTCGCCTCGCCCGATCGATCCGCACCCTCCTCTCCACAATCGCCACGTTCCGCCAGCAATCCCACTCGCTCAGGGCGAAGATGGTTTCCTTTCTTTGTGAGTACACTAACCCATGAAATTTGTCAGATATCTGATGTCGACAGCGTGTTCTGAGACACAGTGCACACGCTGCCGACTGCGTTATTTATAGAGTGCTCACTGACTCGGGCAGCGCGGGATCCCCAGCATTGAAAGGCTGTTGTTTACTGATGGTCTTAGTGCCTGGACATGGGCTCCAGTGAATGGACACTGACTCTCACTAGGGTACAGTCCCACGGACACTGACTCTCACTGGGGTACAGTCCCCCAGACACTGTCTCTCACTGGGGTACTGGTTCCACAGGCAGTGACTCTCACTGGGGTACGGGTTCCACAGGCAGTGACTCTCACTGGGGTACAGTTCCACGGACACTGACTCTCACTGGGGTACGGGTTCCACAGGCACTGACTCTCACTGGGGTACGGGTTCCACAGACACTGACTCTCACTGGGGTATGGGTTCCACAGACACTGACTCTCACTGGGGTACAGTCCCCCAGACACTGACTCTCACTGGGGTACAGTCCCACGGACACTGACTCTCACTGAGGTACAGTTCCACAGACACTGACTCTCACTGGGGTACTGGTTCCACAGGCAGTGACTCTCACTGGGGTACAGTCCCACGGACACTGACTCTCACTGGGGTATGGGTTCCACACACACTGACTCTCACTGGGGTACAGTTCCACGGACACTGACTCTCACTGGGGTACGGGTTCCACAGGCACTGACTCTCACTGGGGTACGGGTTCCACAGACACTGACTCTCACTGGGGTATGGGTTCCACAGACACTGACTCTCACTGGGGTACAGTCCCCCAGACACTGACTCTCACTGGGGTACAGTCCCACGGACACTGACTCTCACTGGGGTACAGTTCCACAGACACTGACTCTCACTGGGGTACGGGTTCCACAGGCAGTGACTCTCACTGGGGTACAGTTCCACAGGCACTGACTCTCACTGGGGTATGGGTTCCACAGACACTGACTCTCACTGGGGTACAGGTTCCACAGGCACTGACTCTCACTGGGGTACGGGTTCCACAGGCACTGACTCTCACTGGGGTACAGTTCCACAGGCACTGACTCTCACTGGGGTACAGTTCCACAGGCACTGACTCTCACTGGTGTACGGGTTGCACAGACACTGACTCTCACTTGGGTACGGGTTCCACAGGCACTGACTCTCACTGGGGTACAGGTTCCACAGACACTGACTCTCACTGGTGTACGGGTTGCACAGACACTGACTCTCACTGGGGTACAGGTTCCACACACACTGACTCTCACTGGGGTACGGGTTCCACGGGCAGTGACTCTCACTGGGGTGCAGTTCCACGGGCAGTGACTCTCACTGGGGTACGGGTTCCACACACACTGACTCTCACTGGGGTACAGGTTCCACGGGCAGTGACTCTCACTCGGGTACGGGTTCCACAGACACTGACTCTAACTGGGGTACGAGTTCCACAGACACTGACTCTCACTGGGGTACGGGTTCCACACACACTGACTCTCACTGGGGTGCAGTTCCACAGACACTGACTCTCACTGGGGTACGGGTTCCACACACACTGACTCTCACTGGGGTACGGGTTCCACACACACTGACTCTCACTGGGGTACAGGTTCCACGGGCAGTGACTCTCACTCGGGTACGGGTTCCACAGACACTGACTCTAACTGGGGTACGAGTTCCACAGACACTGACTCTCACTGGGGTACGGGTTCCACACACACTGACTCTCACTGGGGTACGGGTTCCACACACACTGACTCTCACTGGGGTACAGGTTCCACGGGCAGTGACTCTCACTCGGGTACGGGTTCCACAGACACTGACTCTAACTGGGGTACGAGTTCCACAGACACTGACTCTCACTGGGGTACGGGTTCCACACACACTGACTCTCACTGGGGTGCAGTTCCACAGACACTGACTCTCACTGGGGTACAGGTTCCACAGACACTGGCTCTCACTGGGGTACGGGTTCCACAGACACTGACTCTCACTGGGGTACGGGTTCCACACACACTGACTCTCACTGGGGTACGGGTTCCACACACACTGACTCTCACTGGGGTACGGGTTCCACACACACTGATTCTCACTGGGGTACGGGTTCCACAGACACTGACTCTCACTGGGGTACAGGTTCCACAGACACTGACTCTCACTGGGGTACGGGTTCCACAGACACTGACTCTCACTGGGGTACAGGTTCCACACACACTGACTCTCACTGGGGTACGGGTTCCACACACACTGATTCTCACTGGGGTACGGGTTCCACAGACACTGACTCTCACTGGGGTACGGGTTCCACAGACACTGACTCTCACTGGGGTACGGGTTCCACACACTGACTCTCACTGGGATACGGGTTCCACACACACTGATTCTCACTGGGGTACGGGTTCCACAGACACTGATTCTCACTGGGGTACGGGTTCCACAGACACTGACTCTCACTGGGGTACGGGTTCCACACACACTGACTCTCACTGGGGTACGGATTCAACGGGCAGTGACTACACTCCAGTAACTCACATGGGTGACTGTACTTGATGTGCGTTCCTCACTCTGGACAGTGAGTGTTGGCAAGTTATTCGACTCTAGGGGCATCGCAGGCTAGTACAATCCTGTCTCCACACTGGTCCCATTTACTGGCTGTTCCTATCCCCCAACACTCTATACCTCGGCCAAAATCTACCGATCATTGAGCAAATGCAAAGTCAGTTGACTAAAAGCGGTGAAAGGTTACCAAATAATGATTCGTCGCTGGAATGATCTTTCTGTAACAATGCACCAAATCCTCAGGAGCCAACTGCAAGCTCTGTTATTCTGTCTGAGACGTAACATCATTACATTTTATAAATTAACCATAAGGCATTTTAGTAAAATGCCTCAACGAGTGAGCGAGTTGTGGCGATGGGGATGGTTATTGTGAATGATTGTGTGCGAGGGGTATCAGTCACTGGACGTGTTGATGTGAGTGAGAGAGTCTGTGCGGCATGGGCAGGAAGCATGGAGATTACAGGCTGATTCAGCCCACCCACCAAACCCGCCGGGCCAAGAGCTTGCAGCCTCCTGCCCAAACACACACTTCAGGCACACTGCAGTCTGACCCGTGACCCCCAGCAGTGTCTGTCTGACCCCTGACCCCGAGCAGCGTCCAGTCTGACCCCTGGCCCCGAGCAGTGGGCGTGAGGCTGGGATGGGGGTGAGGGTCGGGGTGTTGAGTGGGGCCTGGCTCTGGGGTACACACTGCCCCAGAGTGGGAACCCACCATCTCCACCAGTCACTGTCCCAAACATCCCTGGTGTGTGATCGTGATGACTAATCACCCTGGTAACCAGCAGTCTCGGCCTGTGATTTCCCAGAATTTTTCAATGTATTTCTTGTGTATTCCGCGATAGGAGTGAGATCATCACATGGAATATTATTAAAAACCTTCTCATCAAGTTGCTTGCACTGAGCCTCTCACAGAGCAGGAAGGGCCCAGGCTCCATCCCTGGCCTGTGCTGAGTTAGCTGATCCAGGTTGGGACTGTCCTGTGGCCTGCCCTGACCTGTGTCCTGGCCTGTGACCTGTATTGTCCTGTGACCTGTCCTGGGGGCTTGCGGTTTGTGCTCCGTGTTGTATTTAGTGACTGTGTTGATTGATCCAGTTGATTAGATTCATTGTCCACGTTCTGCTGCATGACATTCAGTTTGATAGTGTCTTCTTCCTGCTCCAGCTCCTCCCAGGAAAGTCTGGCTCCAGACTCCGGGCTCAGGACTGAAGGACTTTACACAAACAATCCTTCCAGAATCTGAGGTTTGATTTTGTGACGTACAGTTTTGTTGTTGGTGCACGGGGCATTGACAGACTCATTCTCACCTTGTGCAGTTGCTGCAATGTGATTGATTCAGCGGTTATATTCAGTTCACACCTAGTCCCATCCTGCCTTATCCCCAATATCCCACACTGAGCTCCCCTGGGCTGCAAAGCTAGGAGCGCTCGCTGGGATTGGAGCCATCAAACCAACCAAGAGTTGGCCATCCTCTTCATCCACCTTGAAGCAACTGAGCTTGGGCAGTCCATTACTGCCAGATGAACTTCTGAAAGCATTCTTGAATCATTGTTATAAGCACTGAATATTGTGACGTTTCTCGTTATAAACACTGAATATTTATTTGAAGAAATGGTCCCTTCTTGTTACAGGAATAACCATCGCTTTAGCTTCGCTCTGCCACGCAGCGCTGGTGCCCCCTCTAGAGTCAGGGTGGTCACACTGCAGCCTCCCCGGGTGTTGGGCTAAAGCGAGAGGAACGGTTCCACTCAGACACTGTCTCGGATGCAACAGTCCAGTGCCCAGTTCCGTCGATTCTCTGTAATGACGGAGGCGCAAGAGCCTCAATTCAACCGCATTCACTGGGTTCGGGCTGGTGCACAAAAAGGTTTCACACCAGCCATTCCCTTGGCTTGCTGCGTCACGAGGGGCAGAGTTTGGTGTTGGCTCAATTCTGTAAGGTCACAAAATACAACACGGTCACTAAATACAACACGGTCACAAAATCCAACACGGTCACTGAATACAACACGGTCACTAAACACAACACGGTCACAAAATCCAACACGATCACTGAATACAACACGGTCACTGAATACAACACGGTCACTGAATACAACACGGTCACTGAATACAACACGGTCACAAAATCCAACACGATCACTGAACACAACACGGTCACTGAATACACCACGGTCACTGAAAACAACACGGTCACTGAAAACAACACGGTCACTGAACACAACACGGTCACTGAAAACAACACGGTCGAACAACACGGTCACTGAATACACCACGGTCACTGAACACAACACGGTCACTAAATACAACACGGTCACTGAATATAACACGGTCACTGAATACAACACGGTCACTGAACACAACACGGTCACTGAATACACCACGGTCACTGAATACAACACGGTCACTGAATACACCACGGTCACTGAATACAACACAGTCACTGAATACACCACGGTCACTGAACACAACACGGTCACTAAATACAACACGGTCACTGAACACAACACGGTCACTGAATACAACACGGTCACTGAACACAACACGGTCACTGAATACACCACGGTCACTGAATACAACACGGTCACTGAATATAACACGGTCTCTAAACACAACACGGTCACTAAATACAACATGGTGTTGAGATACCGCGGCAAACGTGGGAGTCGAGACCAGAGCTATTGAAAACACAACTGCTTTATTCCATCCACATGTCAAACAGGAACGAGAAAAGCCCGCGCATCCACTTAAATACTTCCCAGACAGGAAGTGCTCCCGGCAGCCTGTCCCTGCGGGAAACAAGTTGCTGGAGGAAAGGGCCCCCGGCTGGGGGCTTCTGCTTAGACTGTCCGTGCCGCCGTGAGCGGATTATTTCCAGTGGTGGCATGTCGCCACAATGGTCACTAAACACAACACGGTCACTAAATACAACACAGTCACTAAACACAACACGGTCACTGAATACAACACGGTCACTGAATACTACACGGTCACAAAATACAACACGGTCACAAAATACAACACGGTCACAAAATACAACACGGTCACTAAACACAACACGGTCACTGAATACAACACGGTCACTGAATACAACACGGTCACTGAATACAACACGGTCACTAAATACAACACGGTCACTAAACACAACAAGGTCACTAAACACAACAAGGTCACTGAATACAACACGGTCACTAAATACAACAAGGTCACTGAATACAACACGGTCACTAAATACAACAAGGTCACTGAATAAAACACGGTCACTGAATACAACACGGTCACTGAATACAACACGGTCACTGAATACAACACGGTCACTGAATACAACACGGTCACTAAATACAACACGGTCACTGAATACAACACGGTCACTGAATACAAAACGGTCACTAAACACAACACGGTCACTGAATACAACACGGTCACTGAATACAACACAGTCACTAAACACAACACGGTCACTGAATACAACACGGTCACTAAATACAACATGGTCACTGAATACACCACGGTCACTGAATACACCACGGTCACTGAATACACCACGGTCACTGAATACAACACGGTCACTGAACACAACACGGTCACTGAATACACCAAGGTCACTGAAAACAACACAGTCACTGAATGCAACACGGTCACTGAATACTACACGGTCACAAAATACAACACGGTCACTAAACACAACATGGTCACTGAATACAACACGGTCACTGAATACAACACGGTCACTGAATACAACACGGTCACTGAATACAACACGGTCACTGAATACAACACGGTCACTGAATACAACACGGTCACTGAATACAAAACGGTCACTAAACACAACACGGTCACTGAATACAACACGGTCACTGAATACAACACGGTCACTAAACACAACACGGTCACTGAATACAACACGGTCACTGAATACACCACGGTCACTGAATACAACACGGTCACTGAACACAACACGGTCACTGAATACACCACGGTCACTGAAAACAACACAGTCACTGAATACAACACGGTCACTGAACACAACACGGTCACTGAATACACCAAGGTCACTGAATACAACACGGTCACTGAACACAACACGGTCACTGAATACAACACGGTCACTGAACACAACACGGTCACTGAATACAACACGGTCACTGAATACAACAGGGTCACTGAATACAACACGGTCACTGAATACAACACGGTCACTGAATACAACACGGTCACTGAATACACCACGGTCACTGAACACAACACGGTCACTGAACACAACACGGTCACTGAACACAACACGGTCACTGAACACAACACGGTCACTGAACACAACACGGTCACTGAATACAACACGGTCACTGAATACAACACGGTCACTGAATACAACACGGTCACTGAATACAACACGGTCAATAAATACAACACGGTCACTGAATACAACACGGTCACTGAATATAACACGGTCACTAAATACAACATGGTGTTGAGATACCGCGGCAAACGTGGGAGTCGAGACCAGAGCTATTGAAAACACAACTGCTTTATTCCATCCACATGTCAAACACGAACTAGAAAAGCCCGCGCATTCACTTAAATACTTCCCAGACAGGAAGTGCTCCCGGCAGCCTGTCCCTGCGGGAAACAAGTTCCTGGAGGAAAGGGCCCCCGGCTGGGGACTTCTGCTTAGACTGTCTGTGCCGCCGTGAGCGGATTATGTCCAGTGGTGGCGTGTCGCCACAGAGCTCCCCCCAGAATCCGCTTCGGAGGAGTGGACGAGTCGTGACGGTGGTCTAATGGTTCTGCCGCAGCGGCTCTGAGTGGTCGCCGGTCTAGTTGGTTGGGTCGGGCGGTTCGCCGCCGGCTGTGCTGGCTTGCCGGGGGGACGGCCTCTAGTTGGAGTCTGGGCCACGGGGACCTGTTCCCCTGGTTCTGTGTGTGCTGGTTTGAGCCGGTCGATGGAGACTGTGTCGACCCTGTCGCCGAGTCGCAGCTTGAAGACCTTGTCCCCGGTTTGTAGTACCTCGTATGGTCCGTCGTACGGGGGTCGCAGGGGCCCGCGGTGCGCGTCGTGTCGCACAAAGACGAAGCGCGCCTGCTATAAATTTGGCGGGACGTGAGGTGCGAGTTCGCCGTGTCGGTTGACCGGAAGTGGGGCGAACTGCTGAGCGGAAGAGAAAGAGTTGAGCCGCTGCTGTTCGGCCGACTAAGGCTTGGTAGGCTCCGGAAGGAATTCGCCTGGGACGCGCAGCGGTTGTCCGTAGACTAACTCCGCTGCCGAGGACTGGAGGTCTTCCTTGACCGCGGTGCGTAGGCCGAGTAGCACCCACGGCAGGCGGTCAGTCCAGGTACTGTCCTGCAGGCCGGCGCGGAGTGAAGCCTTGAGTGACCTGTGGAAGCGTTCACAAAGTCCGTTGGCCTGCGGGTGGTACGCCGTGGTGCGGTGGAGCGTCACCCCGAGGTTGCGTGCTGTGGCCGTCCAGAGTTCGGAGGTGAACTGGGCGCCTCTGTCGGAGGTTATGTCGGCCGGTACGCCGAACCTCGCAACCCAGGTGTTAACGAACGCCCTGGCGATGTCGGCTGTGGTGGTGGAGGACAGCGGCACTGCCTCAGGCCAGCGTGTGTAGCGGTCGACCATCGTGAGGAGATAAGTTTGGCCTTGCGATGGCGGCAGGGGACCGACGATGTCGACGTGTACGTGGTCGAAGCGGCGGCTGGGTACCTCGAAGTCTCCCAGGGGTGCTTTGGTGTGCAGCTGTACCTTAGCCCGTTGGCAGGCGAGGCAGGAGGTGGCCCAAGTCCGAACATCTCTGCTGAGGCCGCACCAGACGAAGCGCTTGGAGAGGAGTTTGACGGATGCACGGGAACCCGGGTGAGAGAGCCCGTGGAGCGCGTCGAAGACGCGGCAGCGCCAGGTCTCAGGGACGACCGGCCTGGGGTGGCCGAGTGAGACGTCGCAAGTGACTGCCGTGGCTTCGGGCCCGTGCGCGACCTTGGCTAGGCGTAGCCCTGGCAGGCTGGTAGCCGCCGAGAGGAGGGCTGGGTCCGTGAGCTGGGCCGCTGCTAGTTGTGCGTAGTCGACCGCGAGGTGATTCGCACAGACGGCGGGACGGGAAAGGCAGTCGGCGACCACGTTGTCTCTACCGGAGACGTGCTGAATGTCCGTAGTAAACTCGGACACGGCCGCGAGCTGGCGTTGCTGCCTAGCGGACCAGGGTTCGGTGTGCTTGGCCATCGCGTATGTGAGTGGCCTGTGGTCCACATACGCGGTGAAGGGGCGGCCTTCCAGGAGGAACCTGAAATGGCGGACCGACAGGTGGAGCGCGAGAAGCTCGCGGTCGAAAGTGGAGTATTTGACCTCCGGGGGGCGCAGTTGGCGGCTGTAGAAGGCAAGTGACTGCCACGCGCCATTGACCCACTGCTCGAACACGGCCCCGACCGCGTGGTCGGAGGCGTCGGTGGTGAGCGCGACCCGGGCATCGGCCCTCGGGTGCGCGAGCAGAGTGGCGTCGGCGAGCGCGTTTTTGGTGGCGTCGAAGGCGGCTGCCGTGTCAGTGGTCCAGGCTACGTCCATCTTGCCGGATTTTCCTCGGAGGGAGTCGTATAGGGGCTTCATGAGGGCTGCAGCTCTGGGGATGAACCTGTTGTAGAAGTTCACCATCCCGAGGAACTCCTGGAGGCCCTTGATGGTTGTGGGGCGGGGAAATTGCTGGACGGCCTGCACCTTGTTGGGCAGGGGGACGGCCCCAGCAGGGGTGATGTGGTGACCGAGAAAATCGATCTCGGTTAGGCCGAATTGGCACTTCGCCGGGCTGAGGATGAGCCCGTGTTGGGCTAGGCACCCGAACAGGATGCGAAGGTGTTCGAGATGTTCCTGTTTGGAGGAGCTGGCCACGAGAATGTCGTCTAGATAGACGAATAGGAAGTTCAGGTCCCGGAGGACTGAGTCCATAATGCGCTGGAAAGCCTGTGCTGCATTCCTGAGGCCGAAGGGCATCCTCAGGAACTCGAACAGGCCGAATGGGGTGATGACGGCCGTTTTGGGGATGTCCGCGGGGTGTACGGGGACTTGGTGGTAACCGCGCACCAGGTCGACTTTGGAAAAGACGGTTCGTCCGGCCAGTCGGGCCGAGAAGTCCTGGATGTGTGGCACCGGGTATCGATCGGGGGTGGTGGCGTCGTTGAGGCGGCGGTAGTCCCCGCAAGGGCGCCAGCCTCCGCCGGGCTTGGGGGCGATGTGGAGGGGCGAGGCCCAAGGGCTGCTGGAGCGGCGGATGATGCCGAGTTGTTCCATGGTGGTGAACTCGGCCCGCGCGATTTCCAGCTTGGCCGGGTTGAGTCTGCGGGCGTGGGCTGAAACTGGGGGGCCGGTGGTGGGGATATAGTGTTCCACACCGTGCTTGGCGGCTTTGGCCGAAAAGGTCGGGTTAGTGAGGGCGGGAAACTCAGCTAGGAGTGCCGAGTAGTCGTCCGTGGCTCTGGCGAGGCAGTAGGTCATCAGGCCGGCCGAACGGGCCGGGGTAAAGGCGCCGGGGATGGGGGCCATAGTGTTGATGTCGACGAGGCGGTGCCTCGGAATGTCGACAAGGAGGCCGTGGGCGTGCAGGAAGTCGGCGCCGATGAGTGGGCAGAGGACCTTGGCTGTGAGGAACTCCCAGCGGTAGCGGCGGCCCGCGAGGTCGAGCGTGACCATGCGGGTGCCATATGTGTGGATGTCAGAGCCGTTGGCTGCAGCCAGTGTGATACCCCGTGTGCCGCGTTGGATCTCGAGGGCGGAGGCGGGGGTGATGCTGTGCTGGGCCCCTGTGTCGCACAGAAATCGGCGGTTGGTTCTGTCGTCAGTGACGTACAGTAGGGGCTCCTTCTGCCCCGTGGCCATCACGGGGGCCGGTGCGGGGGGGGGGTTTGAAGGTACACGGTGGCATGCAGCGTTGAGCCCTAGCGCCAAAACGGGTGTGGTAGTAGCAGTGACCCGGAGTGGTAGGGCGGTCGGGCCTATCGGCCTGGGAAGACCGCGTGGTCGTTGCCGTGAGGTTGGGCGCGACGTCGCGAGCGGCCTGTGCAGAGAGCAGCCGGTCGGCCTTTTCGGCTATATCATTCAGGTCCGTGGAGTCAGACTCCACAATGAGCGGGCGGATGCTGGCGGGGAGCTGCCGAATGAAAAGCGTGCGAAAAAGGGCGCCGGGATTTTTGTCGTCTGAGAGGGACAGCATGTGGGAAAGCAGGTCTGATGGTGAAGCATCACCAAGGCCAGGGAGGTCCAGGAGTTGGCAGTGGCGCTGGTAAGAGGACGTTTGAAATTTTTTAAGTAGCGCAGCCTTCAGATGTTCGTACTTGCCCTCCGTTGGTGGATTCTGCAGCGCTGCCCAAACCTTGGGGACTGTAGCGTAGGTGAGTGAGGCGACGAGGTAGTCGTACTTCATGGCGTCGACTGTAATGCCTTTCAGCCGGAATCTGGACTCAGCTTGAACGAACCAGGCTTCGGCGAGGTTCTCCCAAAAGTCTGGTAATTTAACCGTGACTGCGTTTGTATCCGCCATGCTAGCTTAGGATTCGTCCTGAGCGTCGGGGTCACCAGTGTTGAGATACCGCGGCAAACGTGGGAGTCGAGACCAGAGCTATTGAAAACACAACTGCTTTATTCCATCCACATGTCAAACAGGAACGAGAAAAGCCCGCGCATCCACTTAAATACTTCCCAGACAGGAAGTGCTCCCGGCAGCCTGTCCCTGCGGGAAACAAGTTGCTGGAGGAAAGGGCCCCCGGCTGGGGGCTTCTGCTTAGACTGTCCGTGCCGCCGTGAGCGGATTATTTCCAGTGGTGGCATGTCGCCACAATGGTCACTAAACACAACACGGTCACTAAATACAACACGGTCTCTAAACACAACACGGTCACTAAATACAACACAGTCACTAAACACAACACGGTCACTGAATACAACACGGTCACTGAATACTACACGGTCACAAAATACAACACGGTCACAAAATACAACACGGTCACAAAATACAACACGGTCACTAAACACAACACGGTCACTGAATACAACACGGTCACTGAATACAACACAGTCACTGAATACAACACAGTCACTGAATACAACACGGTCACTAAATACAACATGGTCACTAAACACAACAAGGTCACTAAACACAACAAGGTCACTGAATACAACACGGTCACTAAATACAACAAGGTCACTGAATACAACACGGTCACTAAATACAACAATGTCACTGAATAAAACACGGTCACTGAATACAACACGGTCACTGAATACAACACGGTCACTGAATACAACACGGTCACTAAATACAACACGGTCACTGAATACAACACGGTCACTGAATACAAAACGGTCACTAAACACAACACGGTCACTGAATACAACACGGTCACTGAATACAACATGGTCACTGAATACACCACGGTCACTGAATACACCACGGTCACTGAATACACCACGGTCACTGAATACAACACGGTCACTGAATACAACACGGTCACTGAATACACCACGGTCACTGAAAACAACACAGTCACTGAATACAACACGGTCACTGAACACAACACGGTCACTGAATACACCAAGGTCACTGAATACAACACGGTCACTGAACACAACACGGTCACTGAACACAACACGGTCACTGAATACAACACGGTCACTGAACACAACACGGTCACTGAATACAACACGGTCACTGAATACAACAGGGTCACTGAATACAACACGGTCACTGAATACAACACAGTCACTGAATACACCACGGTCACTGAACACAACACGGTCACTGAACACAACACGGTCACTGAACACAACACGGTCACTGAACACAACACGGTCACTGAACACAACACGGTCACTGAATACAACACGGTCACTGAATACAACACGGTCACTGAATACAACACGGTCACTGAATACACCACGGTCACTGAATACAACACGGTCACTGAATATAACACGGTCACTAAATACAACATGGTGTTGAGATACCGCGGCAAACGTGGGAGTCGAGACCAGAGCTATTGAAAACACAACTGCTTTATTCCATCCACATGTCAAACACGAACTAGAAAAGCCCGCGCATTCACTTAAATACTTCCCAGACAGGAAGTGCTCCCGGCAGCCTGTCCCTGCGGGAAACAAGTTCCTGGAGGAAAGGGCCCCCGGCTGGGGGCTTCTGCTTAGACTGTCTGTGCCGCCGTGAGCGGATTATGTCCAGTGGTGGCGTGTCGCCACAGAGCTCCCCCCAGAATCCGCTTCGGAGGAGTGGACGAGTCGTGACGGTGGTCTAATGGTTCTGCCGCAGCGGCTCTGAGTGGTCGCCGGTTTAGTTGGTTGGGTCGGGCGGTTCGCCGCCGGCTGTGCTGGCTTGCCGGGGGGACGGCCTCTAGTTGGAGTCTGGGCCACGGGGACCTGTTCCCCTGGTTCTGTGTGTGCTGGTTTGAGCCGGTCGATGGAGACTGTGTCGACCCTGTCGCCGAGTCGAAGCTTGAAGACCTTGTCCCCGGTTTGTAGTACCTCGTATGGTCCGTCGTACGGGGGTCGCAGGGGCCCGCGGTGCGCGTCGTGTCGCACAAAGACGAAGCGCGCCTGCTGTAAATTTGGCGGGACGTGAGGTGCGAGTTCGCCGTGTCGGTTGACCGGAAGTGGGGCGAACTGCTGAGCGGAAGAGAAAGAGTTGAGCCGCTGCTGTTCGGCCGACCAAGGCTTGGTAGGCTCCGGAAGGAATTCGCCTGGGACGCGCAGCGGTTGTCCGTAGACTAACTCCGCTGCCGAGGACTGGAGGTCTTCCTTGACCGCGGTGCGTAGGCCGAGTAGCACCCACGGCAGGCGGTCAGTCCAGGTACTGTCCTGCAGGCCGGCGCGGAGTGAAGCCTTGAGTGACCTGTGGAAGCGTTCACAAAGTCCGTTGGCCTGCGGGTGGTACGCCGTGGTGCGGTGGAGCGTCACCCCGAGGTTGCGTGCTGTGGCCGTCCAGAGTTCGGAGGTGAACTGGGCGCCTCTGTCGGAGGTTATGTCGGCCGGTACGCCGAACCTCGCAACCCAGGTGTTAACGAACGCCCTGGCGATGTCGGCTGTGGTGGTGGAGGACAGCGGCACTGCCTCAGGCCAGCGTGTGTAGCGGTCGACCATCGTGAGGAGATAAGTTTGGCCTTGCGATGGCGGCAGGGGACCGACGATGTCGACGTGTACGTGGTCGAAGCGGCGGCTGGGTACCTCGAAGTCTCCCAGGGGTGCTTTGGTGTGCAGCTGTACCTTAGCCTGTTGGCAGGCGAGGCAGGAGGTGGCCCAAGTCCGAACATCTCTGCTGAGGCCGCACCAGACGAAGCGCTTGGAGAGGAGTTTGACGGATGCACGGGAACCCGGGTGAGAGAGCCCGTGGAGCGCGTCGAAGACGCGGCGGCGCCAGGTCTCAGGGACGACCGGCCTGGGGTGGCCGAGTGAGATGTCGCAAGTGACTGCCGTGGCTTCGGGCCCGTGCGCGACCTTGGCTAGGCGTAGCCCTGGCAGGCTGGTAGCCGCCGAGAGGAGGTCTGGGTCCGTGAGCTGGGCCGCTGCTAGTTGTGCGTAGTCGACCGCGAGGTGATTCGCACAGACGGCGGGACGGGAAAGGCAGTCGGCGACCACGTTGTCTCTACCGGAGACGTGCTGAATGTCCGTAGTAAACTCGGACACGGCCGCGAGCTGGCGTTGCTGCCTAGCGGACCAGGGTTCGGTGTGCTTGGCCATCGCGTATGTGAGTGGCCTGTGGTCCACATACGCGGTGAAGGGGCGGCCTTCCAGGAGGAACCTGAAATGGCGGACCGACAGGTGGAGCGCGAGAAGCTCGCGGTCGAAAGTGGAGTATTTGACCTCCGGGGGGCGCAGTTGGCGGCTGTAGAAGGCAAGTGACTGCCACGCGCCATTGACCCACTGCTCGAACACGGCCCCGACCGCGTGGTCGGAGGCGTCGGTGGTGAGCGCGACCCGGGCATCGGCCCTCGGGTGCGCGAGCAGAGTGGCGTCGGCGAGCGCGTTTTTGGTGGCGTCGAAGGCGGCTGCCGTGTCAGTGGTCCAGGCTACGTCCATCTTGCCGGATTTTCCTCGGAGGGAGTCGTATAGGGGCTTCATGAGGGCTGCAGCTCTGGGGATGAACCTGTTGTAGAAGTTCACCATCCCGAGGAACTCCTGGAGGCCCTTGATGGTTGTGGGGCGGGGAAATTGCTGGACAGCCTGCACCTTGTTGGGCAGGGGGACGGCCCCAGCAGGGGTGATGTGGTGACCGAGAAAATCGATCTCGGTTAGGCCGAATTGGCACTTCGCCGGGCTGAGGATGAGCCCGTGTTGGGCTAGGCGCCCGAACAGGATGCGAAGGTGTTCGAGGTGTTCCTGTTTGGAGGAGCTGGCCACGAGAATGTCGTCTAGATAGACGAATAGGAAGTTCAGGTCCCGGAGGACTGAGTCCATAAGGCGCTGGAAAGCCTGTGCTGCATTCCTGAGGCCGAAGGGCATCCTCAGGAACTCGAACAGGCCGAATGGGGTGATGACGGCCGTTTTGGGGATGTCCGCGGTGTGTACGGGGACTTGGTGGTAACCGCGCACCAGGTCGACTTTGGAAAAGACGGTTCGTCCGGCCAGTCGGGCCGAGAAGTCCTGGATGTGTGGCACCGGGTATCGATCGGGGGTGGTGGCGTCGTTGAGGCGGCGGTAGTCCCCGCAAGGGCGCCAGCCTCCGCCGGGCTTGGGGGCGATGTGGAGGGGCGAGGCCCAAGGGCTGCTGGAGCGGCGGATGATGCCGAGTTGTTCCATGGTGGTGAACTCGGCCCGCGCGATTTCCAGCTTGGCCGGGTTGAGTCTGCGGGCGTGGGCTGAAACTGGGGGGCCGGTGGTGGGGATATAGTGTTCCACACCGTGCTTGGCGGCTTTGGCCGAAAAGGTCGGGTTAGTGAGGGCGGGAAACTCAGCTAGGAGTGCCGAGTAGTCGTCCGTGGCGTTGGCGAGGCAGTAGGTCGTCAGGCCGGCCGAACGGGCCGGGGTAAAGGCGCCGGGGATGGGGGCCATAGTGTTGATGTCGACGAGGCGGTGCCTCGGAATGTCGACAAGGAGGCCGTGGGCGCGCAGGAAGTCGGCGCCGATGAGTGGGCAGAGGACCTTGGCTGTGAGGAACTCCCAGCGGTAGCGGCGGCCCGCGAGGTCGAGCGTGACCATGCGGGTGCCATATGTGTGGATGTCAGAGCCGTTGGCTGCAGCCAGTGTGATACCCCGTGTGCCGCGTTGGATCTCGAGGGCGGAGGCGGGGGTGATGCTGTGCTGGGCCCCTGTGTCGCACAGAAATCGGCGGTTGGTTCTGTCGTC
Organism: Somniosus microcephalus; assembly: GCF_052327205.1. Taxonomy (NCBI): domain Eukaryota; kingdom Metazoa; phylum Chordata; class Chondrichthyes; order Squaliformes; family Somniosidae; genus Somniosus; species Somniosus microcephalus. Next base: position 3,901,618 of record NC_141017.1, on the reverse strand, counting down.
AGTGACGTACAGTAGGGGCTCCTTCTGCCCCGCGACCATCACGGGGGCCGGTGCGGGGGGGGGTTTGAAGGTACACGGTGGCATGCAGCGTTGAGCCCTAGCGCCAAAACGGGTGTGGTAGTAGCAGTGACCCGGAGTGGTAGGGCGGTCGGGCCTATCGGCCCGGGAAGACCGCGTGGTCGTTGCCGTGAGGTCGGGCGCGACGTCGTGAGCGGCCTGTGCAGAGAGCAGCCGGTCGGCCTTTTCGGCTATATCATTCAGGTCCGTGGAGTCAGACTCCACAATGAGCGGGCGGATGCTGGCGGGGAGCTGCCGAATGAAAAGCGTGCGAAAAAGGGCGCCGGGATTTTTGTCGTCTGAGAGGGACAGCATGTGGGAAAGCAGGTCTGATGGTGAAGCGTCACCAAGGCCAGGGAGGTCCAGGAGTTGGCAGTGGCGCTGGTAAGAGGACGTTTGAAATTTTTTAAGTAGCGCAGCCTTCAGATGTTCGTACTTGCCCTCCGTTGGTGGATTCTGCAGCGCTGCCCAAACCTTGGGGACTGTAGCGTAGGTGAGTGAGGCGACGAGGTAGTCGTACTTCGTGGCGTCGACTGTAATGCCTTTCAGCCGGAATCTGGACTCAGCTTGAACGAAACAGGCTTCGGCGAGGTTCTCCCAAAAGTCTGGTAATTTAACCGTGACTGCGTTTGTATCCGCCATGCTAGCTTAGGATTCGTCCTGAGCGTCGGGGTCACCAGTGTTGAGATACCGCGGCAAACGTGGGAGTCGAGACCAGAGCTATTGAGAACACAACTGCTTTATTCCATCCACATGTCAAACAGGAACGAGAAAAGCCCGCGCATCCACTTAAACACTTCCCAGACAGGAAGTGCTCCCGGCAGCCTGTCCCTGCGGGAAACAAGTTGCTGGAGGAAAGGGCGCCCGGCTGGGGGCTTCTGCTTAGACTGTCCGTGCCGCCGTGAGCGGATTATTTCCAGTGGTGGCATGTCGCCACAATGGTCACTAAACACAACACGGTCACTAAATACAACACGGTCTCTAAACACAACACGGTCACTAAATACAACACAGTCACTAAACACAACATGGTCACTGAATACAACACGGTCACTGAATACTACACGGTCACAAAATACAACACGGTCACTAAACACAACATGGTCACTGAATACAACACGGTCACTGAATACAACACGGTCACTGAATACAACACGGTCACTGAATACAACACGGTCACTAAAAACAACACGGTCACTAAATACTACACGGTCACTAAATACAACACGGTCACTGAATACAACACGGTCACTAAACACAACACGGTCACTGAATACAACACGGTCACTGAATACAACACGGTCACTGAATACTACACGGTCACAAAATACAACACGGTCACTAAATACAACACGGTCACTGAATACAACACGGTCACTGAATACAACACGGTCATTAAACACAACAAGGTCACTAAACACAACAAGGTCACTGAATACAACACGGTCACTGAATACAACACGGTCACTGAATACAACACGGTCACTAAAAACAACACGGTCACTAAATACTACACGGTCACTAAATACAACACGGTCACTGAATACAACACGGTCACTAAACACAACACGGTCACTGAATACAACACGGTCACTGAATACAACACGGTCACTAAAAACAACACGGTCACTAAATACTACACGGTCACTAAATACAACACGGTCACTGAATACAACACGGTCACTAAACACAACACGGTCACTGAATACAACACGGTCACTGAATACAACACGGTCACTGAATACTACACGGTCACAAAATACAACACGGTCACTAAATACAACACGGTCACTGAATACAACACGGTCACTGAATACAACACGGTCATTAAACACAACAAGGTCACTGAACACAACACGGTCACTGAATACAACACGGGCACTAAACACAACACGGTCACTGAATACAACACGGTCACTGAATACAACACGGTCACTGAACACAACACGGTCACTGAATACAACACGGTCACTGAATACAACACGGTCACTGAATACAACACGGTCACTGAACACAACACGGTCACTAAATACAACACGGTCACTGAATACAACACGGTCACTGAATACAACACGGTCACTAAATACAACACAGTCACTAAATACAACACGGTCACTAAATACAACACGGTCACTGAATACTACACGGTCACAAAATACAACACGGTGACTGATACGCTTATCAATTACTTCATAAAAGGTGATGAGTCGAAGAAGAGATGATGAGTCGAAAGAAGAGATGAATAAGGCTTTTATTAGCTAAGAAGAGACCATGCTTCTTCGTGAGTGACTGAACAAGTCTGAACGAAACCCACACAGTGGTGGGTGGAGTCAGCTGAGGCATGCCTCCATACACAGCGCCACCCAGAGGTGGCAATATACAATACAGTGGTTTACCACATTCACCCCTTGTTTAATGTGAAGTCCGGCGGGGTGAAGGGTACTACAAGTTAAGTCTATCAGGAGGCCTTGTCTGACGTCCTGATCGTCGTGGTGGCGGCGGTGGTGTTGCAGCATCCGACGTCGGGTCTGGTGTCTGGGTGGTTGGCGAAGATTCCTGGGGCTTTGGGATGCCGTCTGCAGGGGTTGGGTTGGGAGGGGTGGTGGGGGATAACAGTGGTAAGGGGGATAACGGTGGTAAGGGGGATAACGGTGGTAATTCAGGGGTACCCGAGGGTGCGAGATCTCGTATGGAGACCGTGTCCTCCCGCCCGTCTGGGTATGTCACCCAGGCATACTGGGGGTTGGCGTGTAGGAGGTGCACCCGCTCGACCAGGGGGTCCGTTTTATGCGTCCTCACGTGCCTCCGCAGTAGGACGGGCCCAGGAGAAGTCAACCATGCCGGTAGCGAGGTTCCCGATGTAGACTTCCGGGGGAAAACGAACATTTTCTCATGAGGGGTCGCATTAGTGGCAGTACAAAGCAGTGACCGAATGGAGTGAAGCGCTGCAGGGAGGACCTCCTGCCAGCGGGAGGTCGGAAGGCCCTTAGATTTTAGTGCTAAGAGGACTGCCTTCCAAACCGTCGCGTTCTCCCTTTCCACCTGGCCGTTCCCCCGGGGGTTGTAACTGATGGTCCTGCTCGTGGCGATACCTCTTGTTAGCAGGTACTGCCGAAGTTCGTCGCTCATGAACGATGAGCCCCTGTCGCTATGTATATAGCTGGGGAACCCGAACAGAGCGAAGATGTCATTCAGACACTTGATGACCGTGGTACTGGTCATGTCTGGGCAAGGGATGGCAAAGGGGAAACGGGAGTACTCATCAACTATGTTGAGGAAGTACACATTGCGGTCAGCGGAGGGGAGGGGCCCTTTAAAATCGACGCTCAGGCGTTCGAAGGGGCGGGTGGCCTTGATCAGGCTTGCTCTGTCCGGCCTATAGAAGTGCGGTTTGCACTCGGCGCAGATTTGGCAGCTCTTGGTCATGGTCCTGACCTCCTCGATGGAGTAGGGCAGGTTACGGGATTTGATAAAATGGAAAAACCTGGTGACCCCCGGGTGGCAGAGGTCATTGTGGAGGGACTGCAGCCTATCACTCTGCGCGTTGGCGCATGTACCACGTGATAGGGCATCTGGGGGCTCATTGAGTTTCCCTGGCCGATACAAGATATCATAATTGTAGGTGGAGAGTTCGATTCTCCACCTCAAGATCTTGTCGTTCTTGATTTTACCCCTCTGCTTATTATTAAACATAAAAGCTACTGAACGCTGGTCAGTGAGCAGGGTAAATCGTTTCCCGGCCAGGTAATGCCTCCAGTGACGCACCGCTTCTACAATAGCCTGGGCCTCCTTTTCGACGGAGGAGTGTCTCGTCTCGGGGCCCTGGAGGGTCCTTGAGAAAAAGGCCACGGGTCTGCCCGCCTGGTTAAGGGTCGCGGCTAGGGCGAAGTCGGAGGCATCGCTCTCCACTTGGAAGGGGATGGACTCATCCACCGCGTGCATTGCGGCCTTCGCGATATCGTTCTTGATAAGAGTGAAGGCTGCACACGCCTCTGGTGTCAGGGGGAAGGAGGTGGCTTTGATGAGGGGCCTGGCTTTGTCTGCATAGAGGGGCACCCACTGGGCGTAGTAGGAGAAAAACCCCAGGCATCTCTTCAGTGCTTTTTGGCAGTGGGGAAGGGGTAGCTCCATTAGGGGGCGCATTCTGTTGGGGTCGGGCCCGATGACTCCGTTCTCCACCACGCAGCCGAGGATGGCCAGGCGCTTGGTGTGAAACATACATTTTTCCTTATTGTACGTTAGGTTCAGCCGTTGGGCCGTACGGAGGAAATTTGCTAGATTAACGTCGTGGTCCTGCTGGTCGTGGCCGCAGATGGTGACGTTATCCAAATAGGGGAAGGTTGCCCGCAGCGCGTTCTGGTCAACCATTCGGTCCATCTCCCTTTGGAAGACCGAAACCCCGTTGGTGACGCCGAAGGGGACCCTAAGGAAGTGGTAGAGGCGGCCGTTTGCCTCGAAGGCAGTATACTGGCGGTCCTCATGGCGGATGGGCAGCTGGTGGTACGCTGACTTAAGGTCGATGGTGGAGAATACTTTGTATTGCGCAATCTGATTGACCATATCAGATATGCGAGGGAGGGGGTACGCGTCCAGCTGGGTGTACCGGTTTATGGTTTGGCTGTAGTCGATTACCATGCGGCGTTTTGCAGTGGTTTTAACGACTACAACCTGGGCTCGCCAGGGGCTAGTGCTACCTTCGATAATGCCCTCCTTCAAGAGCCGCTCCACCTCAGAGCTGATAAAAGCTCTGTCCCCGGCACTGTACCGCCTGCTTTTGGTAGCGATGGGTTTACAGTCGCGGGTGAGGTTAGCGAACAGGGGAGGGGGGGGGGACTTTTAATGTGGAAAGGCTGCAGGTGGTTTGCAGCGGGCGATTTAAAAGTTGTTGGTTGCAGACTGTGAGTGGGGGGAGGGGTCCACCGTATGCTAGTGTGACACTCTTAAGGTGGCACTGAAAATCCAACCCTAGCAGGACGGCAGCGCAAAGACGGGGCAGGACTAGCAGTTTAAATTTTTGATATTCAGTGCCCCCTACTGACAGGGTCACCACACAGTAGCCGCTGATGTCCATTGACTGGGACTTGGACGCCATAGAAATGCGATGGTGCGTTGGCAGAATCGTGAGGGAGTGGCTACGTACCGTGTCGGGGTGGACGAAACTCTCTGTGCTCCCGCTGTCGATCAGGCAACTGGTGGCGCGGCCGTTTACCGCGATATCCATCATGGAGCTGGATAGATGGTGAGGGTGGCCTTGATCCAGCGTCACGGAGGCCAGTATGTGGCTTAGTGAGTCACTATAGTCATCCGCCGAGACGGTGGTCGGTTCCGGTGACGAAATGGCGGTTGAGTGCGTTGGATACGATGGCGGCGGATGCCATGCGGCCGGGGGTACACAAAATGGCGGATAAGATGGCTGCTCCCACGGCCCGCACGCTGCGCTGCTGGCTGGCTTCCCCTTGCAGGCGTTAGCGTAATGGCCTTTCTTCCGGCAGCCCGAGCAGGTAGCTGTCTTAGCTGGGCAGTGCGCTCTGGGATGTTTTAACTGGCCACAGAAATAGCATTTTTGGGCCTGGTTACTGGGCATCGAAGCACTTCTTACCGGAGGCTGCTGTCTCGGTTGGGTCGCTGCAGCGGTTGGTGCCGGGGGCGGCGGTCCCGTGTCCCACGGTTTCGATTGCCATGTCTCGGCGCCGTTACGGGGGTATGCCTCGAGGTTTCGGTGGGCCTCCTCTAACGAGAGCGCAAGGGCAATGGCCGTCTTCAGGTCGGGTTCCTTGCTTTCTAGCAGTCTCTGCCGGGTGTGGTCTGACTGGAGGCCCCTGACGAAGGCATCACAGGCGAGTCCCTGCGCGTGCTCCACAGCCGTTACCGCTTTACAATCGCAGTCTCTGCAGAGTGCCAGTAGCGCCCGTGCAAATGCCCCTACCGATTCTCCCGGTTGCTGCCTGCGGGATCCCAAGAGGTGTCGGGCGTAAATTGTGTTCACTGGGCGCGTATATTGCCCTTTTAGTAGCTCGAGGGCCGCCACGTACGTATTAGAGTCCCGGATTAGCATATATACTTGATGGCTCACCTGGGCGGTCAAAATTTTCAGTTTGTGATCCTCCTCTGTAATCTGTGAGATTGCGAGGAAGGATTCAAAGCAGCTCAGCCAGTGTTCAAACTTGGCTGATGCACCCACATCTTGAGGGTCGAGGTCCAGGCGTGGTGGTCTGAGGGCTCTCAGCAATGTCTGCTGTATCCGTTGCTGTTGTTGCTCCTCAGGTGTCGCCATTTAACTTTTAGCTAATAAAATTGATACGCTTATCAATTACTTCATAAAAGGTGATGAGTCGAAGAAGAGATGATGAGTCGAAAGAAGAGATGAATAAGGCTTTTATTAGCTAAGAAGAGACCATGCTTCTTCGTGAGTGACTGAACAAGTCTGAACGAAACCCACACAGTGGTGGGTGGAGTCAGCTGAGGCATGCCTCCATACACAGCGCCACCCAGAGGTGGCAATATACAATACAGTGGTTTACCACAGTCACTAAATACAACACGGTCACTAAATACAACACGGTCACTGAATACAACACGGTCACTAAATACAACACGGTCACTAAATACAACACGGTCACTAAATACAACACCGTCACTAAACACAACAAGGTCACTGAATACAACACGGTCACTGAACACAACACGGTCACTGAACACAACACGGTCACTGAATACAACACGGTCACTAAATACAACACGGTCACTAAATACAACACGGTCACTAAACACAACAAGGTCACTGAATACAACACGGTCACTGAACACAACACGGTCACTGAACACAACAAGGTCACTGAATACAACACGGTCACTGAATACAACACGGTCACTAAATACAACACGGTCACTAAATACAACACGGTCACTAAACACAACAAGGTCACTAAACACAACAAGGTCACTGAATACAACACGGTCACTGAATACAACACGGTCACAAAACACAACACGGTCACTAAATACAACACGGTCACAAAATACAACACGGTCACTGAATACAACACGGTCACTGAATACAACACGGTCACTGAATACAACACGGTCACTGAATACAACACGGTCACTAAACACAACACGGTCACAAAATACAACACGGTCACTGAATACAACACGGTCACTGAATACAACACGGTCACTGAATACAACACGGTCACTGAAAACAACACGGTCACTAAATACAACACGGTCACAAAATACAACACGGTCACTAAATACAACACGGTCACTGAATACAACACGGTCACTAAATACAACACGGTCACTGAATACAACACGGTCACTGAAAACAACACGGTCACTAAATACAACACGGTCACAAAATACAACACGGTCACTAAATACAACACGGTCACTGAATACAACACGGTCACTAAATACAACACGGTCACAAAATACAACACGGTCACTAAATACAACACGGTCACTGAATACAACACGGTCACTGAATACAACACGGTCACAAAATACAACACGATCACTGAATACAACACGGTCACTGAATACAACACGGTCACTGAACACAACACGGTCACTGAATATAACACGGTCACTGAATACAACACGGTCACTGAATACAACACGGTCACTGAATACAACACGGTCACTGAACACAACACAGTCACTGAATACAACACGGTCACTAAATACAACACGGTCACTAAACACAACACGATCACTAAATACAACACGGTCACTGAATACAACACGGTCACTGAATACAACACGGTCACTGAATACAACACGGTCACGAAATACAACACGGTCACTAAACACAACACGGTCACTAAATACAACACGGTCACTGAATACAACACGGTCACTGAATACAACACAGTCACTAAATACAACACGGTCACTAAACACAACACGGTCACTAAATACAACACGGTCACTGAATACAACACGGTCACTGAACACAACACGGTCACTGAATACAACACGGTCACTGAATACAACACGGTCACTAAATACAACACGGTCACTGAATACAACACGGTCACTGAATACAACACGGTCACTGAATACAACACGGTCACTAAACACAACACGGTCACTAAATACAACATGGTCACTGAATACAACACGGTCACTGAATACAACACGATCAGTGAATACAACACGGTCACTGAACACAACACGGTCACTAAATACAACACGGTCACTAAACACAACACGGTCACTGAACACAACACGATCAGTGAATACAACACAATCAGTAAATGTAACACGGTCACTGAATACAACACGGTCAGTGAATACACGGTCAGTGAATACAACACGGTCATTGTGTGACATTAATGAACCTGTTCCTTTTTCCGGGGTCGGATATTCGGCCAGTTTCCCAGGAGGAGCTTGCCCCCTTGTGCCACTGCTCTGTTGTGCATCTTGCCAAGCCAGGTCCTCAAGTGGGCTCGGCTGGGTGTTAGTTTCAGGGGGATTCCACTCTTAAATGAAGCTAATCCAACTCACAAATCTGTTTACAAAACCCAATCCTACCTCTGTGCTGTGAAAAGAAAGCCCCAGCGAGCTGGCATAACACAGCCAGCGCAAGACAGCAAAATCTTTCCTTCAAGCGTTTCATCGACTGGTCCTCGCTGCTCCCGAGATTTCCCATCGCCAGTGATGGGTGGCGGGTGGAAAACTCCACTCAAATATGCGTTCCTTATATAAAGCCTTGCTATGGGAGGCCATCGAAAGGAAATACTTACATTTCTATAGCACCTTTCACATCCTCAGGACGTCCCAAAGCGCTTTGCAGCCCATGAAATACTTTTGAAGTGAAGTCTCTGTTGTCTTGTAAGAACATAAGAAATAGGAGCAGGAGTGGGCCATACGGCCCCTCGAGCCTGCTCCGCCATTCAATAAGATCATGGCTGATCATCGACCTCAACTCCACTTTCCCGCCCTATCTCCATATCCCTCGATTCCCCTAGAGTCCAAAAATCTATCGATCTCAGCCTTGAATATACTCAAGGACTCAGCCTCCACAGTCCTCTGGGGCAGAGAATTCCAAAGATTCACCACCCTCTGAGTGAAGAAATCCCTCCTCATCTCAGTCCTCAATGTAGACCCCTTATCCTGAGACTGTGACCCCTGGTTCCAGGGAGGCGAAGCAGCCTCTCGGTACCTACCCTGTCAAGCCCTCCTAAGAATTTTATACATTTCAATGAGATCACCTCTCAAATATAAACCCATGTCGGAAATGGAGCAGCCACTTAATGCACAGCAAGCTCCCACAAACAGCAGATAATGAGCAGATTATCCATTTTAGTGATGTTGGTTGAGGGATTAATTTTGGCCCCAGAACTCTGGGGAGAACGCCCCCTGCTCATCTTCCAATAACACCACGGGATATTTTACATCCAGCCTCAGAGGGCAGGCAGAGCCTCAGTTTAACATCTCATCCAAAAGACGGCACCTTCAACAATGCAGCGCTCCCTCAGTACTGCCCCTCCGGCAGTGCAGCGCTCCCTCAGTACTGCCCCTCCGACAGTGCAGCGCTCCCTCAGTACTGCCCCTCCGACAGTGCAGCACTCCCTCAGTACTGCCCCTCCGGCAGTGCAGCACTCCCTCAGTACTGCCCCTCCGACAGTGCAGCACTCCCTCAGTACTGCCCCTCCGACAGTGCAGCACTCCCTCAGTACTGCCCCTCCGACAGTGCAGCACTCCCTCAGTACTGCCCCTCCAACAGTGCATAGAGTCATAGAGTTATACAGCACAGAAAGAGGCCCTTCGGCCCATCGTGTCCGTGATGGCCATCAAGCCCTGTCTATTCTAATCCCATTTTCCAGCACTTGGTCCGTAGCCTTGTATGCTATGGCGTTTCAAGTGCTCATCTAAATACTTCTTGAATGTTGTGAGGGTTCCTGCCTCTACCACCCTTTCAGGCAGTGAGTTCCAGATTCCACCCACCCTCTGGGTGAAAAAGTTCTTCCTCAAATCCCCTCTAAACCTCCTGCCCCTTAACTTGAATCTATGCCCCCTGGTTATTGACCCCTCTACTGAGGGGAAAAGTTCCTTTCTATCTACCCTATCTATGCCCCTCATAATTTTGTACACCTCAATCAGGTCCCCCCTCAGCCTTCTCTGCTCCAAGGAAAACAACCCCAGCCTGTCCAGTCTCTCTTCATAGCTGAAGCGCTCCAGCCCAGGTAACATCCTGGTAAATCTCCTCTGCACCCTCTCCAAAGCAATCACATCCTTCCTATAGTGTGGTGACCAGAACTGCACACAGTACTCCAGCTGTGGCCTTACCAGCGTTTTGTACAGCTCCATCATAACCTCCCTGCTCTTATATTCTATGGTGTGGAGATGCCGGAGTTGGACTGGGGTGGACAAATGTAAGAAATCACACAACACCAGGTTATAGTCCAACAGCTTTATTTGAAATCACAAGCTTTCGGAGCGCTGCTCCTTCTTCAGGTGAAGTGGAGAAATGCATAAAGACACAGCTTATATAGTCAGAGAATCATGTCAGATGTTTACAGGTAACCTTTCCAACTGCCATTTGTCACACCTCGGCAGAGAGATAATCACAGCAGTCAAAGGTGTGAATGGTGTCCAAACAGGTCAGCCAGGGAAACATTACACCATTCACACCTTTGACTGCTGTGATTATCTCTCTGCCGAGGTGTGATAAATGGCAGTTGGAAAGGTTACCTGTAAACATCCGACATGATTCTCTGACTATATAAGCTGTGTCTTTATGCATTTCTCCACTTCACCTGAAGAAGGAGCAGCGCTCCGAAAGCTTGTGATTTCAAATAAAGCTGTTGGACTATAACCTGGTGTTGTGTGATTTCTTACACTTATATTCTATGCCTCGGCTAATGAAGGCAAGTATCCCATATGCCTTTTTAACCACCTGATCTACCTGTCCTGCTGCCTTCAGGGATCTATGTACATGCACACCAAGGTCCCTCTGATCCTCTGTCTTTCCTAGGGTCCTATCATTCATTGTGGGCAGCACGGTGGCATAGTGGTTAGCACTGTTGCCTCACAGCGCCAGAGACCCGGGTTTGAATCCGGCCTCGGGTGACTGTCTGTGTGGAGTTTGCACATTCTCCCCGTGTCTGCGTGGGTTTTCTCCGGGTGCTCCGGTTTCCTCCCACAGTCCAAAGATGTGCGGGTTAGGTTGATTGGCTATGATAAATTGACCCTTAGTGTTAGGGGATTAAATACATGGGGTTACGGGGATAGGGTGGGATATGTGTTGGTGTAGGGGTTACGGGGATTGGGTGGGATATGTGTCGGTGCAGGCTCGATGGGCCGAAATGGCCTCTATCTGCACTGTAGGATTTCTGTGATTTCTGTGATTGTGTATTCCCTTGCCTTGTTAGTCCTCCCAAAATGCATCACCCCACACTTTTCAGGGTTAAATTCCATTTGCCACTGTTCTGCCCATCTAACCAACCCATCTATATCGTCCTGTAGCCTGAGGCTTCCCTCCTCGCTATTTACCACTCCACCAATTTTTGTGTCATCTGCGAACTTACTGATCATATCTCCTACATTCATATCTAAATCATTAATGTACACTACAAACAGCAAAATACCCAGCACTCCTTCAGTACTGCAACTCTGACAGTGCAGCACTCCATCAGTACTGCCCCCCCGACAGCGCAGCACTCACTCAGTACTGCCCCTCTGACAGTGCAGCACTCCCTCAGTACTACCCCTCCGACAGTGCAGCACTCCCTCAGTACTGCCCCTCCGACAGTGCAGTACTCCCTCAGTACTGCCCCTCCGACAGTGCAGCACTCCCTCAGTACTGCCCCTCTGACAGTGCAGTGCTCCCTCAGTAATGCCCCCTCCGACAGTACGGAGCTCCCTCAGTACTGCCCCTCCGAAAGGGCGGCGCTCCCACAGTACTGCCCCTCTGACAGTGCAGCGCTCCCTCAGTACTGCCCCTCTGACAGTGCGGCGCTCTCTCAGTACTGCCCCTCTGACAGTGCAGCGCTCCCTCAGTACTGCCCCTCCGACAGTGCGGCGCTCCCTCAGTACTGCCCCTCTGACAGTGCAGCGCTCCCTCAGTACTGCCCCTCTGACAGTGCGGCGCTCTCTCAGTACTGCCCCTCTGACAGTGCAGCGCTCCCTCAGTACTGCCCCTCTGACAGTGCAGCGCTCCCTCAGTACTGCCCCTCTGACAGTGCGGCGCTCCCTCAGTACTGCCCCTCTGACAGTGCGGTGCTCTTTCAGTACTGCCCCTCCGACAGTGCAGTGCTCCCTCAGTACTGCCCGCTCCCTCAGTACTGCCCCTCTGACAGTGCAGTGCTCCCTCAGTACTGCCCCTCTGACAGTGCAGCACTCCCTCAGTACTGCCCCTCTGACAGTGTGGCGCTCTCTCAGTACTGCCCCTCCGACAGTGCAACGCTCCCTCAGTACTGCCCGCTCCCTCAGTACTGCCCCTCTGACAGTGCAGTGCTCCCTCAGTACTGCCCCTCTGACAGTGCAGCACTCCCTCAGTACTGCCCCTCCGACAGTGCGGCGCTCTTTCAGTACTGCCCGCTCCCTCAGTACTGCCCCTCTGACAGTGCGGCGCTCCCTCAGTACTGCCCCTCCAACAGTGCGGCGCTCCCTCAGTACTGCCCCTCCGACAGTGCGGCGCTCCCTCAGTACTGCCCCTCCGACAGTGCAGCGCTCCCTCAGTACTGCCCCTCCGACAGTGCAGCGCTCCCTCAGTACTGCCCCTCTGACAGTGCAGCGCTCCCTCAGTACTGCCCCTTTGACAGTGCAGCGCTCCCTCAGTACTGCCCCTCTGACAGTGCAGCACTCCCTCAGCACTGCACTGGAGTGTCTGCCTGGATTCTTTGCTCAAGCCTCTGGAGTGGGACTTGAACCCACGACCTTGTGACTCAGAGGCGAGAGAGAGTGCGCTACCAACTTTTTTTTATATATCATTTATTGAACATTAAGAACATTTACAACATGGCGATCATTGCATTGAATCATTCAAATCCATTCCGCCGCTCTGCACAGCCATTCCTCCACCACATATTAACACCAAAACCTGAAATTTAATTTGTTTCCCGTAACATATACTAATCTATTGTACTTTAAAAATTGATCAGTAATCATGGCTCCGAATAAGGGAAGTGTGCCTGATAATCCCCCATCATTTAATCTCCGGCCCTTCCCTCCTCTCATGCTCCTTCCCCACTTTTCGGGCAGCTGTTGCTTTCTCCTGCAGCCTCCGGCTATTTGTTACCTCCTGTTTGAACCTTCCCTGCAGTTACAGCCTCTTCCTTACATTAGGTTTGGGCCAAGGAGCTGCCCCTTCTCCCTCCTTCTGACCGTCACTAACCTTTCCCTTTCCACACCATGCCACCCCACCCCCCAGCACCACTCACGTCGCGCCGCAGTATTACAGGCCGCCCTCCCCTGATTAAAGGGGAGAGGCCTAGCACCGGGGCCCTGCTGGTCCACCGGGGAGCGGGGTGCTGGTAAAAGAGCCCGGCAATCAAGAGGAGCGCCAGGCTGACCGATCGCGGCCTGCACCCCGCGGAAGGAGGCCAGAGGGGGCGGGTGCTGGCAGGCTGCCTGTAAAGCAAATGGCCACCCGGCACCTGTCATCAGACAATATTCAGAGTCCACTGTATAATGCTGGGAATTAAACCAGCATGAGGCTGCGGGAAACGCTGAGTGAGGAATCTGATCACACCCTGACCGCAGAGACTGACTCCCCAGACTGAGCAGAGATACTTGGTGCTTGGCTCTGGGTGCTGGACGATGGGTGCTGGGTGCTGAGGCAGGGTGCTGGGTGCTCAGGCAGGGTGCTGGGTGCTGAGGCAGGGTGCTCGTGCAGGATGCTGGGTGCTGGGTGCTCAGGGCAGGGTGCTGAGTGCTCGGGCAGGGTGCTGGGTGCTCGGGCAGGGTGCTGGGTGCTCGGACAGGGTGCTGGGTCCTGGGTGCTGGGCCCTGGGTGCTGGGTGCTCGGACCGGGTGCTGGGTGCTCAGGCTGGGTGCTGGGTGCTCGGACAGGGTGCTGGGTCCTGGGTGCTGGGCCCTGGGTGCTGGGCTCTGGGTGCTCGGTCTGGGTGCTGGGTGCTGGGCCCTGGGTGCTCGGTCTGGGTGCTGGGTGCTCGGGCTGGGTGCTGGGCTCTGGGTGCTGGGTCTGGGTGCTGGGTGCTGGGTGCTGGGCGCTGGGTGCTCACCACGGGCTCTGCCCATTTACCAGTGCCAGCTCACACTAACCCGAGGTGGATTTATGTTTTCAGAGAGTGCCGTAACGCTGAGACCGGGAGACGCACAGAATGCCTCGCTCCTTTCTGGTGAGGAGTAAGCGGGTTACCGTTTACCAGGGGCGGCGGTACAGTGATGATGAGTGCACGCAACAAAGACTCACGCCGGTGAACAGTGCAGGTAAGGAGCCCGCGCTCAGACAGGAGGCGACGTCCGCCGGTTACCTTCATCTTATCACAGGGGCAATCCAGAGAAAGAAATTGATGAAATGTGTGAGCCTAGTGGAGGGTTGATTGGTGTCTGGTCACAGAACAACTCCTGTTCATGTCCTGTCTCTACAGGACTGTCTGCCTGGCTTGTGTTAATCCGAGCAGTGGGAAACTGTGGCCTGGTTCCCCTCACTGCGGTCCTCAGCGAGCTGGGTATGTCAGCCCGGCTATGAGCTGTGGTATGGGCTGAGATTACAGGCTGTATTTGTCCAGGGAACGTTATCCATGGGGAACGTTATCCACAGGGAATGTTATCCACAGGGAGAGTTACCCACAGGGAGAGTTATCCACAGGGAATGTTATCCACAGGGAATGTTATCCACAGGGAACGTTATTCACAGGGAACGTTATCCACAGGGAGAGTTATCCACAGGGAACGTTATGCACAGGGAACGTTATTCACAGGGAGAGTTATCCACAGGGAATGTTATCCACAGGGAACGTTATTCACAGGGAGAGTTACCCACAGGGAGAGTTATCCACAGGGAATGTTATCCACAGGGAGAGTTATCCACAGGGAACGTTATGCACAGGGAATGTTATCCACAGGGAACGTTATCCACAGGGAACGTTATGCACAGGGAACGTTATTCACAGGGAGAGTTATCCACAGGGAATGTTATCCACAGGGAACGTTATGCACAGGGAACGTTATCCACAGGGAGAGTTATCCACAGGGAACATTATGCACAGGGAATGTTATCCACAGGGAACGTTATCCACAGGGAACGTTATGCACAGGGAACGTTATTCATAGGGAGAGTTATCCGCAGGGAATGTTATCCACAGGGAACGTTATGCACAGGGAACGTTATCCACTGGGAGAGTTATCCACAGGGAGAGTTATCCACAGGGAACGTTATCCACAGGGAATGTTATCCACAGGGAGAGTTATCCCATAGTCCCACTGCGAGGGCAAGGGCCTTGCTGAAACACAACTATTGGGCCTTTTGTACAGAGAGCAGTTGGACTCCGCTGTCCACTGTCTGTGAGTGGAATCAGGAGGAGCAATCAATGGCCTTTGTTGCATGGCCACTGATAGTGAGCAGGAGCAGGACCCACCTGAACCAAGGTCTACCCGCTCTCCCCGGGACCCAGGGTGGGCCCAGAGACTGTCCAGCTCTCTATGGCTCAGACTATGTTGGCCGAGGCTTGAGCTACAATCTGTACTGATGGTTATTTTTTCTCTCTCTGCTTTTCACGCTCTGTCCCGAGGCTCGGGCCAAGGCTGGTCTTCTCACAGCCCCCCAAAGCCCGCCCCTGGGAAGTACACTGACTGATGCTGGGTTTGGGCGGAGCGTCTGGTCGATGGGGCGGAGCGTCTGGTCGATGGGGCGGAGCATCTGGTCGATGGGGGTGGAGCGTCTGGTTGATGGGGTGGAGAGTCTGGTCGATGGGGGCGGAGCGTCTGGTCGATGGGGAGGAGCGTCTGGTCGATGGGGAGGAGCATCTGGTCGATGGGGGCAGAACGTCTGGTCGATGGGGGCGGAGCGTCTGGTCGATGGGGCGGAGCGTCTGGTCGATGGGGCGGAGCGTCTGGTCGATGGGGCTGAGTGTCTGGGCTGCCCATGTTCGCCGTGGTATCCAGCGCTGGCGCTGATGTTGCAGAGATCCCTTCTCATCCCTCTCACTGTGCTGGAGCTCGTATGTTCACTCAGACGTCTGCGCTGTCAGAGTTTCACCATTGACTATCTCTCTTTTCCACAGCAGGCGCTGGCCAAGTGGAGGCTGTGTCCCAGGGAGCGCCGAGTCTTTTAACCAAATTAGAGGAGCCCTTTCAGGGCATCGATCCCGTTGAGAAAAAGGCCTCGGTCAGAGGGTCAGAGTTGGGGTGCTGGAGGGAGCCTCAATCACACACTGGCTCAATAGGGCTTCGAGAGACACTCACAGACCCTCATGGAGCAGAGGAGGAGACATGCGAGAGAAAAGCCGAGTGTGAGAATGTCTGGGGACCTCTCTCCTCACCTGGTACGTCTTTAAAAATAAAAGTCTTCCTAACTTTCCCTTTGATTCTGTTTGTGATTATCTTGTGCCTCATGTTACTGTCTCTCCAACCAGTGCACAGAAGCTTACCATGAACCCGTCATAATCTAGAAGGTCCAACAAGCCACCTCCTGAACAACAGGACACTGGGGAAGAAAGTGACAGTTTCTCAAGCCTTTTTTTATAACTCTGACCCCTCACCCCCACCAACATCCCAGTCAACCTATATTTTTTCCCATTGCTTTTATATCCTTCTTATAATGGGCTGCCCACTATTGTACCCAATGCCCAACTGTGGCCCAACTAAGGTCTTGTATTCGATTCCTGTAGATACAAAGCCAAGAATTCAGTTTGCCTTTTAAGGTCTGATCTACTCTCAGTCACACCTTTAATGATGTGCGTATCTACACAGCAAGGTCCCTCTGCTCCATTTAACATTTCACCATTTAAGGTGCATTTCCTTTCCCTGTTCTTGCTTCTAAAATGTTTACTCACATTTTCCTACACCTGTCCTTACCCACCCACCCTGCCAGCCAGTCTCTCTCAATCTGTCATATCCCCAATCTGGTGTCATCAACAAACTTCAATATTCTCTCAAGTCCCAAGTCCAGATAATTGATGCGTATATAGTGAGTTGGAACAGTCCCAACAAAGGCCCTGGTGGAACATCACTCACATGTTCCCAGTCCCAGAAACGTCCTTCACCCGACCCTTTGCTTTCTGCCTCCCAGCTAGTTCGATATAAGAGGACACAGCCCCTCAGTTCCAGGTGCCGGTATCTTTTCCCGAAGTCTTGAACCTGATACTTTATCAAATGCTTTTGAAAATCCATAAACACCACATCTGCTGCATTTCCTTTCCTCTTGTTATTTCTTCAAAGAATTTGATTAGTTTGGTCAAGAGTGATCTTCCTTTTAGAGGTCCATGGGATTGGCCCTGATTTACTCACGTTTCTCCCAGTATTTCAGTTTACCAACTCTTCTTAGGCAGTCCCTCGGAGCTGAGGATGACTTGATTCCACATTAAAAATGAGTTCTCAGGTGACTGATGAGTCCAATGCGGGACCTACAGTCTCTGTCACAGGTGGGGCAGACGGTGGTTGAAGGGGCGGGTGGGTGGGGTGCTTGGGTTGACGTGCACTCCTTGCGCTGCCTGCGCTTGGCTTCCGCTTGCTCCCGGCGAAGAGACACGAGGTGTTCGGCGCCTTCCCGGATGCTTCTCCTCCACTTTCTGCGGTCTTGGGCCAGGGATTCCCAGTTGTCGGTGGGGATGTTACACTTTTCAAGGAGGCTTTGAGGGTGTCCTTGAAGCGTTTCCTCTGCCCACCTGGGGTTCTCTTGCTGTGTCGGAGCTCTGAGTAGAGCGCTTGTTTTGGGAGTCTCGTATCGGGCATGTGGACAATGTGACCCATCCATCGGAGCTGATTGAACGTGGTCAAAGCTTCGATGTTGGGGATGTTGGCCTGAGCGAGACCACTGATGTTGGTGCACCTATCCTGCCAATGGATTTGCAGGATCTTGCGGAGGCAGCGTTGGTGGTACCTCTCCAGTGTTTTGAGGTGCCTGCTGTACATGGTCCATGTCTCTGAGGCATACAGGAGGGCGGGTATCACTGCTGCCCTGTAGACCATGAGCTTAGTGCCGGGTTTGAGGTCCTGGTCTTCAAACACTCTCTTCCTCAGGCGACCGAAGGCTGCACTGGCACACTGAAGGTGGTGTTGGACTTTGTCGTCGATGTCTGCCCTTGTTGACAGTAGGCTCCCGAGGTTTCTCCCAGTATTTCAGTTTACTAACTGGACTATAATTCCCTGGTTTGTCCCCGTCTATTGTTGTGAAGAGGAGAGTCACCTGTGGGGGAGGTTCACAGACGTGAACAAAATCAGAAGGGTTAAAAACATTAATACGTGAATCAAATTAACTGAGAATTGAGAAACACAGACTTCCCACAGACAGAGAATTCTGGGTGGTGTGCTGGGACTGATGTCGGTGTGCTGGGAGTGATGGTGATGTGCTGGGAGTGATGTTGTGCTGGGACTGATGGCGGTGTGCTGGGACTGATGGCAGTGTGCTGGGACTGATGTTGTTGTGCTGGGACTGATGTTGTTGTGCTGGGACTAATGGCGGTGTGCTGGGACTGATGGCGGTGTGCTGGGACTGATGGCGGTGTGCTGGGAGTGATGGTGATGTGCTGGGAGTGATGTTGTGCTGGGAGTGATGGTGGTGTGCTGGGACTGATGTTGTTGTGCTGGGACTGATGTTGTTGTGCTGGGACTAATGGTGGTGTGCTGGGACTGATGGCGGTGTGCTGGGAGTGATGGTGATGTGCTGGGAGTGATGTTGTGCTGGGACTGATGGCGGTGTGCTGGGACTGATGGCAGTGTGCTGGGACTGATGTTGTTGTGCTGGGACTGATGGCGGTGTGCTGGGACTAATGGTGGTGTGCTGGGACTGTTGGCTGTGTGCTGGGCCTGTTGGCTGTGTGCTGGGACTGATGGCAGTGTGCTGGGACTGAGGGCGGTGTGCTGGGAGTGAGGGCGGTGTGCTGGGACTGAGGGCGCTGTGCTGGGACTGAGGGTGGTGTGCTGGGACTGAGGGCGGTGTGCTGGGACTGAGGGCGGTGTGCAGGGACTGAGGGTGGTGTGCTGGGACTGAGGGCGGTGTGCAGGGACTGAGGGCGGTGTGCAGGGACTGAGGGCGGTGTGCTGGGACTGAGGGCGGTGTGCTAGGACTGAGGGTGGTGTGCTGGGACTGAGGACTGTGTGCTGGGACTGATGGCGGTGTGCTGGGACTGATGTTGTTGTGCTGGGACTGATGTT
This sequence comes from Somniosus microcephalus, assembly GCF_052327205.1. Taxonomy (NCBI): domain Eukaryota; kingdom Metazoa; phylum Chordata; class Chondrichthyes; order Squaliformes; family Somniosidae; genus Somniosus; species Somniosus microcephalus. The sequence goes on along the minus strand of NC_141017.1, from coordinate 3,882,271 downwards.
GTTGTGCTGGGACTGATGTTGTTGTGCTGGGACTGATGGCGGTGTGCTGGGACTGATGTGCTGGGACTGATGTTGTGCTGGGACTGATGGCGGTGTGCTGGGACTCATGGCAGTGTGCTGGGGCTGATGGCGGTGTGCTGGGACTGATGGCGGTGTGCTGGGATGGATGGCGGTGTGCTGGGACTGATGTTGTTGTGCTGGGACTGATGGCGGTGTGCTGGGACTGATGGTGGTGTGCTGGGAGTGATGTTGTTGTGCTGGGACTGATGGCGGTGTGCTGGGATGGATGGTGGTTTGCTGGGACTGATGTTGTTGTGCTGGGACTGATAGCATGTGCTGGGAGTGATGGCGATGTGCTGGGAGTGATGGTGATGTGCTGGGACTGATGTTGTTGTGCTGGGACTGATGGCGGTGTGCTGGGACTGATGTTGTTGTGCTGGGACTGATGTTGTTGTGCTGGGACTGATGGCGGTGTGCTGGAACTGATGGCAGTGTGCTGGGACTGATGTGCTGGGACTGATGTTGTGCTGGGACTGATGGCGGTGTGCTGGGACTGATGGCGGTGTGCTGGGACTGATGGCGGTGTGCTGGGACTGATGGCGGTGTGCTGGGATGGATGGCGGTGTGCTGGGACTGATGTTGTTGTGCTGGGACTGATGGCGGTGTGCTGGGACTGATGATGGTGTGCTGGGAGTGATGTTGTTGTGCTGGGACTGATGGCGGTGTGCTGGGATGGATGGTGGTTTGCTGGGACTGATGTTGTTGTGCTGGGACTGATAGCGTGTGCTGTGAGTGATGGCGATGTGCTGGGAGTGATGGCGATGTGCTGGGCCTGATGTTGTTGTGCTGGGACTGATGGTGGTGTGCTGGGAGTGATGTTGTTGTGCTGGGACTGATGGTGGTGTGCTGGGAGTGATGGTGATGTGCTGGGACTGATGGCAGTGTGCTCAAACTGATGGCGGTGTGCTGGGACTGATGGTGTGCTGGGAGTGATGGCGATGTGCTGGGACTGATGGTGATTTGTTGGGACTGATGGCGGTGTGCTGGGACTGATGGCGGTGTGCTGGGAGTGATGGCGATGTGCTGGGACTGATGGCAGTGTGCTGGGAGTGATGGCGATGTGCTGGGACTGATGGCGGTGTGCTGGGACTGATGGCGGTGTGCTGGGACTGATGGTGGTGTGCTGGGATGGATGGCGGTGTGCTGGGACTGATGTTGTTGTGCTGGGACTGATGGCGGTGTGCTGGGACTGATGATGGTGTGCTGGGAGTGATGTTGTTGTGCTGGGACTGATGGCGGTGTGCTGGGATGGATGGTGGTTTGCTGGGACTGATGTTGTTGTGCTGGGACTGATAGCGTGTGCTGTGAGTGATGGCGATGTGCTGGGAGTGATGGCGATGTGCTGGGCCTGATGTTGTTGTGCTGGGACTGATGGCGGTGTGCTGGGAGTGATGTTGTTGTGCTGGGACTGATGGCGGTGTGCTGGGAGTGATGGTGATGTGCTGGGACTGATGGCAGTGTGCTCAAACTGATGGCAGTGTGCTGGGACTGATGGTGTGCTGGGAGTGATGGCGATGTGCTGGGACTGATGGTGATTTGTTGGGACTGATGGCGGTGTGCTGGGACTGATGGCGGTGTGCTGGGACTGATGGCGGTGTGCTGGGACTGATGGCGGTGTGCTGGGATGGATGGCGGTGTGCTGGGACTGATGGCGGTGTGCTGGGACTGATGGCACTGTGCTGGGGCTGCTGGTGTTGTGCTGATGGTGAGCTGATGGTTACTGATGGAGATTAAAGGACCGCCTAGTCATGTGTTAGATTTAGAGAATCAGAGGAAAGTAGAAGAAATTTGGTTAGTTTAAAATAAGCTTGAGCTAATTGTAATAAATTTCACTATGATTAAGAGTGACCAAACATTGTGACAGAAAGAAGTGTGACTCGCCCACTAAGTGGGCTCTACACTCTAGACCTGTATCTATGTCGATGTAGTGTTCTGCTGGAGACGGTGGCTGAGTGAACATGAGGTCAGGATAGGACCCGGTCCAGCTGTGACCCCTCACGGTTGAATTGCCCCATACTCACTGTCGAGACAGGTGAGGAATGGAAACTTGGGTGAGTTACTGAGGCCTGTGGGACTGAACCCAACAAGGAGGCAGCACAGTCCAGGCAGGTTCAGGAGCACCTGGGAAAAAACACCAGAACTGACGGAAAATAGGATCCTGAAGAAAACCAATGGCAAGTGTGAGTGAAATGGCTCCCAATGTGAGACGGAGAGTTTGTATTAGTCAAGGTCCCGCCTCACTCTGAGGGGATGTCGGTTAAATCTCCTTTAATGTATATTTATACCTCATTGAATGTTTTGATCGCTTTTACTTTCAGATAACTTGTTTCTCCCTCCGGAGGCTCCCCGGACCCTGGGATTACGATTCAGGCCCTACTCCTGGAGTGGTTACTCCACAGTGGGACTCAAGCACCTGGTTCAGGATTACCTGTCACCGATGTTAGACCCAAGGACCCCCCTCCAGAGCCCGAGCCCTGCACGAAGCATTGAGGAGAACAGCCACATACTCTTCACCCAGAGACCCCCGCACCAAGCTCCGTACAACTGCATCAAATGTGACAAGGTAAAGAGTCCCACTCACACTTGGGCACACCCAGTCACACCCAGCGACACTTACTGAAGGGATAAACGGTGCAGGGTGCCCTCCCTGGGTCAGTGCCTGTCAGTGACGGTACAGGGTGAACTGGCTGCGTGGCAGGGGAATCATTAACCCGTTGATGGTTCAATAAATTGTCAGCTGATGTACAGCCAGAGCCGCGGTGTGATAGAGCGTGTACTGATCCAAGTATTGGATTGAGAGGGATGACCTGCAGGTGTGAGGTCCGATCCACTAATCCAGAGGGCACCTTCTGACCCCCAGGTCCCAGCACATTTTCCATTCCCCCTCCTCAGACCCCATAGCCAGGGCATTCACACAGCCCCCAGTGTCCCCTTGAACTGTTGGTATGAATTTCCAGGGTTTGCGTTGATGTGATTGCGCGATGGGGTCCATGTGTCACCGAGCATTCGGGCAGCGGCTGACACTCAATCTCGCCACACCGCCCTGCTGAAGTTTGTAATGAACAAATCCAACTGTCTCCCCCTTGCCTGCAACCTCCTGTTGTAGGCCAGAGGGAGAGGCTCGGGCCCATGACAGCTGCGAGATTTACTGAGACAGGATAAACCCTCACCAGCGAGCCAGTCCCCAAACCCCCAGTGACGTGAGCGCTGTCAGTGCAGCCTCACCAAGGACTGGTCTTCACCATCAATCCTTCTTGTTGAGCAGGTGTTTTCGACTCCTCATGGGCTGGAGGTTCATGTCCGAAGATCACACAGTGGCAGCCAGCCCTTCACCTGTGAGGCGTGTGGGAAAGCCTTTGGACACTCGGTCAGTCTGGAGCAGCATCAAGCCACACACTCCCAAGTCAAGGTAAGACCCACAGTGTCCACACACAGGGCTGGATATTAACTCGGAGGCAGGGAGGGAGAGGGCTGGGGGTCTGGATTGAGGTTGGGAAACTCGAAAGACCATTTTTTTGTCTCCATTTCCCGGCCGCAACCAGCCAGATTGAGAGGCTGGCTGGCTGTCAGGCGGGTACGCCTTGGGCACCAGGCCACAGCTGGGGAGCGGAGAGGAGGGAGGCTGGGAGCAGGGGAGGGGAAGATGATCAGAGTCTGCAGGCAACATCAGGGAGGCCAGATCAAGGGGAAGATTGGAGGCCTCAAGGAGGAGATTGGAAGCACGGGCAGGGGTGGGGGGGGCGCGGGGATTCTGATCGTGGGGGTTTGACGAGGCAGGTATGCTGGATCCAGCGGGTAAGTGGAAAGGCACTTGCATCCTAGATCCAACAGTTCTCGCCTCCCTTTAGCTGCCGGGTTTCCCGAGGGCTGGGAAACCCGGCCCGGGTTAAATTTTAAATGGTGGATAAATATGAGGCATGCAGCCTCACAGTAATATTTAAATTGCCAATCCACATCCTGCGAACGAGGTGCTTGCCCCGCCCCCCTGTACATGTAGATCTTGGATGAGGACATCATAGAATCAGAGGAAATTACAGCACAGAAGGAGGCCATTCGGCCCATTGTGTCCGTGCCGGCCGACAAAGAGCTCTCCAGCCTAATCCCACTTCCCAGCTCTTGGTCTGTAGCCCTGCAGGTTCCGGCATTTCAAGTGCGTCCCCGAGTACTTTTTAAATGTGATGAGGGTTTCTGCCTCTGTCACCCTTTCAGGCAGTGAGTTCCAGACCCCCACCGCCCTCTGGGTGAAAAAAGTTTCTCCTCAACCCTCCTCTAAACCTCCGACCAATTACTTTAAATCTGTGCCCCCTGGTTTCTGACCATTCTGCTAAGGGAAATAGGTCCTTCCTATCCACACTATCTCAACCCCTCATAATTTTACTCACCTCAATAAGGTCTCCCCTCAGCCTCCGCTGTTCCAAAGAAAACAACCCCAGCCTCTCCAATCTTTCCTCATAGCTAAAATTCTCCAGTCCTGGCAACATCCTCGTAAATCTCCTCTGCACCCTCTCTAGTGCAATCACATCTTTCCTGTAATGTGGTGACCAGAACTGCACGCAGTACTCTAGCTGTGGCCTGACTAGTGTTTTATACAGTTCAAGCATAACCCCCCTGCTCTTGTATTCTATGCCTCAGCTAATAAAGGCGAGTATTCCGTATGCCTTCTTAACCACCTTATCTACCTGTCCTGCTACCTTCAGGGACATGTGGACATGGATTCCAAGGTCCCTCTGTTCCTCTAAATTTCTCAGTGTCCTACCATTTATTGTGTATTCCGTTGCCTCGTTAGCCCTCCCCAAATGCATTACCTCACACTTCTCCGGATTGAATTCCATTTGCCACTTTTCTGCCCACCTATCTGTGATACCTTCCATAGTGGAATAGTCTGCTGCAGTTAAACATAAAGAGCAGATACAAGAGAAAGACAGAGGAGAAAGGGAGACCAGGTCACATTGAAGGGAACCTAAAAATAAGTCAAGGGGAGGAATTTAGTGGATTTAATACAAATAAGAAAATGGTTATGGAGGAAATAATGGGACTTAAAACTTTAGGAACTGATGTTTTCCAGCCCAGGGTATTAAATGGAACAAGGGAAGAAATTGCAGGTGTGTTAGTCATCATTATCCTACCTCTCTAGGTTCGGGAATTGTGCCTTTGAATTGGAAAATTTTCAAATGTCACTCCATTCTTTAAGAAGGGAGGGAGGAAGAAACCAGGAAACTACAGGCCCGTCAGTTTAACGTCAGTTGTGGGGAACTTACTGGAATCTATCACCAGGGACAGAATGACTGAACACTTGGACAAGTATGAGCTGATCAAAGTCAGCGTGTATTTGGGAAGAGTAGGTCAGGTCTGAGGAATCTAGTTGCATTTCTTGAGTATGTCACTGGCATAGTGAATAAGGGAGTGTCGATGGATGTTGTCTATATGAACTTCCAGAAGACATTATGGGTCAGCCCTAGCTCAGCACTCTCGCCTCTGAATCAAAAGGTTGTGGGTTCGGCCCCACTCCAGAGAAATGAGCACAAACATCTAGGCTGACACTCCAGTGCAGTGCTGGGGGAGTGCTGCACTGTCGGAGGTGCCGTCTTTCACCCCCGCCTGTCCTCTCAGGTGGCCATAAATGATCCCATGGCACTATTGGAAGAAGAGCAGTGGAGTTCTCCCCGGTGTCCTGGCCAATATTTAACCCTCAAACTACATCAACAAAATGGTTACCTGGTCATTATCACATTGCTGTTTGTGGGAGCTTGCTGTGAGCAAATTAGCTGCCGCTTTTCCTACTTTACAACAGTGACTACACTTCAAAAAGTACTTCATTGGCAATGAAGAGCATGGGGATGTCCAGTGGTTAGTAAAAGTGCTATATCAATGCAATCATTCTTTTAATTTGACAGGGGAGAGAGTGGGGCAGTGGGATTAGTTTGGGATTGATACAGGGCTATGGGAAGTGAGTGGGGCAGTGAGATTAGTTTGGGATTCGTACAGGGCTATGGGAAGTGAGTGGGGTCATGGGTAAGTTTGGGAATGATACAGGGCTATGGGGAGAGAGTGGGGCAGTGGGATTAGTTTGGGATTGATACAGGGCTATGGGAAGTGAGTGGGGCAGTGAGATTAGTTTGGGATTCGTACAGGGCTATGGGGAGAGAGTGGGGTCATGGGTAAGTTTGGGAATGATACAGGGCTATGGGGAGAGAGCAGGGAAGTGGGATTAGTTTGGGATTGATACAGGGATATGGGGAGAGAGCGGGGCAGTGGGATTAGATTGGGATTGATACAGGGCTATGGGAAGTGAGTGGGGCAGTGAGATTAGTTTGGGATTCATACAGGGCTATGGGGAGAGAGTGGGGTCATGGGTAAGTTTGGGAATGATACAGGGCTATGGGGAGAGAGCAGGGCAGTGGGATTAGTTTGGGATTGATACAGGGCTAGGGGGAGAGATCGGGGCAGTGGGATTAGTTTGGGATTGATACAGGGCTATGGGGAGAGAGCGGGGCAGTGGGATTAGTTTGGGATTGATACAGGGCTATGGGGAGAGCGGGGCAGTGGGATTAGTTTGGCAATGATACAGGGCTAGGGGGAGAGAGCGGGGCAGTGGGATTAGTTTGGGATTGATACAGGGCTATGGGGAGAGAGCGGGGCAGTGTGATTAGTTTGGGATTGATACAGGGCTATGGGGAGAGAGCAGGGCAGTGGGATTAGTTTGGGATTGATACAGGGCCATGGGGAGAGAGCGGGGCAGTGGGATTAGTTTGGGATTGATACAGGGCTATGGGGAGAGCGGGGCAGTGGGATTAGTTTGGGATTGATGCAGGGCTATGGGGAGAGAGTGGGGCAGTGGGGTGAGATTGGGTTTGATACTGGGCTATGCGGAGAGAGTGGGGCAGTGGGGTAAGTTTGGGATTGATACAGGGCTATGGGGAGAGAGCGGGGCAGTGGGGTTAGTTTGGGATTGATACAGGGCCATGGGGAGAGAGCGGGGCAGTGGGATTAGTTTGGGATTGATACAGGGCTATGGGGAGAGAGCAGGGCAGTGGGATTAGTTTGGGATTGATACAGGGCCATGGGGAGAGAGCGGGGCAGTGGGATTAGTTTGGGATTGATACAGGGCTATGGGGAGAGCGGGGCAGTGGGATTAGTTTGGGATTGATGCAGGGCTATGGGGAGAGAGTGGGGCAGTGGGGTGAGATTGGGTTTGATACTGGGCTATGCGGAGAGAGTGGGGCAGTGGGGTAAGATTGGGATTGATACAGGGCTATGGGGAGAGAGCGGGGCAGTGGGGTTAGTTTGGGATTGATACAGGGCTATGAGGAGAGAGCAGGGCAGTGGGATTAGTTTGGGATTGATACAGGGCTATGGGGAGAGCGGGGCAGTGGGATTAATTTGGCAATGATACAGGGCTAGGGGGAGAGAGCGGGGCAGTGGGATTAGTTTGGGGATTGATACAGGGCTAGGGGGAGAGATCGGGGCAGTGGGATTAGTTTGGGATTGATACAGGGCTATGGGGAGAGAGCGGGACAGCGGGATTAGTTTGGGGATTGATACAGGGCTGGGGGAGAGATCGGGGCAGTGGGATTAGTTTGGGATTGATACAGGGCTATGGGGAGAGAGCGGGGCAGTGGGATTAGTTTGGGATTGATACAGGGCTATGGGGAGAGCGGGGTAGCGGGATTAGTTTGGCAATGATACAGGGCTAGGGGGAGAGAGCGGGGCAGTGGGATTAGTTTGGGATTGATACAGGGCTATGGGGAGAGAGCGGGGCAGTGGGATTAGTTTGGGATTGATACAGGGCCATGGGGAGAGAGCGGGGCAGTGGGATTAGTTTGGGATTGATACAGGGCTATGGGGAGAGCGGGGCAGTGGGGTGAGATTGGGTTTGATACTGGGCTATGCGGAGAGAGTGGGGCAGTGGGGTAAGTTTGGGATTGATACAGGGCTATGGGGAGAGAGCGGGGCAGTGGGGTTAGTTTGGGATTGATACAGGGCTATGGGGAGAGAGCAGGATCATGGGATTAGTTTGGGGATTGATACAGGGCTATGGGGAGAGAGCGGGGCAGTGGGATTACTTTGGGATTGATACAGGGCTATGGGGAGAGCGCGGCAGTGGGATTAGTTTGGGAATGATACAGGGCTATGGGGAGAGCGGGGTAGTAGGATTAGTTTGGGATTGATGCAGGGCTATGGGGAGAGCGCGGCAGTGGGATTAGTTTGGTAACATAGAAACATAGAAGATAGGAGCAGGAGTAGGCCATTCGGCCCCTCGAGCCTGCTCCGCCATTTAATGTGATCATGGCTGATCATCCAAATTCAGTACCCTGTCCCTGCTTTCTCCCCATATCCCTTGATCCCTTTAGCCTCAAGAAATATATCCAACTCCTTCTTGAATATATTTAATGAATTGGCCTCAACTGCCCTGTGTGGCAGAGAATTCCACAGGTTCACCACTCTCTGGGTGAAGAAATTCCTCCTCATCTCTGTCCTAAATGGCTTACCCCTTATCCTTAGACTGTGACCCCTGGTTCTGGACTCCCCCGCCATCAGGAACATCCTTCCTGCATCTAGTCTGTCTAGTCCTGTTAGAATTTTATAAGTTTCAATGACATCCCCTCTCATTCTTCTAAACTCCAGCGAATAAGCCCAATCGACCGAATCTCTCCTCATACGTCATTCCTGCCATCCCAGGTATCAGTCTGGTGAATCTTCGCTGCACTCCCTCCATGGCAAGAACATCCTTCCTCAGATAAGGTGACCAAAACGGCACACAATACTCAAGGTGTGGCCTCACCAAGGCCCTGTACAACTGCAGCAAGACATCCTTGCTCCTGTACTCAAATCCTCTCGCTATGAAGGCCAACATACCATTTGCCTTCTTAACCGCCTGCTGCACCTGCATGCTTATCTTCAGCAACTGGTGCACAAGGACACCCAGGTCTCGTTGCACTTCCCCTTTTCCCAATCTATTGCCGATCAGATAATAATCTGTCTTCCTGTTTTTGCCACCGAAGTGGATAACCTCGCATTTATCATCATTATACTGCATTTGCCATGCATCTGCCCAATCACCCAAGCTGTCCAAATTGTACTAGAGTTTCTCTGCATCCTCCTCACAGCACACACGCCCACCCAGCTTTGTGTCATCTGCAAACTTGGAGATATTACATCTAGTTCCCTTGTCTAGATCATTTATATATATTGTGAATAGCTGGGGTCCGAGCACCGTACCCTGTGGTTCCCTACTAGTCACTGCCTGCCACTCGGAAAAAGACTCGTTTATTCCAACTCTTTGCTTCCTGTCTGCCAACCAGTTCTCTATCCAAGACAGTACCTTACCCCCAATCCCATGTGCTTTAGCTTTACACGCTAATCTCTTATGCGGGACCTTATCAAAAGCCTTCTGAAAGTCCAACATCCACTGGTTCTCCCGTATCTATTTTACCAGTTACATCCTCAAAAAATTCCAGTAGATTAGTCAAGCATGATTTACCTGTTCTAAATGCATGTTGACTTTGTCCGGTCCTGTCACTGTTTTCTAAGTGCTCTGCTATTACATCTTTTATAATGGACTCTAGCATTTTCCCCACTACCGATGTCAGGCTATAATTCCCCGTTTTTTCTCTACCACCCTTTTTAAATAGTGGGGTTACATTAGCTATCCTCCAATCCATGGGAACTGTTCCAGAGTCTATAGAATTTTGGAAGATGACCAGCAATGCATCTACTATTTCTAGGGCCACTTCCTTAAATACCCTAGGATGTAGATTATCAGGCCCTGGGGATTTATTGGCCTTCAAGCCCATCAATTTCCCTAACACCATTTCACTACAAATACTGATTTCATTCAATTCCTCCCTCTCATTAGACCCTATGTTCCCTGACATCTCTGGGAGGTTATTTGTGTCCTCCTTTGTGAAGACAGAACCAAAGTTTAATTGGCCTGCAATTTCTTTGTTCCCCATTATAAATTCCCCTGATTCTGACTGCAAGGGACCTACGCTTGACTTCACCAATCTTTTTCTTTTCACATATCTATAGAAGCTTTTACAGTCAGTTTTTATGTTCCCTGCAAGCTTACTCTCATAATGTAGGAATTGACGAATTCCTACGAATAACTGAGATCGACACAGGAGAACAATGAAACAGGTCCTTACTCAACGGAGATGCCACGAGGACTGCCTGGGCAGTCACGTGGTTTGCGACATGACGTCATTGCGTTTGCCCGCGTTTTCCCGCGCTCTTAAAGGGGCCACGCCCCGTACATACAAACTCTATATACAAAACACAGTAATGCCTAACATAATGGTACAGGCTTAGGCTGGTGTTAGAACATCGTTAAAGAGAATTATATACAGTTAGCCAGAGTCATTCAGTGGTTCTGCCACAATAATCTATTTTCCCCCTCTTAATTAATCCCTTTGTCCTCCTTTGCTGAATCTTAAACTGCTCCCAATCCTCAGGTTTGCTGCTTTTTCTGGCCAAATTATATGTCCTCTCCTTGGATCTTATGCTATCCCTAATTTCCCTTGTTATCCATGGTTGAGTCACCTTTCTTGTTTTATTTTTATGCCAAACAGGGATAAACAAATTCTGTAGTTCATCCATGCGATCTTTGAATGTTTGCCATTGCCTATCCACCATCAACCCTTTAAGTAACGTTCCCGAATCCATCCTAGCCAACTCGCGTCTCATACCATCGTAGTTTCCTTTATTTAAATTCAGGAACCTAGTCTCTGAGTCAACTACTTCACTCTCCATCTTAATGAAGAATTCTATCATATTATGATCGCTCCGCCCCAAGGGGCCTCGCACAACAAGATTGCTAATTAATCCTTTCTCATTACATAATACCCAGTCTAAGATGGCTTGATCTCTGGTTGGTTCCTCGACATGTTGGTCAAGGAAACCATCCCGTATACACTCCAGGAATTCCTCCTCCACAGTATTGTTACTAATTTGGTTAGCCCAATCTATATGTAGATGAAAGTCACCCATGATAACTGCTGTGCCCTTATTGCACGCGTCTCTAATTTCCCGTTTCATGCCATCCCCAACCTCAGCATTACTGTTTGGGGGTCTGTACACAACTCCCACTAACGTTTTCTGCCCCTTGGTATTTCTCAGCTCTGCCCATACAGATTCCACATCATCAGAGCTGATATCCTTCCTTACTGTTGTGTTATTCTCCACTTTAACCAGCAATGCTACCCCACCTCCTTTTCCTTTTCTCCTGTCCTTCCTGAATATTGAATACCCCTGGATGTTGAATTCCCAGTCTTGGTCACCCTGGAGCCATGTCTCCGTAATCCCAATTATATCATATCCGTTTGCATCTATTTGCACAGCTAATTCATCCACCTTATTATGAATGCTCCTCGCATTAAGACACAAAGGGGGAAAAATTCAGCTGGTTTCTGCCTCCCGTTAGCGCCTTAAGTGGGCGCTAATGGGGCGCAAAGCAACTAACACCCGGGCGCGGCGATAACTGCGCCTCTCACGAAATTGACCGGACATTTTGCGGCGGCGCTAAACAATACCGCCCGATCTCCTGCGCACGCAGATCTTGATGTGATTCGAGAGTGCAAAGCCCTTGTGACGCCCAGGAACGGAAATTGAGTGGCGCCCCCCTCCTTTCCGCCTGGCGCAACCAGCGACAGGTCGACTGGAACGCTTCCCAGTCGCTGTGGGGCTGGGGGGGCGCTATTTAAAAGGGGCCTCTTCCTGGCTTTTGTGTGGTAGCCATTTTTGCACCACTCGTTCTGAGAGAGAGAGATTTTGAGAGAGACAAAGAGAGAAAGAGAGACTTCTGCATTGAGTTAACGTTGTCTGAGGTAGTTTTGGCTTCTGACCATAACTTTGCAGGTACTTTGGTTTTTGACCTTCATAACTTTGATTGCCTAGATACTATGGGGGCTGCAATGGATGGGGACGTCGTCCTTCTCCATCACATTCAGAGGGCACAGAGAGAGAGTGGCAATCATGGCCAGATGGAGGAGGGCCAACAGGCCTCGGTACAGGAGACCTTACCCTCCCAGGGTATTTCGCCAACAGTTCTCCTACATTAATATGTCTGAGGAGCAGTGTTTGCGAAGGCTGTGCTTCAGCAAGGAGGTGGTCACTGAGCTCTGCCACCTGCTTCAGCCAGATCTGCAGCCTCAACTGAGGAGCAGGACGTCTCTGTCGGTGGCAGTGAAGCTAACAGTGGCTCTCAACTTTTATGCCACCGGCTCATTTCAATCAGCTACTGGAGACATCGCCAATATCTCCCAGTTTGCGGTGCATTTCTGTATCCGTCAGGACACAAATACCCTCTTTAAAAGGAGACGAGAGTACATCTCTTTCCGCATGACCCCGGACAAGCAGCAAGAACGCGCAATGGGCTTTGCGATGATAGTGGGCTTCGCCATGCTGCAGGGCGCCATTGACTGCACGCTTGTGGCTTTGCGTGCGCCACAAGAGAATGCCGAGGATTTCCGCAACCGAAAGGGCTTCCATTCCTTAAACTTTCAGTTGGTCTGTGACCACAGACAGCTGATACTCGCTGTCAATGCCCACTTTCCAGGCAGCAGCCACGATGCCTTCATCCTGCGCCAGACTTCTGTGGCAGACCTTTTCCAGGCACTGCATCACCCAGGTGGTTGGCTTCTCGGGGACAAGGGATATCCTCTGTGCACCTGGCTGATGACACCGCTCCGTTTGCCCAGCACCCCTGCTGAGCTACGATACAACAAGAGCCATCAAGCTACCAGGAACATCGTTGAGCACACAATCGGTGTGCTCAAGCAACGGTTCCGCTGTCTGGACCATTCTGGAGGAGCCCTTCAGTACTCGCCTGAGCGAGTCTCCCACTTCGTTGTTGTGTGCTGCATGCTGCATAACCTTGCAATCCTCGGGACCCAGCCAACGCCACCAGGCATTGGAGCACCACCAGAGGAGGAGGAAGAAGAGGAGGAGGATGATCATCAGCAGCACCAAGGCGGGAGGGAGGCACACAATGTACAAAGTGGAAGGGCCATCCATGAAAGGCTCATAGCAAGTCGCTTCTAGGCCCCTTCTTAGGAAAAACAACCTGAATGAAACCATCCCGCAACCCCTAAGCCGGTTAAGGCAACAATGATTGCAAAGACCAAACATGTACATTTTGAATACAGAAACTTATTTATTTTACAAACTCTGTGTCTCATTTCCGCAGGACAAACTAATAAAAAGAAACACCAAAAAAAACAGTCATTAACATAACTGGTTCTCACAACCTGGAGACAATGTCCAAAACAGTTTTAAAAATTTGACCACGAACCACGGCCTTTAATAAAACAATGAACAACATTTTGTCACACCTCCTACTTTTTTCCCATCGAAGGTGATCTGCTTCCCTTGCGAAATTCCCCTCTTCCCACCCTGCAGCTCCTCCGTAATGGGACCCCAGTGGCTGGAGCAAGGCTGGTGGAAGGCTGCTGATTGTCACAACCTGAGACTGAAGATGCCCTTGAAGGACGGCTTCGACCAGCTCTGGGCCTGGAGGGCCCGGCTGCTGACTGCACCAACTCTGCATGGGCGGCAGCAGTCTGTCCTACAGGTGGTGGCAAGTGCAGTGGAGAAGTGACAGTGGTGGCAGCAGGAATGCTGTCATCTTGAGAGAGGACAGCAACTCCCTGCTCGACCGACACACTGGCACTCCCACGGGGCAGTACTTCAGCATCCGGAGTAATCTGCTGGAGCACACATTGCTGGCCTGCTGCGGCGTGGTGAGAGCCCTGGGGAAATGTGTCCGAACCAGCGAGGATGGCAGCAGTCAGTGCTCACGTGGCCTCAATCTGCGTCTGCATGAGAGCAGCCAGTGACTGAATTGCAGCACTAAGCATTTGCGTGGCAGCCGCCTGTGCTACAGCGAAGTGCTCCACACTCCTTGCCAGTCATTCAATGGATTTGGGCACCCTTGCCACTGCAGCCATGAGCTCAGTGTGCCTGTGCTCCGCCTGGGCGCTCATTTCAGCGAGGACCCGCTCCTCCTCTGCATCCAGTGCAACAGGACTCGATGGCATACTCTCCCTCCGGGCAGAAGGCCCCCGAGCTTCCCTACCCCCATTGCGTTGCTGCAGCCCGTTGGGTCCTGGAGCTTCACCCTCATCAGACCATTCCCCCCTGCTCCCCTCCAGGGAAGGCATGTTCCCAATGTGGGCATGGGCTTCCTCGGGAGAGGGTGGCGCTGATGCTCTGGCTTCCTCTTCCTCCTCGCCTTCAGCTTCACTCCCACTGGCAGCTTGAGGGCCCGTCTCCTCACCTGGTGAATCACCATCTGAAAGCAGGGAGGTACAAGAGTGGCTTTAGCGTGAGGACAGGATGGCAGCAAGGGAGGCATGAGTGCAGCGATTTAGTGATTTGGATTGAAAGTGTCAAAGGCTGGTGTTGCGAGGGACAAGTGGAAGGAGAGAGGACAAAAAGGTAATGACCTTACCATTGCTGGCCAGAACAGGGTCGGCGTCTCCAGTGGTGGCGGGACCAATCACCCGGCTTGCCACAATCCTGTGGTCGCGCACCGCAAGATCGCTGAGGGGTTGCAGCATAGGCCGCCCTCCAACGGTCTGTTGCTGCTGTCTCCTATTATGAGACAGCTTGGCCTGCAAGAAAAAGGACGGCGTCTGAGTAAATATACAGCCATGGTCTTGCCTGATGTGCCTCCCATAGTTGAATAGCCCTTACTGTATGCAAAGTGTGGAATGTGCGTGTGTGTTTGATGATAGGGCCATAGGTGTTGGATGAGTGTTGGGCATTGGGGCTTTTAAGACCCTCTAGCCATAAAGTAAGGTTGAGATGGAGGGATAAAGAGGTTTTGAAAAAAAGGCACTCACCCTGACGACCCGAGTGAGGTCGTTGAACTTTTTCCTACATTGGAGATGGGTCCTGGGCACCATGCTGCTTGAGGAGACTCTCTGAGCCACCTCCCTCCACACTCTTCTGTACTCGAACGGCAAAGGCCTCCTGCCACTCTCTGGGTACAGAATGGATCTTCTGCACTCCACCGCGCCAACCAGAGCCTCCAAGGCCCGCTCGCTGAAGCGCTGTGCTCGCTCCCTGGCCCTCGCCATAGTCTTTGGCTGCAAGATTTAGCCACAGGTCTGCCCAGGCCGAGATTCAAGGCTCCAATGAGCAGGGTGTGGCTGCAGAGCAGGATCGACCCTCCCCTTTAAGAACTGGCCGGCGCCAGTGTGTCTGTGTTCAATCGCTAACTGACAACACCTGCGCTTCTCCCGCCCTCTGAGGTAGCGCCTCGCTCCTCAGCCTTAGCGCCTTAAGAGATTTGTGTAGTGCCTGATTTAGCGCTCCAATCACCTCCAGGGGCGATAAAAGCCAAGTTTGCCATCGGAGGCAATAATTAGCGCCAGGCCCTAAACTTTGCGCACGGCCGCTAATGGCACCCCAAACAGGGCTATACCAAATTTCTCCCCCAAAGCCTTCAGACTTGATTTTTTAACACTCTTTGTCCTTTTAGAATTATTATTTACTGTGGCCATGTTTGATTTACACCCTTGATTTCTCTGCCTTCCACTTTTGCTTTTCTCCTTCTTTTGTTTCTATCCTTGTTTCCTTTTCCTCTGTCTCCTTGCACAGGTTCCCAACCCCCTGCCATTTTAGTTTAAACCCTCCCCAACAGCACTAGCAAACACTCCCCCTAGGACATCAGTTCTGGTCCCGCCCAGGTGCAAACCGTCCAGTTTGTACTGGTCCCACCTCTCCCAGAAATTTGAATCCCTCTCCCTTGCACCATTCCTCTAGCCATGTATTCATCTGAAATATCCTTCTATTTCTACTCTGACTAGCACGTGGCACTGGTAGCAATCCTGAGATTACTGCCTTTGAGGTCCTATTTTTTAATTTACCTTCTAACTCCCTATAGTCAGCTTTTAGGACCTCATCCTGTTTTTTTACCTATATGCACCACGACAACTGGCTGTTTACCCTCCCCCTCCAGAATGCCCTGCAGCCGCCCCGAGACATCCTTGCACCAGGGAGGCAACATACCATCCTGGAGTCTCGTTTGCGGCCGCAGAAACACCTATCTATTCCCTTACAATAGAATCCCCTATCACTATAACTCTCCCGCTCTTTTTCCTCCCGTCCTGTGCAGCAGGACCACCCATGGAGCCAGGAAGTTGGCTGCTGCTGCCTTCCCCTGATAAGCCATCTCCCTCAACAATATCCAAAGTGGTATATCTGTTTGAGAGGGGGATGGCCACAGAGGACCCCTGCACTACCTGCCTGCGCCTACTACTCTGCCTGACGGTCACCCATTCCCTTCCTGCCTGTGCAGCCTTCACCTGCAGTGTGACCAACTCCCTAATGGTGCTATCCATGATGACCTCAGCGATACAGGGCTATGGGGAGAGAGTGGGGCAGTGGGATTAGTTTGGGATTGATGCAGGGCTATGGGGAGAGAGCGGGGCAGTGGGATTAGTTTGGGATTGATGCAGGGCTATGGGGAGAGAGCGGGGCAGTGGGATTAGTTTGGGATTGATGCAGGGCTATGGGGAGAGAGCGGGGCAGTGGGATTAGTTTGAAATTAATACAGGACTATGGGGAGAGAGTGGGCAGTGGGATTAGATTGGGGATTGATACAGGGCTATGGGGAGAGAGCGGGCAGTGAGATTAGTTTCGAGATTGATACAGGGCTATGGGGAGAGTGTGTGGCAGTGGGATTAGTTCGGGATTGATACAGGGCTATGCGGAGAGAGCGGGGCAGTGGGGTTAGTATGGGATTGATACAGGGCTATGGGGAGAGAGTGGGGCAGTGAGATTATTTTGGGATTGATACAGGGCTATGGGGAGAGTGGAGCACTGGGGTTAGTTTGGGATTGATACAGGGCTATGGGGAGAGAGTGGGGCAGTGGGATTAGTTTGGGATTGATACAGGGCTATGCGGAGAGAGCAGGGCAGTGGGATTTGTTTGGGATTGATACAGGGCTATGCGGAGAGAGCAGGGCAGTGGGGTTAGTTTGGGATTGATACAGGGCTATGGGAGAGAGCGGGGCAGTGGGATTTGTTTGGGATTGATACAGGGCTATGCGGAGAGAGCAGGGCAGTGGGATTAGTTTGGGATTGATACAGGGCTATGGGGAGAGAGCGGGACAGTGGGGTTAGTTTGGGATTGATACCGGGCTATGGGAGAGAGCGGGGCAGTGGGATTTGTTTGGGATTGATACAGGGCTATGGGGAGAGAGCGGGACAGTGGGGTTAGTTTGGGATTGATACCGGGCTATGGGAGAGAGCGGGGCAGTGGGATTTGTTTGGGATTGATACAGGGCTATGGGAGAGAGCAGGGCAGTGGGATTAGTTTGGGATTGATACAGGGCTATGGGGAGAGAGCGGGACAGTGGGGTTAGTTTGGGATTGATACTGGGCTATGGGGAGAGAGCGGGACAGTGGGGTTAGTTTGGGATTGATACTGGGCTATGGGGAGAGAGTGGGGCTGTGAGATTATTTTGGGATTGATACAAGGCTATGCGGAGAGAGCAGATCATTGGGGTTAGTTTGAGATTGATACAGGGCTATAGGCTGAGAGTGGGGCAGTGGGGTTAGTTTGGGATTGATACAGGGCTATGGGGAGGGAGCAGATCAGTGGGGTTAGTTTGGGATTGATACAGGGCTATGGGGAGAGAGCGGGACAGTGGGGTTAGTTTGGGATTGATACTGGGCTATGGGGAGAGAGTGGGGCAGTGAGATTATTTTGGGATTGATACAAGGCTATGC
This sequence comes from Somniosus microcephalus, assembly GCF_052327205.1. Taxonomy (NCBI): domain Eukaryota; kingdom Metazoa; phylum Chordata; class Chondrichthyes; order Squaliformes; family Somniosidae; genus Somniosus; species Somniosus microcephalus. Next base: position 3,864,475 of record NC_141017.1, on the reverse strand, counting down.
GGAGAGAGCAGATCATTGGGGTTAGTTTGAGATTGATACAGGGCTATAGGCTGAGAGTGGGGCAGTGGGGTTAGTTTGGGATTGATACAGGGCTGTGGGGAGGGAGCAGATCAGTGGGGTTAGTTTGGGATTGATACAGGGCTATGGGGAGAGAGCGGGACAGTGGGGTTAGTTTGGGATTGATACAGGGCTATAGGGTGAGAGTGGGGCAGTGGGATTATTTTGGGATTGATACAAGGCTATGCGGAGAGAGCAGATCATTGGGGTTAGTTTGTGATTGATACAGGGCTATAGGCTGAGAGTGGGGCAGTGGGGTTAGTTTGGGATTGATACAGGGCTATGGGGAGATAGCGGGGCAGTGGGATTAGTTTCGGATTGAAACAGGGCTATCGGGAGAGAGCGGGACAGTGGGATTTGTTTGGGATTGATACAAAGCTATGCGGAGAGAGCGGGGCAGTGGGATTAGATTGGGATTGATACAAGGCTATGCGGAGAGAGCGGGGCAGTGGGGTTAGTTTGGGATTGATACAGGGCTATGGGGAGAGAGTGGGGCAGTGAGATTAGTTTGGGATTGATACAGGGCTATGGGGAGAGTGGAGCACTGGGGTTAGTTTGGGATTGATACAGGGCTATGGGGAGAGAGTGGGGCAGTGGGATTAGTTTGGGATTGATACAGGGCTATGCGGAGAGAGCAGGGCAGTGGGATTTGTTTGGGATTGATACAGGGCTATGCGGAGAGAGCGGGACAGTGGGGTTAGTTTGGGATTGATACTGGGCTATGGGGAGAGAGCGGGACAGTGGGGTTAGTTTGGGATTGATACTGGGCTATGGGGAGAGAGTGGGGCAGTGAGATTATTTTGGGATTGATACAAGGCTATGCGGAGAGAGCAGATCATTGGGGTTAGTTTGAGATTGATACAGGGCTATAGGCTGAGAGTGGGGCAGTGGGGTTAGTTTGGGATTGATACAGGGCTGTGGGGAGGGAGCAGATCAGTGGGGTTAGTTTGGGATTGATACAGGGCTATGGGGAGAGAGCGGGACAGTGGGGTTAGTTTGGGATTGATACAGGGCTATAGGGTGAGAGTGGGGCAGTGGGATTATTTTGGGATTGATACAAGGCTATGCGGAGAGAGCAGATCATTGGGGTTAGTTTGTGATTGATACAGGGCTATAGGCTGAGAGTGGGGCAGTGGGGTTAGTTTGGGATTGATACAGGGCTATGGGGAGATAGCGGGGCAGTGGGATTAGTTTCGGATTGAAACAGGGCTATCGGGAGAGAGCGGGACAGTGGGATTTGTTTGGGATTGATACAAAGCTATGCGGAGAGAGCGGGGCAGTGGGATTAGATTGGGATTGATACAAGGCTATGCGGAGAGAGCGGGGCAGTGGGGTTAGTTTGGGATTGATACAGGGCTATGGGGAGAGAGTGGGGCAGTGAGATTAGTTTGGGATTGATACAGGGCTATGGGGAGAGTGGAGCACTGGGGTTAGTTTGGGATTGATACAGCGCTATGGGGAGAGAGTGGGGCAGTGGGATTAGTTTGGGATTGATACAGGGCTATGCGGAGAGAGCAGGGCAGTGGGATTTGTTTGAGATTGATACAGGGCTATGCGGAGAGAGCAGGGCAGTGGGATTAGTTTGGGATTGATACAGGGATATGGGGAGAGAGCGGGACAGTGGGGTTAGTTTGGGATTGATACCGGGCTATGGGAGAGAGCGGGGCAGTGGGATTTGTTTGGGATTGATACAGGGCTATGCGGAGAGAGCAGGGCAGTGGGATTAGTTTGGGATTGATACAGGGCTATGGGGAGAGAGCGGGACAGTGGGGTTAGTTTGGGATTGATACTGGGCTATGGGGAGAGAGCGGGACAGTGGGGTTAGTTTGGGATTGATACTGGGCTATGGGGAGAGAGTGGGGCAGTGAGATTATTTTGGGATTGATACAAGGCTATGCGGAGAGAGCAGATCATTGGGGTTAGTTTGAGATTGATACAGGGCTATAGGCTGAGAGTGGGGCAGTGGGGTTAGTTTGGGATTGATACAGGGCTGTGGGGAGGGAGCAGATCAGCTGGGGTTAGTTTGGGATTGATACAGGGCTATGGGGAGAGAGCGGGACAGTGGGGTTAGTTTGGGATTGATGCAGGGCTATAGGGTGAGAGTGGGGCAGTGGGATTATTTTGGGATTGATACAAGGCTATGCGGAGAGAGCAGATCAGTGGGGTTAGTTTGGGATTGATACAGGGCTATAGGCTGAGAGTGGGGCAGTGGGGTTAGTTTGGGATTGATGCAGGGCTATGGGGAGGGAGCAGATCAGTGGGGTTAGTTTGGGATTGATACAAGGCTATGCGGAGATAGCGGGGCAGTGGGATTAGTTTTGGATTGAAACAGGGCTATGGGGAGAGAGCGGGACAGTGGGATTAGTTTGGGATTGATACAGGGCTATGGGGAGAGAACGGGGCAGTGGGATTTGTTTGTGATTGATACAAAGCTATGCGGAGAGAGCGGGGCAGTGGGATTAGATTGGGATTGATACAAGGCTATGGGGAGAGAGCCGGGCAGTGGGATTAGTTTGGGATTGATACAAGGCTATGGGGAGAGAGTGGGTTAGTGGGGTTAGTTTGGGATTGATACTGGGCTATGGGGAGAGAGTGGTTTAGTGGGGTTAGTTTGGGATTGATACTGGCTGTAGATGGAGGGCTGTTGATGATGTCCTTGGTTTAGGGAGGGCTGGGACAGCCCGTTCAGCCCCTCCTGATCACTATCCAGTGGCCCCTGCTGTGTGTGTGGCTGGCGGTAAGATTGTCCAACCTCGACTGTGATACTCCCATGGTTCAATAGTTGCTGGTTTTCACTGTTTAGCCTCACAGGCTACTTGGGCAAGGACTGCTAGGCTGCTGGTGGCCTGGGAAATGGAGGGGGACTGGTGGAGAGAAAACCGACAACTTTATCTGTGCCGCCTTCTGTTTCTGCAGGAGAAGAGTTTCAACTGCAAGATCTGCGGGAAAAATTTTAAACGTTCTTCGACACTGTCCACACACTTACTGATCCACTCGGACACCCGGCCATACCCCTGCCAGTACTGTGGGAAATGCTTCCATCAGAAGTCCGACATGAAGAAACATACCTTCATCCACACAGGTACGGGGATCGACTCCAGCACACTCCCCACAGGTACTGGGATCGACTCAAGCACACTCCCCACAGGTATTGGGATTGACTCCAGCACACTCCCCACAGGTACTGGATCCACTCCAGCACACTCCCCACAGGTACAGGATCGATTCCAACACACTCCCCACAGGTACTGGATCGACTCCAGCCCACTCCCCACAGGTACTGGATCCACTCCAGCACACTCCCCACAGGTACTGGATCCACTCCAGCACACTCCCCACAGGTACTGAATCAATTCCAGAAAACTCCCCACAGGTACTGAATCGACTCCAGCACACTCCCCACAGGTGCTGAATTGATTCCAGCACACTCCCCACAGGTGCTGAATTGATTCCAGCACACTCCCCACAGGTACTGAATCGACTCCAGCACACTCCCCCCAGGTACTGGATCGACTCCAGCATAAACCACAGGCACTGGATCAACTCCAATACACTCCCCACGGGTACTGGATCGACTCCAGCACATTCCACACACATTCTGAGAGCACTCTAGCACACTACCCACAGGTACTGGAACTGACTTCAACACACTCCCCACAGGTAATGGTACCCACTCCATCACATTCCCCACAGGTACTAGATTGATACCATCACATGCCCCACAGGTACTGGGAGCCTTCCCGCACACTCCCCATAGTTAATGGGACCCACTCCAGTACACTCCCTACAGGTACTGGGATCGATACCAGCACACTCCCCACAAGTACTGTGACTGACTCCAGCACACTCCCCACAGGTATATAGATATGTGAAGAGAAAAAGATTGGTGAAGTCCAGCGTAGGTCCCTTGCAGTCAGAATCAGGGGAATTTATAATGGGGAACAAAGAAATGGCAGACCAATTAAATACATACTTTGGTTCTGTCTTCACAAAGGAGGACACAAATAACCTCCCAGAGATGTCGGGGAATATCGGATCTAATGAGAGGGAGGAACTGAATGAAATCAGTATTTGTAGGGAAATGGTGTTGGGGAAATTGACGGGGTTGAAGGCCGATAAATCCCTAGGGCCTGATAATCTACATCCTAGGGTACTTAAGGAAGTGGCCCTAGAAATAGTAGAGGCATTGCTGGTCATCTTCCAAAATTCTATAGACTCTGGAACAGTTCCCATGGATTGGAGGGTAGCTAATGTAAGCCCACTATTCAAAAAAGGTGGTAGAGAGAAAACGGGGAATTATAGACCGGTAAGCCTGACATCGGTAGTGGGGAAAATGCTAGAGTCCATTGTAAAAGATGTAATAGCAGAGCACTTGGAAAACAGTGACAGGATCGGACAAAGTCAACATGGATTTATAAAAGGTAAATCGTGCTTGACTAATCTACTGGAATTTTTTGAGGATGTAACTGATAGAATAGATAAGGGAGAACCAGTGGATGTGGTGTATTTGGACTTTCAGAAGGCTTTCGATAAGGTTCCGCATAAGAGATTAGTGTGTAAAGTTAAGGCACATGGGATTGGGGGCAAGGTACTGACTTGGATAAAGAACTGGTTGGCAGACAGGAAGCAAAGAGTTGGAATAAACGGGTCTTTTTCTGAGTGGCAGGCAGTGACTAGTGGGGTACCGCAGGGATCGGTGCTAGGACCCCAGCTGTTCACAATATATATTAATGATCTAGACGAGGGAACGAGATGTAATATCTCCAAGTTTGCAGACAACACAAAGCTGTGTGCTGTGAGGAGGATGCCGAGAAACTCCAGTATGATTTGGACAGGTTGGGTGATTGGGCAGATGCATGGCAGATGCAGTATAATGTGGATAAATGTGAGGTTATCCACCTTGGTGGCAAAAACAGGAAGGCAGATTATTATCTGAACGGCAATAGATTGGGAGAAGGGGAAGTGCAACGAGACCTGGGTGTCCTTGTGCACCAGTCACTGAAGGTAAGCATGCAGATACAGCAGGCGGTTAAGAAGGCAAATGGTATGTTGGCCTTCATAGCAAGAGGATTCAAGTACAGGAGCAAGGATGCCTTGCTGCAGTTGTACAGGGCCTTGGTGAGACGACACCTTGAGTATTGTGTGCAGTTTTGGTCGCCTTATCTGAGGAAGGATGTTCTTGCCATGGAGGGAATGCAGCGAAGATTCACCAGACTGATACCTGTGATGGCAGGAATGACGTATGAGGAGAAATTGTGTCGATTGGGCTTATATTCGCTGGAGTTTAGAAGAATGAGAGGGGATCTCATTGAAACTTATAAAATTCTAACAGGACTAGACAGACTCGATGCAGGAAGGATGTTCCCGATGGCGGGGGAGTCCAGAAGCAGGGGTCACAGTCTAAGGATAAGGGGTAAGCCATTTAGGACAGAGATGAGGAGGAATTTCTTTACCCAGAGAGTGGTGAACCTGTGGAATTCTCTGCCACAGAAGGCAGTTGAGGCCAGTTCATTAAATATATTCAAGAAGGAGTTAGATATATTTCTTAAGGCTAAAGGGATCAAGGAATATGGGGAGAAGGCAGGGACAGGGTACTGAATTTGGATGATCAGCCATGATCTCATTAAATGGTGGAGCGGGCTCGAGGGGCCGAATGGCCTACTCCTGCTCCTATCTTCTATGTTTCTATGTTAGATACTGGGACTGACTCCAGCACATTCCCCACAGGTACTGAGACTGACTCTAGTACACTCCCCACAGGTACTGGGACTGACTCCAGTACACTCCCCACAGGTACTGAGACTGACTCCAGCACACTCCCCACAGGTACTGAGACTGACTCCAGTACACTCCCCACAGGTACTGGGACTGACTCCAGTACACTCCCCACAGGTACTGGGACTGACTCCAGTACATTCCCCACAGGTACTGGGACTGACTCCAGTACACTCCCCACAGGTACTGGGACTGACTCCAGTACACTCCCCACATGTACTGGGACTGACTCCAGCACACTCCCCACAGGTACTGGGACTGACTCCAGTACACTCCCCACAGGTACTGGGACTGACTCCAGTACACTCCCCACAGGTACTGGGACTGACTCCAGCACACTCCCCACAGGTACTGGGACTGACTCCAATACACTCCCCACAGGTACTGGGACTGACTCCAGTACACTCCCCACAGGTACTGGGACTGACTCCAGTACACTCCCCACAGGTACTGGGACTGACTCCAGTACACTCCCCACAGGTACTGGGATGTTTATGATGCTTTGCCGATTACTTTTAATCTACTTGGGCCTCCCGTGATACTGCAGGTTTAATACTGGCAGTATAATACGGAAGGTTTAATACTGGATGTTTATCACTGGAGGATTAATATTTTATTGTCATCAATGTTGTTTTGTTACAGGTGAGAAGCCTCACAAGTGTCAGGTGTGTGGAAAAGCCTTCAGCCAGAGTTCAAACCTCATCACCCACAGCAGAAAGCACACTGGCTTCAAACCTTTCATTTGCTCTGTCTGTGGGAAAGGATTTCAGCGCAAAGTAGACTTGCGCAGGCATCAAGAGACACATATTGGCTTTAACTCAGCCGGTGTATAGGACAAAGGGAGCACAGTGAAGGAGCATTGCCTGGCATTGCAGCTCTCCGCCTCAGCCAATGAGTGTTGCCCCAGCTCTCCGACTCAGCCAATGAGGGACATACCAGCTCTCTAACTCAGCCAATGAGGGACGTGCCAGCTCTCCGACTCAGCCAATGAGGGACGTCCCAGCTCTCCAACTCAGCCAACGAGGGTCGTGCCAGCTCTCCAACTCAGCCAATGAGGGACGTCCCAGCTCTCCGACTCAGCCAACGAGGGTCGTGCCAGCTCTCTAACTCAGCCAATGAGGGACGTGCCAGCTCTCCGACTCAGCCAATGAGGGATGTCCCAGCTCTCCAACTCAGCCAACGAGGGTCGTGCCAGCTCTCCAACTCAGCCAATGAGGGACGTCCCAGCTCTCCGACTCAGCCAATGAGGGACATACCAGCTCTCTAACTCAGCCAATGAGGGACGTGCCAGCTCTCCGACTCAGCCAATGAGGGACGTCCCAGCTCTCCAACTCAGCCAATGAGGGACATGCCAGCTCTCCAACTCAGCCAATGAGGGACGTCCCAGCTCTCCGACTCAGCCATTGAGGGACGTCCCAGCTCTCCAACTCAGCCAACGAGGGTCGTGCCAGCTCTCCGACTCAGCCAATGAGGGATGTGCCAGCTCTCCAACTCAGCCAACGAGGGTCGTGCCAGCTCTCCAACTCAGCCAATGAGGGACGTGCCAGCCTCCGACTCAGCCAATGAGTGACATGCCAGCCTCCGACTCAGCCAATGAGGGACATACCAGCTCTCCGACTCAGCCAATGAGTGACATGCCAGCCTCCGACTCAGCCAATGAGGGACATACCAGCTCTCCGACTCAGCCAATGAGTGACATGCCAGCCTCTGACTCAGCCAATGAGGGACGTGCCAGCTCTCCGACTCAGCCAATGAGGGACATGCCAGCGCTCCGACTCAGCCAATGAGAGACATGCCAGCGCTCCGACTCAGCCAATGAGAGACATGCCAGCGCTCCGACTCAGTCAGTGAGAGACATGCCAGCTCTCCGACTCAGCCAATGAGGGACATGCGAACTCTCCAATTCAACCAATGAGCGATGTCTCAGCTCTCCGATTCAACCAATGAGAAATATTGTATCCTCACCAACTTAACCAATGAGAAACGGTCCTGTCTCCAATTCAACTAATGAGGGGACACCCTGAAACATTGCAGTTTTCCAATCTAGTATTTACTTAATGAGATGTTCCAGAAGCTTTTGGCTATTCAGAGCTACCGACTGATGCACTATCAATTGCTACAAAAGACTGGAGATTGAGTAAGTAATAAACAGGCTTTTATTACCAAAGAACAGAGCATGCCTCTTGGGGTTGCCTGGTATCCAAAAGGGCCGGAGGCTTCTGAGCAGCGACCTTTATACCCAGCCATGAGGGTGGAGCCAGGGGCGGAGTCAGCTGAGGCATGCACAGACAAGTACAACAATACTAACAACAGTGGTTTACCACATTCACCCCTTGTTTAGAATTGAGTCCGGCGGGGTGAAGTGCACTAAAAATTCGTGTACTGAAGTCTATCAGGAGGCCTTGTAAGCCGTCCTGAGCGTCGCAGCAGCGGCGGTGATGGTGCAGCATCCAACGTTGAACCCGGTGTCTCGTTCAGAGGAGGAGTAGCAGGTGGCGGACCCTGGGGCTGCTGCATGCCGTCTACAGGGGTCAGAGCATGGGTAATGGGAGGTAGCGATGGTGGTCTCTCAGAGGCACCCGAAGGTGCGAGGTCTCGTGCGGGGACTGTGTCCTGGGGGTAGGCAGGAGTAGCGGTGGGTGGCGAAGAGGGTGTTTCAGGAGCACCTGCAGGTGCGAGGTCTCGAATGGAGACTGTGTCCTCCCGCCCGTCCGGGTACACCACGTAAGCATACTGCGGGTTAGCGTGGAGGAGGCTCACCCTCTCGACCAGGGGGTCCGCCTTATGGGTCCTCACGTGCTTCCGCAGTAGGACGGGACCTGGAGAAGTCAGCCATGTTGGTAGCGAAATCCCCGACGTGGACTTCCTGGGGAAGGAGAACATTCTCTCGTGAGGAGTGGCATTGGTGGGTGTACAGAGCAGCGACCGAATGGAATGGAGCGCCGCAGGGAGGACCTCCTGCCAGCGGGAGGTCGGAAGGCCCTTAGATTTTAAGTTTAAAAGGACTGCCTTCCAGACTGTCGCATTCTCCCTTTCCACCTGGCCGTTACCCCGGGGGTTGTAGCTGGTGGTCCTGCTTGTAGCAATGCCTCTCGCGAGCAGGTACTGCCGAAGTTCGTCGCTCATAAAAGATGAGCCCCTGTCGCTATGGATATAGCTAGGGAAACCGAACAAGGCGAAGAGGTCATTCAGACATTTAATGACCGTGGTACTGGTCATGTCCGAGCAAGGGATGGCAAACGGGAAACGGGAGTACTCATCAATTATATTGAGGAAGTACACATTGCGGTCAGAGGAGGGGAGGGGCCCTTTAAAATCGATGCTCAGCCGCTCGAAGGGGCGCGTGGCTTTGATCAGGCTCGCTCTGTCTGGCCTATAAAAATGCGGCTTGCACTCGGCACAGATCTGGCAGTTCCTGGTCATGGTCCTGACCTCCTCGATGGAGTAGGGCAGGTTACGGGATTTGATAAAATGGAAGAACATGGTGACCCCCGGGTGGCAGAGGTCATTGTGGAGGGTCTGTAGCCTATCAACCTGCGCATTGGCGCACGTACCACGTGATAGGGCATCTGGGGGCTCATTGAGTTTCCCGGGCCGGTACAAGATATCGTAATTGTAGGTGGAGAGTTCGATTCTCCACCTTAAGATCTTGTCATTCTTGATTTTGCCCCGCTGCTTATTATGAAACATAAAAGCCACTGAACGCTGGTCAGTGAGCAGGGTAAATCGTTTTCCGGCCAGGTAATGCCGCCAATGTCGCACGGCTTCCACAATGGCCTGGGCCTCCTTTTCGACAGAGGAGTGTCGAATCTCGGGGCCCTGGAGGGTCCTTGAGAAAAAGGCCACGGGTCTCCCCGCCTGGTTAAGGGTTGCAGCTAGGGCAAAGTCGGATGCGTCGCTCTCCACTTGAAAAGGAAGGGACTCATCCACAGCGTGCATTGTGGCCTTCGCAATGTCTCCTTTTATGAGAGTGAAGGCTGCACAGGCCTCTGCTGTCAGGGGGAAGGAGGCGGACTTGATGAGGGGTCGGGCTTTATCCGCATAGTTGGGCACCCACTGCGCATAGTAAGAGAAAAACCCCAGGCATCTCTTCAGTGCTTTCTGGCAGTGGGGGAGGGGGAGCTCCATAAGGGGGCGCATTCTATCGGGGTCTGGGCCGATGACTCCGTTCTCCACTACGCAGCCAAGAATAGCAAGGCGCGTAGTACGAAACATACATTTGTCTTTGTTGTATGTGAGATTCAGCCGCTGGGCCGTCCGGAGGAATTTCTCTAGATTAACGTCGTGGTCCTGCTGGTCGTGGCCGCAGATGGTGACGTTGTCTAGATATGGGAAAGTGGCCTGGAGCGCGTTCTGGTCAACCATCCGGTCCATCTCCCGTTGGAAGACAGAAACTCCGTTGGTGACGCCGAAGGGAACTCTGAGAAAGTGATAGAGCCGACCGTCAGCTTCAAAAGCTGTGTACTGGCGGTCCTCAGCCCTGATGGGGAGCTGGTGGTATGCCGACTTCAGATCAATCGTCGAGAACACCCGGTATTGTGCTATCTGATTGACCATGTCAGATATGCGGGGGAGTGGATATGCATCCAGCTGGGTGTAGCGGTTGATCGTCTGGCTGTAGTCAATAACTAGGCGCTGTTTGCCGCCAGCCTTCACCACCACCACTTGTGCTCGCCATGGGCTATTGCTGCTCTCGATAATCCCTTCCTTCAGGAGTCTCGCTACCTCGGATTTAATGAAACCCCTATCCCCGGCACTGTAACGCCTACTTTTGGTAGCGATGGGCTTACAGTCGCGGGTGAGGTTAGCGAACAAGGAGGGGGGGGAGACTTTAAGGGTGGAGAGGCTGCAAATGGCGCGCGGCGGGCGATTTAAAAACTGCTGGCTGCAGACTGTGAGAGGGGGGAGGGGTCCACCATACGCTAAAGTGACACTCTTAAGGTGGCACTGAAAATCCAACCCCAGTAGGACGGCAGCGCAGAGATGGGGCAGGACCAGAAGTTTAAAATTTTTGTATTCAGTACCCCGCACTGAAAGAGTCACCATACAGTAGCCACCGACGTCCGCTGACTGGGCTTTGGAAGCCATAGAGATGCGATGACGCGTCGGCAGGACCGGGAGAGAGTAACTGCGCACCGTGTCGGGGTGTATAAAACTCTCCGTGCTCCCGCTGTCAAAAAGGCAGGTAGTGGCGCAGCCGTTTACCGTAATGTCCATCATGGACCTGGACAGTTGATGCGGGAGAGATTGATCCAGCGTCACGGAAGCCAGCGTATGTTCAAGCGTGTCGATGCGGTCGTCCGATGAGGCGGTGGTGGAGTCCGGGTCCCCCGTAACCAAAGTCGGAGGCGTCCAAGATGGCGGACAAAATGGCGGCGCCCACGGTCCCCACGCGGCTGGGGGAGCCCAAGATGGCGGACAAGATGGCTGCGCCCACGGTTCGCACGCAGCGCTGCTGGCGTTAGCGGTCTTCCCTTTGCAGGCGCTAACGTAGTGACCTTTCTTCCCGCAGCCGGAGCAGGTAGCATTCTTCGCGGGGCAGCGTGCTCTAGGGTGTTTAGCTTGGCCACAAAAATAGCATTTTTGTGCCTTGGACATCGCTGCAGCAGTTGGAGGTGGCGGTCCCATGGCCCAAGATTGCGGCGTCCACGGCGCGGGGCGATGAGGGGAGAAAGCGTCCATATTTCTGTGGGCCGCGTCGAGCGAGAGCGCGAGGGACACTGCCTTTGTCAGGTCTATTTCACCCTTCTCCAGCAGCCTCTGCCGGGAGTAGTCGGACCTTAGACCCGCAACGAAAGCGTCTCGTATCAGTCCCTCCGCATGTGCCGCGGCCGATACTTCCTTGCAGTCGCAGCCGCGTCCGAGTACCCGCAGTGCCCGTAGGAAGGCTTCCACCGATTCCCCGGGCTGCTGTCTGCGAGATCTTAAAAGGTGCCTGGCATAGACCGTGTTAACCGGGCGTGCATACTGCCCTTTCAGTAGGTCGATAGCCGCCGCGTAGGTCGTCGCATCTTGGATTAAAGTATAGACTTGGTGGCTCACCTTCGAGGCCAGGATTTTCAGTTTATTTTCATCAAGAGTCACGGTCGAGGCTTCCAGATACGCCTCAAAGCAACGCAGCCATTGTGCGAATTTAGTCGACGAACCCGCTTCTTGGGGGTCTAGGTCCAGGCATGTTGGTCTGAGGGCTCGCAGCAGCGCCTGCTGCTCAGCGTTTTGCGCCATCGGTTGATCAGCATCCGCAGCCAACATTTAACTTTGGTAATAAAATTGATGCACTATCAATTGCTACAAAAGACTGGAGATTGAGTAAGTAATAAACAGGCTTTTATTACCAAAGAACAGAGCATGCCTCTTGGGGTTGCCTGGTATCCAAAAGGGCCGGAGGCTTCTGAGCAGCGACCTTTATACCCAGCCATGAGGGTGGAGCCAGGGGCGGAGTCAGCTGAGGCATGCACAGACAAGTACAACAATACTAACAACAGTGGTTTACCACACCGACATGGAAACGTTCTTCAATGCTCCTGTTGGTGCGGGCTGTGTCGTGGGCCTCTTACTGCAGATCCTGTTGGTGCAATAACCGACTTCATCCAAAGAATTCCTCCTCCGCCATAGTCCTGGGAAGGTAGATCCCTTCTCAGTCCTAGTCCAGGTAGAAAACTGGCAAAACAACGTCAACCAGGAATCCTCCTCCTTTTCAAACTTCCTGCAAAGATATTTATATATTTTCAGAAAGATGTAAAAATGTGTCAAAGCCTAGAAACCAATTATTACAATCAGAAAGTGGTCCATGTGTATTCGAAAACCTCAGAGGATGGGGCCAAAGCTGGAGATGCTGTCACTGGGAGACAATCCTCAGTGTGTAACTGAAACCTGGGGCCAGTACGATTTCTTCTTGTAAACACTGTCCTGTTGAGACAGGTGGGTGTGATGTGTCCTCAGAATCTTCAGCTGTAAATGTTTGTATTATAGATTTTTTTAATTAATAAAAGAATCCCCATTTATAACGGATGTTAGATACAAAGGTTATTTGCAGGATGAGGGGTGGGATTCCCGCGCGGTGCAGGTTTGACTGTAGGGACATCACACTTACTCCCAGTGCCAGGGGATCCTGGTCTCGATTACTGGCCGCATGTCTGGACCACCAGGCCAGCACAGCAGGGGTCTGGAGTGTGAGGCCTTCACAGTGGGGAGGAGCTTGGCAACACTCTCTGTAAAGGCTGACGTGAATAAAGGTTGATTGGTCGTGTACCAGAGGCTGACTGTATCCCAGAAAGGTGGGTGGGTGGGGGGGGGGAGGGTGTGAGGGGGAGTAAATTGATTAGAAAAAAAATCCCTTCATCAAAAATAAATGCAAATTCTTTTTGTAAAACCAGTGACAGGAAGTGATGTCAGCAGTTGCTATGGGTTCTGTATTCAATGTGTATAAATGACCATATTCCTCATTCTGAAATGTCATCAGGTATAAAGTGATGACGGGCATCTCCCACGTCTGAGTCTCACACATCGACCAGGTCCTTTCCCACAACTCTTTCCAGCAGTGATGGTGCCAAGTACACTTGATACAGAAACACATGACACCAAGTTCTGCACACCAGGCGTGGAAATGGCACCCGTAGCTTTGGGGTGTGGACGATGCTGACATTTATTGCCCATCCCTAGTTGCCCTTGAGAAGGTGGTGGTGAGCCGTCTTCTCTTTGAACCGCTGCAGTCCGTGTGGTGAAGGTTCTCCCACAGTGCTGTTAGGCACGGAATTCCGGGATTCTGACCCAGCGACGATGAAGGAATGGCAATATATTTCCAAATGATGATGGTTTGTGACTTGGAGGAAAAGTTGGAGGTGGTGGTGTTCCCACGACATTGTTGCTCTTGTCCTTCTGGGGGTGGAGGTTGCAGCGGGAGGGAGGTGTTGTCCAAGTAACCTTGGTGAGTTGCTGTAGTGCACCCTGTAGATTGCGCACCCAGCAGACACAGTGAGCCGGTGGATGGAGGGGGTGGATATTGAGTCCAGTAGCGGGGTCACTGATCAAGAGAACTGCTCTGTCCTGAAAGGTGTTGAGCTTCTTGAGTGTTGTTGGGGCTGCACCCGTCCAGTTGCATGGAGAGTGTCCATCACACTCCTGACTTGAGCCTTGTAGGGATACTTTCGTCACAGAGTACCAGCCTCTGCCAAGCTCTCATAGTCACACTGTTGACATGATTAGTCAGTTAAACTTGAGATCAGTTGTGATCCCTGTGAAGATTGGCCTCCAATAACTGCAACTTTCTTCCTTTGAGTCAGGTCTGGCACCAGCCATTGGCAGGTTTTTCCATTGACCCTCATTGACCTCAGTTTGACGAGAGCTCCTTGGGGCCACACTCTGTCAAACGCTGCCTTGATGTTGAGGGCAGTCACTCCTCAGGCAGTCAGCTCTTGTGCCCATGTCTGGATCAAGGCTGCGATGAGAGTTGAAGCCGAGTGACTGTGGCAGACCCTGACTGTGTGGGTGAGCAGGGTATTGGAGAGTAGGTGAGACATGATGGCACTGTTGATGAATCCTATCACTTTATTGATGATTGGGCAGTAATTGGTACCTTAGATTGATCCTGTGTTTTGCGGATAGGATCCACCTGGGTTATCTTCCACATTGTTGGGTAGATGCCAGCGCCACCATCGAACAGCTTGGCCAGGTTGCGCAGGTCTTCAGCACGGCAGCCAGAGCATTGCCCTCACCGTGTCCAGGAAACTCAGCCGCTTCTTAATGTAAGTTAACCAAATTGGCTGGACATTGGTATCTATGACACGAACATAGGAAAATCACAGACAGGAAAGACCTACTGGACCATCCAGCCTGTCCCTCACAGTCGTACTGCACCACAATGCAGATGCTCCCCACCCTAAGCCACCTTTTTCTTTAATTCATTCACGGGATGTGGGCATCGCTGACAAGGCCAGCATTTATTGCCCATCTATAATTGCCCTGGAGAAGTTGGTGGTGAGCCGCCTTCTTGAACACAGCTGAGTGGCACAGGGCAGGTAAGAGTCAACCACATTGCGGTGGGTCTGGAGTCACATCTCGGCCAGACCAGGTAAGGGCGGCAGATTTCCTTCCCTAAAGGACATTAGTGAACCAGATGGGTTTTTACAACAATCCGATAGTTTCATGGTCTAGCTTTACTGATACTAGTTTTTTATTCCAGATTTATTCAATTAACTGAATTTAAATTCCCCAGCTGCCGTGGTGGGATTTGAACTCACGTCTTGAACTCTGGATCATTAGTCTAGGCCTCTGGATTACTCGTCCAGTAACATAACCACTATGCTACCGTACCCCACCCCAAGCCACCCCACCCTGCCCCATTGTGACTCCTGGTTCTCTCTAAACCATCCAGTTGAAATAACTGGTCCATAAGCACAATCTAGACCCTCCTTGAGCCTATCTGGGTAACTAAGGCGCTTTAAACCGGGAATGAATCTAGTGGCACTCCTCTACACCCTTTCCAAAGCCTCAATATTCCCCACCATTTGAGGAGACCAAAACAGGGCACAGTGTTCTAACTGAGGCCTAACCAGGGTCCTGCACAATGACAAAACGGTGGCCTAGAAATTCAGTGGGCTGCGCCACCAGTTAGCGCCTAAAGAGGGCACTCAGTGGCTTTAGCGCCACTGGCCGCGCCTCCTGCGATATTTAGCGGGGCGCTAATGGCGGCGTTAGCCTGTAGCGCTGTGCTGCCACCGATGACGTCATCAGTGTGCGCAGTGCCCCGCTACCACCCCGATCACAATATTTGGTCGCGCCCGCCTCTGTAACGCTGTTTGCAAATCGCGCCCGGTTCACGGGGCTTATCTGTGGCGGTAGTGACACAAATTAAGGTGGAGGTGTGGGGCGGCCATATTTTTCGGCGGCCACCTGCCAGCACCTCCGTCCCCGGCCTCCTGATCGCCCCCCGGGCAGTGCCGGCTGTGTCCCGAGAGCCCGCCACTTCTCCTCGGTGCTGGGCTCTTTTGCCGGCACTCGCGATCGCTCATCGCGCTGGTGCAGGCCCCTCCCCCTTAAGAAGGGGAGGAAGGCCTGCAGTACCGTAGCGCGCCGTGCCGCAGCGTGTGGCGCTGCGGCACGTTGCGCTGCGATATTCAGTTTCAGCGCCTCAAGAGGGACGTGGGGCGCCTCGAGCAGCGCCCCGCGTCCCTCTTGGGGCGTTCAAATTGCATTTCTGGTGGGCGCAACGGCTCCGTTCGCAGCGGTAATTCCGGCGCCCAGGCGAGCTTGGCGCCCCGTTTGGGGCTCCACCGAATTTCTAGGCCGGTATGTTTTGTTTTGTGGTGGATTGTCCTGCACATACACTCTGCTCGCTCTAGCCAGAGCTTCACAGCATCGGTCATGAACCTTTCGAGAGGGATGCAGTAAAACACTCCGGTCCTTTTCTTTCATTAATACAAAAGCAAAATACTGCAGATGCTGGAAATCTGAACTAAAAAGAGAAAATGCTGCAAATACTCAACAGGTCAGGCAGCATCTGTGGAGAGAGAAACAGAGTTAATGTTTCAGATCGATAATGAAAGGTCACTGACAGAGGTGAGGGCTCGGTGAAAAGAAAAAAGTCTTCCCTTTCTGTAGCACTGTTCACAGCCTTAGGATGTCCCAGCACGCTTTACAGCCAATGAAATACTTTTTGAAGTGTAGTCACTGTTGTAATGTGGGAAATGCAGCAGCCTATTAGCGCACAGCAAGCTCCCACAAACAGCAATCTGATAATGACCTGATCATCAGTTTTAGTGATGTTGGTTGAGGGATAAATATTGACCAGGACACCTGGGAAAACTCCCCTTCTTCAAAATTGTGCCATGGGATCTTTTCCATCCACCTGAGATGGGGTCTCGGTTAAGCGTCTCATCCAAAACACGGCACCTGTGACAGTGCAGCACTCCCTCAGTACTGCCCTGGAGTGTCGGCCTGGATTATGTGCTCAGGTTACTTGATCGGCGCCCCCGTTACTGGACTCAATATCCACCCGTCCATCGCCAACGCACCATGGCTGCAGTGTGTACCATCTACAGGGTGCACAACTCACCAAGGTGACTTCACCAGCGCTCCCCTCCCCTGAGACCTCTACCACTGAAAAGGACAAGGGCAGCAGGCACATAGGAACACCATCACCTCCAAGTTTCCCTCGAAGTCAGACAGCACCCCGACATGGACACATATTCCTTCACCATCACTGGGTCAAAATCCTGGAATTCCCTACCCAACACCACTGTGGGAGTAATATCAAGGTGTCCCACCACCATCTCAGGGCAACTAGGGATGGGCAATAAATGCAACCTTGCTAGTGACACCCACATCCCAAGAACAGCTATGAAAAAATGGGATTTGAATTGAAGGGCTAGCAGCAGCATGACGAGCTGAATGTGCTGCAGTTTATGTGATTATCTCATTTTGCGGCAACTAACTGAAGTGTGCCCAACCGGCAAAAGAACATATTACTCTGTGAGTGAAGGAAACCGCCAGAGTTGTTCCAGCTAATTCAGGCCCTTTAATAAATAGCAACACCCCAACATCAACCAATCAAACCCACAGGGGATTACTGCACCAACACCCATTATTATTCTCATCTTTCTTTTTTTTTTGGTGTCACCGGATATTATTAATTGGTTATATAACAAGAAAGAGGAAGTGATTATCCGAAGGTGAGGGCTCTAATTAGCAGCTGACAACAAGGAATCTTCCTGGGATCTCAGCTCCTCCAGAAATGTCATCATGTCCTGTAATCACTTTGTTACAAGGAGATGGTTATTACCCAAAGGAGAGGATTATTACCCAAAGGAGAGGATTATTATCCAAAGGAGAGGGTTATTACCGAAAGGAGAGGATTATTACATAAAGGAGAGGGTTATTACCCAAAGGAGGGTTATTACACAAAGGAGAGGGTTATTACCCAAAGGAGAGGATTATTACCCAAAGGAGAGGATTATTATCCAAAGGAGAGGATTATTACCCAAAGGAGAGGATTATTACGCAAAGGAGAGGATTATTACCCAAAGGAGGGGATCATTACCCAAAGGAGAGGATTATTACCCAAAGGAGAGGATTATTACCCAAGGGAGAGGATTATTACCCAAAGGAGAGGATTATTACCCAAAGGAAAGGATTTTTACCCAAAGGAGAGGATTATTACCCAAAGGAGAGGATTATAACCCAAAGGAGAGGATTATTACCCAAAGGAGAGGATTATTACCCAAAGGAGAGGATTATTACCCAAGGGAGAGGATTATTATCCAAAGGAGAGGATTATTACCCAAGGGAGAGGATTATTACCCAAAGGAGAGGATTATTACCCAAAGGAGAGGATTATTACCCAAAGGAGAGGATTATTACATAAAGGAGAGTGTTATTACACAAAGGAGAGGGTTATTACCCAAAGGAGAGGGTTATTACCCAACGGAGAGGATTATTACCCAAAGGAGAGGATTATTACCCAAAGGAGAGGATTATTATCCAAAGGAGAGGATTATTACCCAAGGGAGAGGACTATTACCCAAAGGAGAGGATTATTACCCAAAGGAGAGGATTATTACCCAAAGGAGAGGATTATTACATAAAGGAGAGGGTTATTACACAAAGGAGAGGGTTATTACCCAAAGGAGAGGGTTATTACCCAACGGAGAGGATTATTACCCAAAGGAGAGGATTATTACCCAAAGGAGAGGATTATTACCCAAAGGAGAGGATTATTACCCAAAGGAGAGGATTATTACCCAAAGGAGAGGATTATTACCCAAGGGAGAGGATTATTATCCAAAGGAGAGGATTATTACCCAAGGGAGAGGATTATTACCCAAAGGAGAGGATTATTACCCAAAGGAGAGGATTATTACCCAAAGGAGAGGATTATTACATAAAGGAGAGGGTTATTACACAAAGGAGAGGGTTATTACCCAAAGGAGAGGGTTATTACCCAACGGAGAGGATTATTACCCAAAGGAGAGGATTATTACCCAAAGGAGAGGATTATTACCCAAAGGAGAGGATTATTACCCAAAGGAGAGGGTTATTACCCAAAGGAGAGGATTATTACCCAAAGGAGAGGATTATTACCCAAAGGAGAGGGTTATTACCCAAAGGAGAGGATTATTACCCAAAGGAGAGGATTATTACCCAAAGGAAAGGATTTTTACCCAAAGGAGAGGATTATTACCCAAAGGAGAGGATTATAACCCAAAGGAGAGGATTATTACCCAAAGGAGAGGATTATTACCCAAAGGAGAGGATTATTACCCAACGGAGAGGATTATTACCCAAAGGAGAGGATTATTACCCAAGGGAGAGGATTATTACCCAAGGGAGAGGATTATTACCCAAAGGAGAGGATTATTACCCAAAGGAGAGGATTATTACATAAAGGAGAGGGTTATTACACAAAGGAGAGGGTTATTACCCAAAGGAGAGGTTTATTACCCAACGGAGAGGATTATTACCCAAAGGAGAGGATTATTACCCAAAGGAGAGGATTATTACCCAAAGGAGAGGATTATTACCCAAAGGAGAGGATTATTACCCAAAGGAGAGGATTATTACCCAAGGGAGAGGATTATTATCCAAAGGAGAGGATTATTACCCAAGGGAGAGGATTATTACCCAAAGGAGAGGATTATTACCCAAAGGAGAGGATTATTACCCAAAGGAGAGGATTATTACATAAAGGAGAGGGTTATTACACAAAGGAGAGGGTTATTACCCAAAGGAGAGGGTTATTACCCAACGGAGAGGATTATTACCCAAAGGAGAGGATTATTACCCAAAGGAGAGGATTATTATCCAAAGGAGAGGATTATTACCCAAGGGAGAGGACTATTACCCAAAGGAGAGGATTATTACCCAAAGGAGAGGATTATTACCCAAAGGAGAGGATTATTACATAAGGGAGAGGGTTATTACACAAAGGAGAGGGTTATTACCCAAAGGAGAGGGTTATTACCCAACGGAGAGGATTATTACCCAAAGGAGAGGATTATTACCCAAAGGAGAGGATTATTACACCAAGGAGAGGATTATTACCCAAAGGAGAGGATTATTACCCAAAGGAGAGGATTATTACCCAAGGGAGAGGATTATTATCCAAAGGAGAGGATTATTACCCAAGGGAGAGGATTATTACCCAAAGGAGAGGATTATTACCCAAAGGAGAGGATTATTACCCAAAGGAGAGGATTATTACATAAAGGAGAGGGTTATTACACAAAGGAGAGGGTTATTACCCAAAGGAGAGGGTTATTACCCAACGGAGAGGATTATTACCCAAAGGAGAGGATTATTACCCAAAGGAGAGGATTATTACCCAAAGGAGAGGATTATTACCCAAAGGAGAGGATTATTACCCAAAGGAGAGGGTTATTACCCAAAGGAGAGGATTATTACCCAAAGGAGAGGATTATTACCCAAAGGAGAGGGTTATTACCCAAAGGAGAGGATTATTACCCAAAGGAGAGGATTATTACCCAAAGGAGAGGATTATTACCCAAAGGAGAGGATTATTACCCAAAGGAGAGGGTTATTACCCAAAGGAGAGGATTATTACCCAAAGCTGAGCCTCTGTCTGCAGACCCTGTGTCGCAGCTAGTGCCTCCTGTGATCTCGACCCCTCTGCTGCGCCCCTCCTCTCTGCTGCTCCCCTCTGTTATCTGTTAGAAGTCAACCTCCTTATCCTCTGGTTCACAACACCACGTTTCGAGTAAGCACACGTCTTCATAGTGGAGTATACAGAACAGACTTTATCGACATACAGTAAAAGTGATCGGCTTTAACTGTATACAGCGAGTGGCTTTTAGGGTTTCTGTGTCTTTTGAGCACACTCTGAGATGCTGTTGAAAGCCACGATCCTTTATACACCATATGTTGACTACATCAAAGGAGAATGTCATAGATAAGACTGTATGATGTATCTATTCCCAAACCCTTTGAAAACAGACTATTCACATAAACACTTGTAGTTTGTTTACCTTAAAACTACTTCCCCATACACGAGACTTCCTGACGTAATTATTACCCTAAAACTAATTATTACCCTAAAACTAAATATTAATCACTCATGGGTGACATCATTACTACACTTATTCACTTACATAAGAACTTTACATCTCAGAAGACAAGCAATGTATTTTTTTTATGACACTTCAAAGTCATCCTATTTATATCGGAAAGCCTGTTAATCCAAGATACAAAGAAGTTCGACTGTTAAACTTTTAACTTTCACAATATCCAACATTGTCCTCTAATTCTGCCCTCTTGGGGATCCCTGATTATAATCACTCAACCATTGGTGGCCGTGCATTCTCTTGCCGAAGCCCTAAGCTCTGGAATTCCCTGCCTAAACCCCTCCACCTTGCTACCTCTCTTTCCTCCTTTAAAACATGCCTTAAAACCTACCTCTTTGACCAAGCTTTTGGTCACCTGCCCTAATTTATCCTTCTGTGTATTGGTGTCAAATATTTTGTCTTAAAATACTCCTGTGCAGCGCCTTAGGATGTTTTACAATGTTAAATCCGCTATATAAATACAAGTTGCTATTGTTGTCCCTCTGCAGCTCCCTCCACACCAAGCCCTTGCTGCTGCTGATGCTGACTGTCGTCCTAATCTGTGCTCCAATCTAAGGCAGCCATGGTGCCACCCATACTGAGGTTGTGTGACCACCTCCCAACTGTACAAATAAGTCTCTCACCCACCACAAGTTATCTCACCAAACCATTTCCCAGAGTGAACTGAGGAAGCAGCTGTGAGCACTGATCCGTTATTAATCTCGGGCCTCCTGCCCGTTAACCAGCCCCATGAAGTGTCGTTCAATCTTGCCTCTGTTTCACTGATGAGTTTCCTGAACACTGGGAATCCTGTGCAAGAGGTGTTAATTTCAAACCACTGCCAAAATCTCAGGAAAGGACCCTGATTGAAATTCTTTTTTAATTCATTCATGAGATATGGGCGTCGCTGGCAAGACCAGCATTTATTACCCATCCCTAGTTGCCCCTTGAGAAGGTGCTGGTGAGCCGCCTTCTTGAACCGCTGCAGTCCGTGTGGTGAAGGTGCTCCCACAGTGCTGTTAGGGCGGGAGTTCCAGGATTTTGACCCAGCGACAATAAAGGATCGGCGATATACTTCCAAGTCAGGATGGTGTGTGACTTGGAGGGGAACTTGGAGGTGGTGGTGTTCCCATGCGCCTGCTGCCCTTGTCCTTCTAGGTGGTAAAGGTTACGGGTTTGGGAGGTGCTGCCGAAGAAGCCTTGGCGAGTTGCTGCAGTGTATCCTGTAGATGGTACACACTGCAGCCATGGTACGCTGGTGGTGGAGGGAGTGAATGTTTAAGGTGGTGGATGGGGTGCCAATCAAGTGGGCTGCTTTGTCCTGGATGGTGTCGAGCTTCTTGAGTGTTGTTGGAGCTGCACTCATCCAGGCAAGTGGAGAGTATTCCATCACACTCCTTAATTGTGCCTTGCAGATGGTGGAAAGGCTTTGGGGAGTCAGGAGGTGAGACACTCGCTGCAGAATACCCAGCCTCTGACCTGCTCTTGTTGCCACATATTATAATGATGGACACGTCTCTCCAGGGTGGGTTATTCAGACATCCCGATATCGGCGTTAACACAGAAACAGGCGCCTGCATGGCGGGTTAGAGTCGAGTGTTGCGAATTTGATGATTTAACCGCCCCCTCCCATCCATCATGTGGGGTTAATATCAACCCCCTTGTGCCACTTGCCATGAGGCAGATGTGTATATTGTCAGCTGATTTAACATTCAAAGTGACATCACATTGTAGAGCAACTATTATTACGATAAACTGAATATTCAGGTGTGGAGATAAATCTGCACGTACCGGAGTATAGGGTGTTCCACTGATAGAAAGAAAGACTTGCATTTCTAGAGCGTCTTTCATGATCTCAGGATGTTCCAAAGTGCTTTACAGCCAATGAAGTACAGCCACTGTTGTAATGTGGGAAAAACAGCAGCCAATTTGTGCATAGCAAGATCCCACAAACAGTAATGTGATAATGAGATAATCTGTTTTAGTGATGTTGGTTGAGGGGGAAATATTGGCCCCAGGACACCAGGGAGAACTCCCCTGCTCTTCTTTGAAATAGTGCCGTGGGGTCTTTTACATCCACCCGAGAGAACAGACGGGGCCTCGGTTGAACGTCTCATCCGAAAGACAGCACCTCCGACAGTGCAGCACTCCCTCAGTACTGCACTGGGATCGATTTTTGTGTTCAAGTCACTGGAGTGGGACTTAAACCGACAACCTTCTGACTCAGAGGCGAGTGCGCTGCTCATTGAGCCACGGCTGACACAAGTGTTGGACTGCCGACTGTCCACTGAGCTCTCTCAAGTAGGAAACACTTCTACGCACAAAGGGTGGTGGAAGTTTGGAACGCTCTTCCGCAAATGGCAATTGTTAATTCCAAATCTGAGATTGATAGCTTTTTGTTAACCAAAGACATTAAGGCGGGTATATGGAGTTAGGTCATAGATCAGACATGACCTTATTGAATGGCAGAACAGGCTCCAGGGGCTGAATGGCCTCCTCCTGTTCCTGTGTTTCAATAAGAGTTGTGGGACTGTTGGTGTACTGGGGATGGGAGGGATGGTTTAAGTGACGAGCTCTTCGATGAGCTGCTCTCGGAGAGCTCCGGCAGCTCGGGGCACTGGTGGTCAATGCGTCTCCCCCTCCTGCACTTGTTGCTGCCCAGATGGCGGTAGGGGTTGGTACCTCATTATCGCAAAGTTATACAACATGCAGCAGACGGCCACAAATCTGCTCAGGGCTGTGCTGCCGAGCTCCTCCAGAACGGTCCAGGCAGCAGGAACGTTGCGTGAGCATGCCGATTATTGGTGATGTTTCTGGTGGCGACATGGCTCTCATTGTAGGCCTGCTCTGCAGCTGTGCCCAGGTCCCCGACAGGCGTCTTGATTCATGTCTGGAGGGGATATCCCTTATGCCCAATGGCCAGCCTGTAACCCGACAGCCTGGTTGGAACAAAGATGGCACCGAGAACTGGCGCAGGATGAATGAGTCATGACTGCTGCCAGGATAGCGGGCACAGACACGCATGATGTGCCACCTGTGGTCGCAAACCAGCTGTACATTGAGGGAGTGGAATGCCAACCGATTGATTAAGATGCCAGGCAGTGATGGGCAGCATGCATGGCAAAGTAGGTGCCAATCTACGGCCCCTTGCAGAAGCCTGCCATGAGGGCGAAACCTAGTGCTCTCTCGTCCTGCTTCACTCTGTCCATTGGGAAGGAGATGTAAGAGTTTCTCATGGTCTAGAGACCCTCGGTGACCTCCCTGATACATCAGTGCACTGTGAATTGGGCGATGGTGGTGATGTCAACGGGTTCCACCTGAAAGGAGCCCGTAGCGGAAAAGTTGAGGGCCATGTGACCTTGACAGCCACAGGCAGTGCTGTCCATGCCCGTGTGCAATGCTCGAGTGTGGCTGCAGCCAGTGACCAAGCTTGGAGACAGCTTCCTTGGTAACACATACATTGCTCCACCGAGAGTTTCATGTAGGACACATGGTCCCTGAACACTCGCTGTAGATATGGCCTCCAACACAATCTCCTCCTCCTCCTTGAACACCCGCTGTAGATATGGCCTCCCGCACAGTCTCCTCCTCCTCCTTGAACACCCGCTGTAGATATGGCCTCCTGCACAGTCTCTTCCTCCTCCTCCTTGAACACCCGCTGTAGATATGGCCTCCAACACAATCTCCTCCTCCTCCTCCCTGAACACCCGCTGTAGATATGGTCTCCCGCACAGTCTCCTCCTCCTCCTTGAACACCCGCTGTAGATATGGCCTCCCGCACAGTCTCCTCCTCCTCCTCCCTGAACACCCGCTGTAGATATGGCCTCCCGCACAGTCTCCTCCTCCTCCTCCCTGAACACCCGCTGTAAATATGGTCTCCCGCACAGTCTCCTCCTCCTCCTTGAACACCCGCTGTAGATATGGCCTCCCGCACAGTCTCCTCCTCCTCCTCCCTGAACACCCGCTGTAGATATGGCCTCCCGCACAGTCTCCTCCTCCTCCTCCCTGAACACCCGCTGTAAATATGGTCTCCCGCACAGTCTCCTCCTCCTCCCTGAACACCCGCTGTAGATATGGTCTCCCGCACAGTCTCCTCCTCCTCCTCCCTGAACACTCGCTGTAGATATGGCCTCCCGCACAGTCTCCTCCTCCTCCTCCCTGAACACCCGCTGTAGATATGGCCTCCCGCACAGTCTCCTCCTCCTCCTCCCTGAACACCCGCTGTAAATATGGTCTCCCGCACAGTCTCCTCCTCCTCCTTGAACACCCGCTGTAGATATGGCCTCCCGCACAGTCTCCTCCTCCTCCTCCCTGAACACCCGCTGTAGATATGGCCTCCCACACAGTCTCCTCCTCCTCCTCCCTGAACACCCGCTGTAAATATGGTCTCCCGCACAGTCTCCTCCTCCTCCCTGAACACCCGCTGTAGATATGGTCTCCCGCACAGTCTCCTCCTCCTCCTCCCTGAACACTCGCTGTAGATATGGCCTCCCGCAAAGTCTCCTCCTCCTCCTCCCTGAACACCCGCTGTAGATATGGTCTCCCGCACAGTCTCCTCCTCCTCCTCCCTGAACACCCGCTGTAGATATGGCCTCCCGCACAGTCTCCTCCTCCTCCCTGAACACCCGCTGTAGATATGGTCTCCCGCACAGTCTCCTCCTCCTCCTTGAACACCCGCTGTAGATATGGCCTCCCGCACAGTCTCCTCCTCCTCCTCCTTGAACACCCGCTGTAGATATGGTCTCCCGCACAGTCTCCTCCTCCTCCTCCCTGAACACCCGCTGTAGATATGGTCTCCCGCGCAGTCTCCTCCTCCTCCTTGAACACCCGCTGTAGATATGGCCTCCCGCACAGTCTCCTCCTCCTCTTTGAACACCCGCTGTAGATATGGCCTCCCGCACAGTCTCCTCCTCCTCCTCCCTGAACACCCGCTGTAGATATGGTCTCCCGCACGGTCTCCTCCTCCTCCTCCCTGAACACCCGCTGTAGATATGGCCTCCCGCACAGTCTCCTCCTCCTCCTCCTTGAACACCCGCTGTAGATATGACCTCCCGCACAGTCTCCTCCTCCTCCTCCCTGAACACCCGCTGTAGATATGGCCTCCCGCACAGTCTCCTCCTCCTCCTCCCTGAACACCCGCTGTAGATATGGCCTCCCGCACAGTCTCCTCCTCCTCCTCCTTGAACACCCGCTGTAGATATGGCCTCCCGCACAGACTCCTCCTCCTCCTCCCTGAACACCCGCTGTAGATATGGCCTCCCGCACAGTCTCCTCCTCCTCCTCCCTGAACACCCGCTGTAAATATGGTCTCCCGCAAAGTCTCCTCCTCCTCCTTGAACACCCGCTGTAGATATGGCCTCCCGCACAGTCTCCTCCTCCTCCTCCCTGAACACCCGCTGTAGATATGGTCTCCCGCATAGTCTCCTCCTCCTCCTCCCTGAACACCCGCTGTAAATATGGTCTCCCGCACAGTCTCCTCCTCCTCCCTGAACACCCGCTGTAGATATGGTCTCCCGCACAGTCTCCTCCTCCTCCTCCCTGAACACTCGCTGTAGATATGGCCTCCCGCAAAGTCTCCTCCTCCTCCTCCCTGAACACCCGCTGTAGATATGGTCTCCCGCACAGTCTCCTCCTCCTCCTCCCTGAACACTCGCTGTAGATATGGCCTCCCGCAAAGTCTCCTCCTCCTCCTCCCTGAACACTCGCTGTAGATATGGCCTCCCTCACAGTCTCCTCCTCCTCCTCCCTGAACACCCGCTGTAGATATGGTCTCCCGCACAGTCTCTTCCTCCTCCTCCCTGAACACCCGCTGTAGATATGGCCTCCCGCACAGTCTCCTCCTCCTCCTCCTTGAACACCCGCTGTAGATATGGCCTCCCGCACAGTCTCCTCCTCCTCCTCCCTGAACGCTCGCTGTAGATATGGCCTCCCTCACAGTCTCCTCCTCCTCCTCCCTGAACACCCGCTGTAGATATGGTCTCCCGCACAGTCTCCTCCTCCTCCTCCCTGAACACCCGCTGTAGATATGGTCTCCCGCACAGTCTCCTCCTCCTCCTCCCTGAACACCCGCTGTAGATATGGCCTCCCGCACAGTCTCCTCCTCCTCCCTGAACACCCGCTGTAGATATGGTCTCCCGCACAGTCTCCTCCTCCTCCTTGAACACCCGCTGTAGATATGGCCTCCCGCACAGTCTCCTCCTCCTCCTCCTTGAACACCCGCTGTAGATATGGTCTCCCGCACAGTCTCCTCCTCCTCCTCCCTGAACACCCGCTGTAGATATGGTCTCCCGCGCAGTCTCCTCCTCCTCCTTGAACACCCGCTGTAGATATGGCCTCCCGCACAGTCTCCTCCTCCTCCTTGAACACCCGCTGTAGATATGGCCTCCCGCACAGTCTCCTCCTCCTCCTCCCTGAACACCCGCTGTAGATATGGCCTCCCGCACAGTCTCCTCCTCCTCCTCCCTGAACACCCGCTGTAGATATGGTCTCCCGCACGGTCTCCTCCTCCTCCTCCCTGAACACCCGCTGTAGATATGGCCTCCCGCACAGTCACCTCCTCCTCCTCCTTGAACACCCGCTGTAGATATGACCTCCCGCACAGTCTCCTCCTCCTCCTCCCTGAACACCCGCTGTAGATATGGCCTCCCGCACAGTCTCCTCCTCCTCCTCCCTGAACACCCGCTGTAGATATGGCCTCCCGCACAGTCTCCTCCTCCTCCTCCTTGAACACCCGCTGTAGATATGGCCTCCCGCACAGTCTCCTCCTCCTCCTCCCTGAACACCCGCTGTAGATATGGCCTCCCGCACAGTCTCCTCCTCCTCCTCCCTGAACACCCGCTGTAGATATGGTCTCCCGCACAGTCTCCTCCTCCTCCCTGAACACCCGCTGTAGATATGGCCTCCCGCACAGTCTCCTCCTCCTCCCTGAACACCCGCTGTAGATATGGCCTCCCGCACAGTCTCCTCCTCCTCCCTGAACACCCGCTGTAGATATGGTCTCCCGCACAGTCTCCTCGTCCTCCTCCCTGAACACCCGCTGTAGATATGGCCTCCCTCACGGTCTCTTCCTCCTCCTCCCTGAACACCCGCTGTAGATATGGCCTCCCGCACAGTCTCCTCCTCCTCCTCCTTGAACACCCGCTGTAGATATGGTCTCCCGCACAGTCTCCTCCTCCTCCTCCCTGAACACCCGCTGTAGATATGGCCTCCCGCACAGTCTCCTCCTCCTCCTCCCTGAACACCCGCTGTAGATATGACCTCCCTCACGGTCTCTTCCTCCTCCTCCCTGAACACCCGCTGTAGATATGGCCTCCCGCACACTCTCCTCCTCCTCCTCCTTGAACACCCGCTGTAGATATGGTATCCCGCACTGTCTCCTCCTCCTCCTCCCTGAACACCCGCTGTAGATATGGCCTCCCGCACAGTCTCCTCCTCCTCCTCCCTGAACACCCGCTGTAGATATGGCCTCCCGCACAGTCTCCTCCTCCTCCTCCCTGAACACCCGCTGTAGATATGGCCTCCCTCACGGTCTCTTCCTCCTCCTCCCTGAACACCCGCTGTAGATATGGCCTCCCGCACAGTCTCCTCCTCCTCCTCCCTGAACACCCGCTGTAGATGTGGCCTCCCGCACAGTCTCCTCCTCCTCCTCCCTGAACACTCGCTGTAGATATGGCCTCCCGCACAGTCTCTTCCTCCTCCTCCCTGAACACCCGCTGTAGATATGGCCTCCCGCACAGTCTCCTCCTCCTCCTCCCTGAACACCCGCTGTAGATATGGCCTCCCGCACAGTCTCCTCCTCCTCCTCCCTGAACACCCGCTGTAGATATGGCCTCCCGCACTGTCTCCTCCTCCTCCTCCCTGAACACTCGCTGTAGATATGGTCTCCCGCACAGTCTCCTCCTCCTCCTCCTTGAACACCCGCTGTAGATATGGCCTCCCGCACAGTCTCCTCCTCCTCCTCCCTGAACACCCGCTGTAGATATGGCCTCCCGCACAGTCTCCTCCTCCACCTCCCTGAACACCCGCTGTAGATATGGTCTCCCGCACAGTCTCCTCCTCCTCCTCCCTGAACACCCGCTGTAGATATGGCCTCCCGCACAGTCTCCTCCTCCTCCTCCCTGAACACCCGCTGTAGATATGGTCTCCCGCACAGTCTCCTCCTCCTCCTCCCTGAACACCCGCTGTAGATATGGTCTCCCGCACAGTCTCTTCCTCCTCCTCCCTGAACACCCGCTGTAGATATGGTCTCCCGCACAGTCTCCTCCTCCTCCTCCCTGAACACCCGCTGTAGATATGGTCTCCCGCACAGTCTCCTCCTCCTCCTCCCTGAACACCCGCTGTAGATATGGCCTCCCGCACAGTCACCTCCTCCTCCTCCCTGAACACCCGCTGTAGATATGGTCTCCCGCACAGTCTCCTCCTCCTCCTCCCTGAACACCCGCTGTAAATATGGCCTCCCGCACAGTCTCCTCCTCCTCCTCCCTGAACACTCGCTGTAGATATGGCCTCCCGCACAGTCTCCTCCTCCTCCTCCCTGAACACCCGCTGTAGATATGGCCTCCCGCACAGTCTCCTCCTCCTCCTCCTTGAACACCCGCTGTAGATATCGTCTCCCGCACGGTCTCTTCCTCCTCCTCCCTGAACACCCGCTGTAGATATGGCCTCCCGCACAGTCTCCTCCTCCTCCTCCCTGAACACCCGCTGTAGATATGGCCTCCCTCACGGTCTCCTCCTCCTCCTCCCTGAACACCCGCTGTAGATATGGTCTCCCGCACAGTCTCCTCCTCCTCCTCCCTGAACACCCGCTGTAGATATGGTCTCCCGCACAGTCTCCTCCTCCTCCCTGAACACCCGCTGTAGATATGGTCTCCCGCACAGTCTCCTCCTCCTCCTCCCTGAACACTCGCTGTAGATATGGTCTCCCGCACAGTCTCCTCCTCCTCCTCCCTGAACACCCGCTGTAGATATGGTCTCCCGCACAGTCTCCTCCTCCTCCCTGAACACCCGCTGTAGATATGGTCTCCCGCACAGTCTCTTCCTCCTCCTCCTTGAACACCCGCTGTAGATATGGCCTCCCGCACAGTCTCCTCCTCCTCCCTGAACACCCGCTGTAGATATGGTCTCCCGCACAGTCTCCTCCTCCTCCTCCCTGAACACTCGCTGTAGATATGGTCTCCCGCACAGTCTCCTCCTCCTCCTCCTTGAACACCCGCTGTAGATATGGTCTCCTGCACGGTCTCTTCGTCCTCCTCCCTGAACACCCGCTGTAGATATGGTCTGCCGCACAGTCTCCTCCTCCTCCTCCCTGAAAACCCGCTGTAGATATGGCCTCCCGCACAGTCTCCTCCTCCTCCTCCCTGAACACCCGCTGTAGATATGGCCTCCCGCACGGTCTCTTCGTCCTCCTCCCTGAACACCCGCTGTAGATATGGCCTCCCGCACAGTCTCCTCCTCCTCCTCCTTGAACACCCGCTGTAGATATGGTCTCCCGCACAGTCTCCTCCTCCTCCTCCCTGAACACCCGCTGTAGATATGGCCTCCCGCACAGTCTCCTCCTCCTCCTCCCTGAACACTCGCTGTAGATATGGCCTCCCGCACAGTCTCCTCCTCCTCCTCCCTGAAAACCCGCTGTAGATATGGTCTCCCTCACAGTCTCCTCCTCCTCCTCCCTGAACACCCGCTGTAGATATGGCCTCCCGCACAGTCTCCTCCTCCTCCTCCTTGAACACCCGCTGTAGATATGTTCTCCCGCACAGTCTCTTCCTCCTCCTCCCTGAACACCCGCTGTAGATATGGTCTC
This sequence comes from Somniosus microcephalus, assembly GCF_052327205.1. Lineage (NCBI taxonomy): Eukaryota > Metazoa > Chordata > Chondrichthyes > Squaliformes > Somniosidae > Somniosus > Somniosus microcephalus. Next base: position 3,833,791 of record NC_141017.1, on the reverse strand, counting down.
CCGCACAGTCTCTTCCTCCTCCTCCCTGTACACCCGCTGTAGATATGGTCTCCCGCACAGTCTCCTCCTCCTCCTCCTTGAACACCCGCTGTAGATATGGCCTCCCGCACAGTCTCCTCCTCCTCCTCCTTGAACACCCGCTGTAGATATGGCCTCCCGCACAGTCTCCTCCTCCTCCTCCCTGAACACCCGCTGTAGATATGGCCTCCCGCACAGTCTCCTCCTCCTCCTCCCTGAACACCCGCTGTAGATATGGTCTCCCGCACAGTCTCCTCCTCCTCCTCCTTGAACACCCGCTGTAGATATGGCCTCCCGCACAGTCTCCTCCTCCTCCTCCTTGAACACCCGCTGTAGATATGGCCTCCCGCACAGTCTCCTCCTCCTCCTCCCTGAACACCCGCTGTAGATATGGCCTCCCGCACAGTCTCCTCCTCCTCCTCCCTGAACACCCGCTGTAGATATGGTCTCCCGCACAGTCTCTTCCTCCTCCTCCCTGAACACCCGCTGTAGATATGGTCTCCCGCACAGTCTCTTCCTCCTCCTCCCTGTACACCCGCTGTAGATATGGTCTCCCGCACAGTCTCCTCCTCCTTCTCCCTGAACACCCGCTGTAGATATGGCCTCCCGCACAGTCTCCTCCTCCTCCTCCCTGAACACCCGCTGTAGATATGGTCTCCCTCACAGTCTCCTCCTCCTCCTCCCTGAACACCCGCTGTAGATATGGCCTCCCGCACAGTCTCCTCCTCCTCCTCCCTGAACACCCGCTGTAGATATGGTCTCCCGCACAGTCTCCTCCTCCTCCTCCTTGAACACCCGCTGTAGATATGGTCTCCCGCACAGTCTCCTCCTCCTCCTCCTTGAACACCCGCTGTAGATATGGCCTCCCGCACAGTCTCCTCCTCCTCCTCCCTGAACATCCGCTGTAGATATGGCCTCCCTCACAGTCTCCTCCTCCTCCTCCCTGAACACCCGCTGTAGATATGGCCTCCCGCACGGTCTCCTCCTCCTCCTCCCTGAACACCCGCTGTAGATATGGCCTCCCGCACGGTCTCTTCCTCCTCCTCCCTGAACACCCGCTGTAGATATGGCCTCCCGCACAGTCTCCTCCTCCTCCTCCTCCTTGAACACCCGCTGTAGATATGGCCTCCCTCACAGTCTCCTCCTCCTCCTCCCTGAACACCCGCTGTAGATATGGCCTCCCTCACAGTCTCCTCCTCCTCCTCCTTGAACACCCGCTGTAAATATGGCCTCCCGCACAGTCTCCTCCTCCTCCTCCCTGAACACCCGCTGTAGATATGGCCTCCCGCACAGTCTCCTCCTCCTCCTCCCTGAACACTCGCTGTAGATATGGTCTCCCGCACAGTCTCCTCCTCCTCCTCCTTGAACACCCGCTGTAGATATGTTCTCCCGCACAGTCTCCTCCTCCTCCTCCTTGAACACCCGCTGTAGATATGGCCTCCTGCACAGTCTCCTCCTCCTCCTCCTTGAACATCCGCTGTAGATATGGTCTCCCGCACAGTCTCCTCCTCCTCCTCCCTGAACACCCGCTGTAGATATGGCCTCCCGCACAGTCTCCTCCTCCTCCTCCTTGAACACCCGCTGTAGATATGGCGTCCCGCACAGTCTCCTCCTCCTCCTCCTTGAACACCCGCTGTAGATATGGCCTCCCGCACAGTCTCCTCCTCCTCCTCCTTGAACACCCGCTGTAGATATGGCCTCCCGCACAGTCTCCTCCTCCTCCTCCCTGAACACCCGCTGTAGATATGGTCTCCCGCACAGTCTCCTCCTCCTCCTCCTTGAACACCCGCTGTAGATATGGTCTCCCGCACAGTCTCCTCCTCCTCCTCCTTGAACACCCGCTGTAGATATGGTCTCCCGCACAGTCTCCTCCTCCTCCTCCCTGAACACCCGCTGTAGATATGGTCTCCCGCACAGTCTCCTCCTCCTCCTCCCTGAACACCCGCTGTACATATGGCCTCCCGCACAGTCTCCTCCTCCTCCCTGAACACCCGCTGTAGATATGGTCTCCCGCACAGTCTCCTCCTCCTCCTCCTTGAACACCCGCTGTAGATATGGTCTCCCGCACAGTCTCCTCCTCCTCCCTGAACACCCGCTGTAGATATGGCCTCCCGCACAGTCTACTCCTCCTCCTCCTTGAACACCCGCTGTAGATATGGCCTCCCGCACGGTCTCTTCGTCCTCCTCCCTGAACACCCGCTGTAGATATGGCCTCCCGCAAAGTCTCCTCCTCCTCCTCCTTGAACACCCGCTGTAGATATGGCCTCCCGCACAGTCTCCTCCTCCTCCTCCCTGAACACCCGCTGTAGATATGGCCTCCCGCACGGTCTCTTCGTCCTCCTCCCTGAACACCCGCTGTCGATATGGCCTCCCGCACAGTCTCCTCCTCCTTGAACACCCGCTGTAGATATGGTCTCCCGCACAGTCTCCTCCTCCTCCTCCTTGAACACCCGCTGTAGATATGGTCTCCCGCACAGTCTCCTCCTCCTCCTCCCTGAACACCCGCTGTAGATATGGTCTCCCGCACAGTCTCCTCCTCCTCCTCCCTGAACACCCGCTGTAGATATGGCCTCCCGCACAGTCTCCTCCTCCTCCCTGAACACCCGCTGTAGATATGGTCTCCCGCACAGTCTCCTCCTCCTCCTCCTTGAACACCCGCTGTAGATATGGTCTCCCGCACAGTCTCCTCCTCCTCCCTGAACACGCGCTGTAGATATGGTCTCCCGCACTGTCTCCTCCTCCTCCCTGAACACCCGCTGTAGATATGGTCTCCCGCACAGTCTCCTCCTCCTCCTCCCTGAACACCCGCTGTAGATATGGTCTCCCGCACAGTCTCCTCCTCCTCCTCCTTGAACACCCGCTGTAGATATGGTCTCCCGCACAGTCTCCTCCTCCTCCCTGAACACCCGCTGTAGATATGGTCTCCCGCACAGTCTCCTCCTCCTCCTCCCTGAACACCCGCTGTAGATATGCCCTCCCGCACAGTCTCCTCCTCCTCCTCCCTGAACACCCGCTGTAGATATGGTCTCCCGCACAGTCTCCTCCTCCTCCTTGAACACCCGCTGTAGATATGGCCTCCCGCACAGTCTCCTCCTCCTCCTCCCTGAACAACCGCTGTAGATATGGCCTCCCGCACAGTCTCCTCCTCCTCCTCCCTGAACACCCGCTGTAGATATGGCCTCCCGCACAGTCTCCTCCTCCTCCTCCTTGAACACCCGCTGTAGATATGACCTCCCGCACAGTCTCTTCCTCCTCCTCCCTGAACACCCGCTGTAGATATGGCCTCCCGCACGGTCTCTTCCTCCTCCTCCCTGAACACCCGCTGTAGATATGGTCTCCCGCACAGTCTCTTCCTCCTCCTCCCTGAACACCCGCTGTAGATATGGCCTCCCTCACAGTCTCCTCCTCCTCCTCCCTGAACACCCGCTGTAGATATGGCCTCCCGCACAGTCTCCTCCTCCTCCCTGAACACCCGCTGTAGATATGGTCTCCCTCACAGTCTCCTCCTCCTCCTCCCTGAACACTCGCTGTAGATATGGTCTCCCTCACAGTCTCCTCCTCCTCCTCCCTGAACACCCGCTGTAGATATGGTCTCCCTCACAGTCTCCTCCTCCTCCTCCCTGAACACTCGCTGTAGATATGGTCTCCCTCACAGTCTCCTCCTCCTCCCTGAACACCCGCTGTAGATATGGCCTCCCGCACAGTCTCCTCCTCCTCCTCCTTGAACACCCGCTGTAGATATGGCCTCCCGCACAGTCTCCTCCTCCTCCTCCCTGAACACCCGCTGTAGATATGGCCTCCCGCACAGTCTCCTCCTCCTCCTCCCTGAACACCCGCTGTAGATATGGCCTCCCGCACAGTCTCCTCCTCCTCCTCCTTGAACACCCGCTGTAGATATGGCCTCCCGCACAGTCTCCTCCTCCTCCTCCTTGAACACCCGCTGTAGATATGGCCTCCCGCACAGTCTCCTCCTCCTCCTCCCTGAACACCCGCTGTAGATATGGCCTCCCGCACAGTCTCTTCCTCCTCCTCCCTGAACACCCGCTGTAGATATGGCCTCCCGCACAGTCTCCTCCTCCTCCTCCTTGAACACCCGCTGTAGATATGGTCTCCCGCACGGTCTCCTCCTCCTCCTCCCTGAACTCCCGCTGTAGATATGGCCTCCTGCACAGTCTCCTCCTCCTCCTCCCTGAACACCCGCTGTAGATATGGTCTCCCTCACAGTCTCCTCCTCCTCCCTGAACACCCGCTGTAGATATGGCCTCCCGCACAGTCTCCTCCTCCTCCTCCCTGAACACCCGCTGTAGCTATGGCCTCCCGCACAGTCTCCTCCTCCTCCTCCCTGAACACCCGCTGTAGATATTGCCTCCCGCACTGTCTCTTCCTACTCCTCCTTGAACACCCGCTGTAGATATGGCCTCCCGCACAGTCTCCTCCTCCTCCTCCCTGAACACCCGCTGTAGATATGGCCTCCCGCACAGTCTCTTCGTCCTCCTCCCTGAACACCCGCTGTAGATATGGCCTCCCGCACAGTCTCCTCCTCCTCCTCCCTGAACACCCGCTGTAGATATGGCCTCCCGCACAGTCTCTTCGTCCTCCTCCCTGAACACCCGCTGTAGATATGGCCTCCCGCACAGTCTCCTCCTCCTCCTCCCTGAACACCCGCTGTAGATATGGCCTCCCGCACAGTCTCCTCCTCCTCCTCCCTGAACACCCGCTGTAGATATGGCCTCCCGCACAGTCTCCTCCTCCTCCTCCCTGAACACCCGCTGTAGATATGGCCTCCCGCACAGTCTCTTCGTCCTCCTCCCTGAACACTCGCTGTAGATATGGCCTCCCGCACAGTCTCCTCCTCCTCCTCCCTGAACACGCGCTGTAGATATGGTCTCCCGCACAGTCTCTTCCTCCTCCTCCCTGAACACCCGCTGTAGATATGGCCTCCCGCACAGTCTCTTCGTCCTCCTCCCTGAACACCCGCTGTAAATATGGCCTCCCGCACAGTCTCTTCGTCCTCCTCCCTGAACACCCGCTATAGATATGGCCTCCCGCACAGTCTCCTCCTCCTCCTCCTTGAAGACCCGCTGTAGATATGGCCTCCCGCACAGTCTGCTCCTCCTCCTCCCTGAACACCCGCTGTAGATATGGCCTCCCGCACAGTCTCCTCCTCCTCCTCCTTGAACACCCGCTGTAGATATGGCCTCCCGCACAGTCTCCTCCTCCTCCTCCCTGAACACCCGCTGTAGATATGGCCTCCCGCACAGTCTCCTCCTCCTCCTCCCTGAACACCCGCTGTAGATATGGCCTCCCGCACAGTCTCTTCCTCCTCCTCCTTGAACACCCGCTGTAGATATGGCCTCCCGCACAGTCTCCTCCTCCTCCTCCCTGAACACCCGCTGTAGATATGGTCTCCCGCACAGTCTCCTCCTCCTCCTCCCTGAACACCCGCTGTAGATATGGTCTCCCGCACAGTCTCCTCCCCCTCCTCCCTGAACACCCGCTGTAGATATGGCCTCCCGCACAGTCTCCTCCTCCTCCTCCCTGAACACCCGCTGTAGATATGGCCTCCCGCACTGTCTCTTCCTCCTCCTCCTTGAACACCCGCTGTAGATATGGCCTCCCGCACAGTCTCCTCCTCCTCCTCCCTGAACACCCGCTGTAGATATGGCCTCCCGCACTGTCTCTTCGTCCTCCTCCCTGAACACCCGCTGTAGATATGGCCTCCCGCACAGTCTCCTCCTCCTCCTCCTTGAACACCCGCTGTAGATATGGCCTCCCGCACAGTCTCCTCCTCCTCCTCCTTGAACACCCGCTGTAAATATGGCCTCCCGCACAGTCTCCTCCTCCTCCTCCCTGAACACCCGCTGTAGATATGGCCTCCCGCACAGTCTCCTCCTCCTCCTCCTTGAACACCCGCTGTAGATATGGCCTCCCGCACAGTCTCCTCCTCCTCCTCCCTGAACACCCGCTGTAGATATGGCCTCCCGCACAGTCTCCTCCTCCTCCTCCCTGAACACCCGCTGTAGATATGGCCTCCTGCACAGTCTCCTCCTCCTCCCTGAACACCCGCTGTAGATATGGCCTCCCGCACAGTCTCCTCCTCCTCCCTGAACACCCGCTGTAGATATGGCCTCCCGCACAGTCTCCTCCTCCTCCCTGAACACCCGCTGTAGATATGGCCTCCCGCACAGTCTCCTCCTCCTCCTCCCTGAACACCCGCTGTAGATATGGCCTCCCGCACAGTCTCCTCCTCCTCCCTGAACACCCGCTGTAGATATGGCCTCCCGCACAGTCTCCTCCTCCTCCCTGAACACCCGCTGTAGATATGGCCTCCCGCACAGTCTCTTCCTCCTCCTCCCTGAACACCCGCTGTAGATATGGCCTCCCGCACAGTTTCTTCCTCCTCCTCCCTGAACACCCGCTGTAGATATGGCCTCCCGCACAGTCTCCTCCTCCTCCCTGAACACCCGCTGTAGATATGGCCTCCCGCACAGTCTCCTCCTCCTCCTCCCTGAACACCCGCTGTAGATATGGTCTCCCGCACAGTCTCCTCCTCCTCCCTGAACACTCGCTGTAGATATGGCCTCCCGCACAGTCTCCTCCTCCTCCTCCCTGAACACCCACTGTAGATATGGCCTCCCGCACAGTCTCCTCCTCCTCCTCCCTGAACACCCGCTGTAGATATGGCCTCCCGCACAGTCTCCTCCTCCTCCTCCCTGAACACCCGCTGTAGATATGGTCTCCCGCACAGTCTCCTCCTCCTCCTCCTTGAACACCCGCTGTAGATATGGTCTCCCGCACAGTCTCTTCCTCCTCCTCCCTGAACACCCGCTGTAAATATGGCCTCCCTCACGGTCTCTTCCTCCTCCTCCTTGAACACCCGCTGTAGATATGGCCTCCCGCACAGTCTCCTCCTCCTCCTCCCTGAACACCCGCTGTAGATATGGTCTCCCGCACAGTCTCTTCCTCCTCCTCCCTGAACACCCGCTGTAAATATGGCCTCCCTCACGGTCTCTTCCTCCTCCTCCTTGAACACCCGCTGTAGATATGGCCTCCCGCACAGTCTCTTCCTCCTCCTCCCTGAACACCCGCTGTAGATATGGCCTCCCGCACAGTCTCCTCCTCCTCCCTGAACACCCGCTGTAGATATGGCCTCCCGCACAGTCTCCTCCTCCTCCTCCTCCTCCTTGAACACCCGCTGTAGATATGGCCTCCCGCACAGTCTCTTCCTCCTCCTCCCTGAACACCCGCTGTAGATATGGCCTCCCGCACAGTGTCCTCCTCCTCCCTGAACACTCGCTGTAGATATGGTCTCCCGCACAGTCTCCTCCTCCTCCTCCCTGAACACCCGCTGTAGATATGGCCTCCCGCACAGTCTGTTCCTCCTCCTCCCTGAACACTCGCTGTAGATATGGTCTCCCGCACAGTCTCCTCCTCCACCTCCTTGAACACCCGCTGTAGATATGGCCTCCCGCACAGTCTCCTCCTCCTCCCTGAACACCCGCTGTAGATATGGTCTCCCGCACAGTCTCCTCCTCCTCCTCCTTGAACACCCGCTGTAGCTATGGCCTCCCGCACAGTCTCCTCCTCCTCCTCCTTGAACACCCGCTGTAGATATGGCCTCCCGCACAGTCTCCTCCTCCTCCTCCCTGAACACCCGCTGTAGATATGGCCTCCCGCACAGTCTCCTCCTCCTCCTCCCTGAACACCCGCTGTAGATATGGCCTCCCGCACAGTCTCCTCCTCCTCCTCCTTGAACACCCGCTGTAGATATGGCCTCCCGCACAGTCACCTCCTCCTCCCTGAACACCCGCTGTAGATATGGTCTCCCGCACTGTCTCTTCCTCCTCCTCCCTGAACACCCGCTGTAAATATGGTCTCCCGCACACTCTCCTCCTCCTCCTCCCTGAACACCCGCTGTAAATATGGCCTCCCTCACGGTCTCTTGCTCCTCCTCCCTGAACACCCGCTGTAAATATGGCCTCCCGCACAGTCTCCTCCTCCTCCTCCTTGAACACCCGCTGTAGATATGGCCTCCCGCACTGTCTCTTCCTCCTCCTCCCTGAACACCCGCTGTAGATATGGTCTCCCTCACAGTCTCCTGCTCCTCCTCCCTGAACACCCGCTGTAGATATGGCCTCCCGCACAGTCTCCTCCTCCTCCTCCCTGAACACCCGCTGTAGATATGGCCTCCCGCACAGTCTCTTCCTCCTCCTCCCTGAAAACCCGCTGTAAATATGGCCTCCCGCACAGTCTCCTCCTCCTCCTCCTTGAACACCCGCTGTAGATATGGTCTCCCGCACAGTCTCCTCCTCCTCCTCCCTGAACACCCGCTGTAGATATGGTCTCCCGCACAGTCTCCTCCTCCTCCCTGAACACCCGCTGTAGATATGGCCTCCCGCACAGTCTCCTCCTCCTCCTCCCTGAACACCCGCTGTAGATATAGTCTCCCGCACAGTCTCCTCCTCCTCCCTGAACACCCGCTGTAGATATGGCCTCCCGCACAGTCTCTTCCTCCTCCTCCCTGAACACCCGCTGTAAAAATGGCCTCCCGCACAGTCTCCTCCTCCTCCCTGAACACCCGCTGTAGATATGGCCTCCCGCACAGTCTCCTCCTCCTCCTCCCTGAACACCCGCTGTAGATATGGCCTCCCGCACAGTCTCCTCCTCCTCCTCCCTGAACACCCGCTGTAGATATGGTCTCCCGCACAGTCTCTTCCTCCTCCTCCCTGAACACCCGCTGTAGATATGGCCTCCCGCACAGTCTCCTCCTCCTCCTCCCTGAACACCCGCTGTAGATATGGCCTCCCGCACAGTCTCCTCCTCCTCCTCCCTGAACACCCGCTGTAGATATGGCCTCCCGCACAGTCTCCTCCTCCTCCTCCTTGAACACCCGCTGTAGATATGGCCTCCCGCACAGTCTCTTCCTCCTCCTCCCTGAACACCCGCTGTAGATATGGCGTCCCGCACAGTCTCTTCCTCCTCCTCCCTGAACACCCGCTGTAGATATGGCCTCCCGCACAGTCTCCTCCTCCTCCTCCCTGAACACCCGCTGTAGATATGGTCTCCCGCACAGTCTCCTCCTCCTCCTCCTTGAACACCCGCTGTAGATATGGCCTCCCGCACAGTCTCGAACAACCGCTGTAGATATGGCCTCCCGCACAGTCTCCTCCTCCTCCTCCCTGAACACCCGCTGTAGATATGGCCTCCCGCACAGTCTCTTCGTCCTCCTCCCTGAACACCCGCTGTAGATATGGCCTCCCGCACAGTCTCCTCCTCCTCCTCCCTGAACACCCGCTGTAGATATGGCCTCCCGCACAGTCTCTTCGTCCTCCTCCCTGAACACCCGCTGTAGATATGGCCTCCCGCACAGTCTCCTCCTACTCCTCCCTGAATCACCCGCTGTAGATATGGCCTCCCGCACAGTCTCCTCCTCCTCCTCCTTGAACACCCGCTGTAGATATGGCCTCCCGCACAGTCTCCTCCTCCTCCTCCTTGAACACCCGCTGTAGATATGGCCTCCCGCACAGTCTCCTCCTCCTCCTCCCTGAACACCCGCTGTAGATATGGCCTCCCGCACAGTCTCCTCCTCCTCCTCCTTGAACACCCGCTGTAGATATGGCCTCCCGCACAGTCTCCTCCTCCTCCTCCTTGAACACCCGCTGTAGATATGGCCTCCCGCACAGTCTCTTCCTCCTCCTCCCTGAACACCCGCTGTAGATATGGCCCTCCCGCACAGTCTCCTCCTCCTCCTCCCTGAACACCCGCTGTAGATATGGCCTCCCGCACAGTCTCCTCCTCCTCCTCCCTGAACACCCGCTGTAGATATGGCCTCCCGCACAGTCTCCTCCTCCTCCTCCCTGAACACCCGCTGTAGATATGGCCTCCCGCACAGTCTCCTCCTCCTCCTCCCTGAACACCCGCTGTAGATATGGCCTCCCGCACAGTCTCCTCCTCCTCCTCCCTGAACACCCGCTGTAGATATGGCCTCCCGCACAGTCTCCTCCTCCTCCTCCCTGAACACCCGCTGTAGATATGGCCTCCCGCACAGTCTCCTCCTCCTCCTCCCTTGAACACCCGCTGTAGATATGGCCTCCCGCACAGTCTCCTCCTCCTCCTCCCTGAACACCCGCTGTAGATATGGTCCTCCCGCACAGTCTCCTCCTCCTCCTCCCTGAACACCCGCTGTAGATATGGCCTCCCAGCACAGTCTCCTCCTCCTCCTCCCTGAACACCCGCTGTAGATATGGTCTCCCGCACAGTCTCCTCCTCCTCCTCCCTGAACACCCCGCTGTAGATATGGTCTCCCGCACAGTCTCTTCGTCCTCCTCCCTTGAACACCCGCTGTAGATATGGCCTCCCGCACAGTCTCCTCCTCCTCCTCCCTGAACACCCCGCTGTAGATATGGCCTCCCGCACAGTCTCCTCCTCCTCCTCCCTGAACACCCACTGTAAATATGGCCTCCCGCACAGTCTCCTCCTCCTCCTCCCTGAACACTCGCTGTAAATATGGCCTCCCGCACAGTCTCTTCCTCCTCCTCCTTGAACACCCGCTGTAGATATGGCCTCCCGCACAGTCTCTTCCTCCTCCTCCCTGAACACCCGCTGTAGATATGGTCTCCCGCACAGTCTCCTCCTCCTCCTCCTTGAACACCCGCTGTAGATATGGTCTCCCGCACAGTCTCCTCCTCCTCCTCCTTGAACACCCGCTGTAGATATGGTCTCCCGCACAGTCTCTTCCTCCTCCTCCTTGAACACCCGCTGTAGATATGGCCTCCCGCACAGTCTCCTCCTCCTCCTCCTTGAACACCCGCTGTAGATATGGCCTCCCGCACAGTCTCTTCCTCCTCCTCCCTGAACACCCGCTGTAGATATGGCCTCCCGCACAGTCTCCTCCTCCTCCTCCCTGAACACCCGCTGTAGATATGGCCTCCCGCACTGTCTCTTCCTCCACCTCCCTGAACACCCGCTGTAAATATGGCCTCCCGCACAGTCTCCTCCTCCTCCTCCTTGAACACCCGCTGTAGATATGGTCTCCCGCACAGTCTCCTCCTCCTCCTCCTTGAACACCCGCTGTAGATATGGCCTCCCGCACAGTCTCCTCCTCCTCCTCCTTGAACACCCGCTGTAGATATGGCCTCCCGCACTGTCTCTTCCTCCTCCTCCCTGAACACCCGCTGTAAATATGGCCTCCCGCACAGTCTCCTCCTCCTCCTCCTTGAACACCCGCTGTAGATATGGCCTCCCGCACAGTCTCTTCCTCCTCCTCCCTGAACACCCGCTGTAAATATGGCCTCCCGCACAGTCTCCTCCTCCTCCTCCCTGAACACCCGCTGTAGATATGGCCTCCCGCACAGTCTCCTCCTCCTCCTCCCTGAACACCCGCTGTAGATATGGTCTCCCGCACAGTCTCCTCCTCCTCCTCCCTGAACACCCGCTGTAGATATGGTCTCCCGCACAGTCTCCTCCTCCTCCTCCTCCCTGAACACCCGCTGTAGATATGGTCTCCCGCACAGTCTCCTCCTCCTCCCTGAACACCCGCTGTAGATATGGCCTCCCGCACAGTCTCCTCCTCCTCCTCCCTGAAAACCCGCTGTAGATATGGTCTCCCGCACAGTCTCCTCCTCCTCCCTGAACACCCCGCTGTAGATATGGCCTCCCGCACAGTCTCTTCCTCCTCCTCCCTGAACACCCGCTGTAAATATGGCCTCCCGCACAGTCTCCTCCACCTCCCTGAACACCCGCTGTAGATATGGCCTCCCGCACAGTCTCCTCCTCCTCCTCCCTGAACACCCGCTGTAGATATGGCCTCCCGCACAGTCTCCTCCTCCTCCTCCCTGAACACCCGCTGTAGATATGGTCTCCCGCACAGTCTCTTCCTCCTCCTCCCTGAACACCCGCTGTAGATATGGCCTCCCGCACAGTCTCCTCCTCCTCCTCCCTGAACACCCGCTGTAGATATGGCCTCCCGCACAGTCTCCTCCTCCTCCTCCCTGAACACCCGCTGTAGATATGGCCTCCCGCACAGTCTCCTCCTCCTCCTCCTTGAACACCCGCTGTAGATATGGCCTCCCGCACAGTCTCTTCCTCCTCCTCCCTGAACACCCGCTGTAGATATGGCCTCCCGCACAGTCTCTTCCTCCTCCTCCCTGAACACCCGCTGTAGATATGGCCTCCCGCACAGTCTCCTCCTCCTCCTCCCTGAACACCCGCTGTAGATATGGTCTCCCGCACAGTCTCCTCCTCCTCCTCCTTGAACACCCGCTGTAGATATGGCCTCCCGCACAGTCTCCTCCTCCTCCTCCCTGAACACCCGCTGTAGATATGGTCTCCCTCACCGTCTCTTCCTCCTCCTCCTTGAACACCCGCTGTAGATATGGCCTCCCGCACGGTCTCTTCCTCCTCCTCCCTGAACACCCGCTGTAGATATGGTCTCCCGCACGGTCTCTTCCTCCTCCTCCCTGAACACCCGCTGTAGATATTGTCTCCCGCACAGTCTCCTCCTCCTCCTCCCTGAACACCCGCTGTAGATATGGCCTCCCGCACAGTCTCCTCCTCCTCCTCCTTGAACACCCGCTGTAAATATGGCCTCCCGCACAGTCTCCTCCTCCTCCTCCCTGAACACCCGCTGTAGATATGGCCTCCCGCACAGTCTCCTCCTCCTCCTCCCTGAACACCCGCTGTAGATATGGCCTCCCACACAGTCTCCTCCTCCTCCTCCCTGAACACCCGCTGCAGATATGGTCTCCCGCACAGTCTCTTCGTCCTCCTCCCTGAACACCCGCTGTAGATATGGTCTCCCGCACAGTCTCCTCCTCCTCCTCCCTGAACACCCGCTGTAGATATGGTCTCCCGCACAGTCTCTTCGTCCTCCTCCTTGAACACCCGCTGTAGATATGGCCTCCCGCACAGTCTCCTCCTCCTCCTCCCTGAACACCCGCTGTAGATATGGCCTCCCGCACAGTCTCCTCCTCCTCCTCCCTGAACACCCAATGTAAATATGGCCTCCCGCACAGTCTCCTCCTCCTCCTCCCTGAACACTCGCTGTAAATATGGCCTCCCGCACAGTCTCTTCCTCCTCCTCCTTGAACACCCGCTGTAGATATGGCCTCCCGCACAGTCTCTTCCTCCTCCTCCCGGAACACCCGCTGTAGATATGGTCTCCCGCACAGTCTCCTCCTCCTCCTCCTTGAACACCCGCTGTAGATATGGTCTCCCGCACAGTCTCCTCCTCCTCCTCCTTGAACACCCGCTGTAGATATGGTCTCCCGCACAGTCTCTTCCTCCTCCTCCTTGAACACCCGCTGTAGATATGGCCTCCCGCACAGTCTCCTCCTCCTCCTCCTTGAACACCCGCTGTAGATATGGCCTCCCGCACAGTCTCTTCCTCCTCCTCCCTGAACACCCGCTATAGATATGGCCTCCCGCACAGTCTCCTCCTCCTCCTCCCTGAACACCCGCTGTAGATATGGCCTCCCGCACTGTCTCTTCCTCCACCTCCCTGAACACCCGCTGTAAATATGGCCTCCCGCACAGTCTCCTCCTCCTCCTCCTTGAACACCCGCTGTAGATATGGCCTCCCGCACAGTCTCCTCCTCCTCCTCCCTGAACACCCGCTGTAGATATGGCCTCCCGCACAGTCTCCTCCTCCTCCTCCTTGAACACCCGCTGTAGATATGGCCTCCCGCACTGTCTCTTCCTCCTCCTCCCTGAACACCCGCTGTAAATATGGCCTCCCGCACAGTCTCCTCCTCCTCCTCCTTGAACACCCGCTGTAGATATGGCCTCCCGCACAGTCTCTTCCTCCTCCTCCCTGAACACCCGCTGTAAATATGGCCTCCCGCACAGTCTCCTCCTCCTCCTCCCTGAACACCCGCTGTAGATATGGCCTCCCGCACAGTCTCCTCCTCCTCCTCCCTGAACACCCGCTGTAGATATGGTCTGCCGCACAGTCTCCTCCTCCTCCTCCCTGAACACCCGCTGTAGATATGGTCTCCCGCACAGTCTCCTCCTCCTCCTCCTCCCTGAACACCCGCTGTAGATATGGTCTCCCGCACAGTCTCCTCCTCCTCCCTGAACACCCGCTGTAGATATGGCCTCCCGCACAGTCTCCTCCTCCTCCTCCCTGAACACCCGCTGTAGATATGGTCTCCCGCACAGTCTCCTCCTCCTCCCTGAACACCCGCTGTAGATATGGCCTCCCGCACAGTCTCTTCCTCCTCCTCCCTGAACACCCGCTGTAAATATGGCCTCCCGCACAGTCTCCTCCACCTCCCTGAACACCCGCTGTAGATATGGCCTCCCGCACAGTCTCCTCCTCCTCCTCCCTGAACACCCGCTGTAGATATGGCCTCCCGCACAGTCTCCTCCTCCTCCTCCCTGAACACCCGCTGTAGATATGGTCTCCCGCACTGTCTCTTCCTCCTCCTCCCTGAACACCCGCTGTAGATATGGCCTCCCGTACAGTCTCCTCCTCCTCCTCCCTGAACACCCGCTGTAGATATGGCCTCCCGCACAGTCTCCTCCTCCTCCTCCCTGAACACCCGCTGTAGATATGGCCTCCCGCACAGTCTCCTCCTCCTCCTTGAACACCCGCTGTAGATATGGCCTCCCGCACAGTCTCTTCCTCCTCCTCCCTGAACACCCGCTGTAGATATGGCCTCCCGCACAGTCTCTTCCTCCTCCTCCCTGAACACCCGCTGTAGATATGGCCTCCCGCACAGACTCCTCCTCCTCCTCCCTGAACACCCGCTGTAGATATGGTCTCCCGCACAGTCTCCTCCTCCTCCTCCTTGAACACCCGCTGTAGATATGGCCTCCCGCACAGTCTCCTCCTCCTCCTCCCTGAACACCCGCTGTAGATATGGTCTCCCTCACCGTCTCTTCCTCCTCCTCCTTGAACACCCGCTGTAGATATGGCCTCCCGCACGGTCTCTTCCTCCTCCTCCCTGAACACCCGCTGTAGATATGGTCTCCCGCACAGTCTCTTCCTCCTCCTCCCTGAACACCCGCTGTAGATATGGCCTCCCGCACGGTCTCTTCCTCCTCCTCCCTGAACACCCGCTGTAGATATGGCCTCCCGCACAGTCTCCTCCTCCTCCTCCTTGAACACCCGCTGTAGATATGGCCTCCCGCACAGTCTCCTCCTCCTCCTCCCTGAACACCCGCTGTAGATATGGCCTCCCGCACAGTCTCCTCCTCCTCCTCCCTGAACACCCGCTGTAGATATGGCCTCCCGCACGGTCTCTTCCTCCTCCTCCCTGAACACCCGCTGTAGATATGGCCTCCCGCACAGTCTCCTCCTCCTCCTCCTTGAACACCCGCTGTAGATATGGCCTCCCGCACAGTCTCCTCCTCCTCCTCCCTGAACACCCGCTGTAGATATGGCCTCCCGCACTGTCTCTTCCTCCTCCTCCTTGAACACCCGCTGTAGATATGGTGTCCCGCACAGTCTCCTCCTCCTCCTCCCTGAACACCCGCTGTAGATATGGCCTCCCGCACAGTCTCCTCCTCCTCCTCCCTGAACACCCGCTGTAGATATGGCCTCCCGCACAGTCTCCTCCTCCTCCTCCCTGAACAC
This sequence comes from Somniosus microcephalus, assembly GCF_052327205.1. Lineage (NCBI taxonomy): Eukaryota > Metazoa > Chordata > Chondrichthyes > Squaliformes > Somniosidae > Somniosus > Somniosus microcephalus. The sequence goes on along the minus strand of NC_141017.1, from coordinate 3,818,196 downwards.
CCGCTGTAGATATGGCCTCCCGCACAGTCTCTTCGTCCTCCTCCCTGAACACCCGCTGTAGATATGGCCTCCCGCACAGTCTCCTCCTCCTCCTCCCTGAACACCCGCTGTAGATATGGCCTCCCGCACAGTCTCTTCGTCCTCCTCCCTGAAAACCCGCTGTAGATATGGCCTCCCGCACAGTCTCCTCCTACTCCTCCCTGAACACCCGCTGTAGATATGGTCTCCCGCACAGTCTCCTCCTCCTCCCTGAACACCCGCTGTAGATATGGCCTCCCGCACAGTCTCTTCCTCCTCCTCCCTGAACACCCGCTGTAAATATGGCCTCCCGCACAGTCTCCTCCACCTCCCTGAACACCCGCTGTAGATATGGCCTCCCGCACAGTCTCCTCCTCCTCCTCCCTGAACACCCGCTGTAGATATGGCCTCCCGCACAGTCTCCTCCTCCTCCTCCCTGAACACCCGCTGTAGATATGGTCTCCCGCACAGTCTCTTCCTCCTCCTCCCTGAACACCCGCTGTAGATATGGCCTCCCGTACAGTCTCCTCCTCCTCCTCCCTGAACACCCGCTGTAGATATGGCCTCCCGCACAGTCTCCTCCTCCTCCTCCCTGAACACCCGCTGTAGATATGGCCTCCCGCACAGTCTCCTCCTCCTCCTTGAACACCCGCTGTAGATATGGCCTCCCGCACAGTCTCTTCCTCCTCCTCCCTGAACACCCGCTGTAGATATGGCCTCCCGCACAGTCTCTTCCTCCTCCTCCCTGAACACCCGCTGTAGATATGGCCTCCCGCACAGTCTCCTCCTCCTCCTCCCTGAACACCCGCTGTAGATATGGTCTCCCGCACAGTCTCCTCCTCCTCCTCCTTGAACACCCGCTGTAGATATGGCCTCCCGCACAGTCTCCTCCTCCTCCTCCCTGAACACCCGCTGTAGATATGGTCTCCCTCTCCGTCTCTTCCTCCTCCTCCTTGAACACCCGCTGTAGATATGGCCTCCCGCACGGTCTCTTCCTCCTCCTCCCTGAACACCCGCTGTAGATATGGTCTCCCGCACAGTCTCTTCCTCCTCCTCCCTGAACACCCGCTGTAGATATGGCCTCCCGCACGGTCTCTTCCTCCTCCTCCCTGAACACCCGCTGTAGATATGGCCTCCCGCACAGTCTCCTCCTCCTCCTCCTTGAACACCCGCTGTAGATATGGCCTCCCGCACAGTCTCCTCCTCCTCCTCCCTGAACACCCGCTGTAGATATGGCCTCCCGCACAGTCTCCTCCTCCTCCTCCCTGAACACCCGCTGTAGATATGGCCTCCCGCACGGTCTCTTCCTCCTCCTCCCTGAACACCCGCTGTAGATATGGCCTCCCGCACAGTCTCCTCCTCCTCCTCCTTGAACACCCGCTGTAGATATGGCCTCCCGCACAGTCTCCTCCTCCTCCTCCCTGAACACCCGCTGTAGATATGGCCTCCCGCACTGTCTCTTCCTCCTCCTCCTTGAACACCCGCTGTAGATATGGTGTCCCGCACAGTCTCCTCCTCCTCCTCCCTGAACACCCGCTGTAGATATGGCCTCCCGCACAGTCTCCTCCTCCTCCTCCCTGAACACCCGCTGTAGATATGGCCTCCCGCACAGTCTCCTCCTCCTCCTCCCTGAACACCCGCTGTAGATATGGCCTCCCGCACAGTCTCTTCGTCCTCCTCCCTGAACACCCGCTGTAGATATGGCCTCCCGCACAGTCTCCTCCTCCTCCTCCCTGAACACCCGCTGTAGATATGGCCTCCCGCACAGTCTCTTCGTCCTCCTCCCTGAAAACCCGCTGTAGATATGGCCTCCCGCACAGTCTCCTCCTACTCCTCCCTGAACACCCGCTGTAGATATGGCCTCCCGCACAGTCTCCTCCTCCTCCTCCTTGAACACCCGCTGTAGATATGGCCTCCCGCACAGTCTCCTCCTCCTCCTCCTTGAACACCCGCTGTAGATATGGCCTCCCGCACAGTCTCCTCCTCCTCCTCCCTGAACACCCGCTGTAGATATGGCCTCCCGCACAGTCTCCTCCTCCTCCTCCTTGAACACCCGCTGTAGATATGGCCTCCCGCACAGTCTCTTCCTCCTCCTCCCTGAACACCCGCTGTAGATATGGCCTCCCGCACAGTCTCCTCCTCCTCCTCCCTGAACACCCGCTGTAGATATGGTCTCCCGCACAGTCTCCTCCTCCTCCTCCCTGAACACTCGCTGTAGATATGGTCTCCCGCACAGTCTCCTCCTCCTCCTCCCTGAACACCCGCTGTAGATATGGCCTCCCGCACAGTCTCCTCCTCCTCCTCCCTGAACACCCGCTGTAGATATGGCCTCCCGCACTGTCTCTTCCTCCTCCTCCTTGAACACCCGCTGTAAATATGGCCTCCCGCACAGTCTCCTCCTCCTCCTCCCTGAACACCCGCTGTAGATATGGCCTCCCGCACAGTCTCCTCCTCCTCCTCCTTGAACACCCGCTGTAAATATGGCCTCCCGCACAGTCTCCTCCTCCTCCTCCCTGAACACTCGCTGTAGATATGGTCTCCCGCACAGTCTCCTCCTCCTCCTCCTTGAACACCCGCTGTAGATATGGCCTCCCGCACAGTCTCCTCCTCCTCCTCCCTGAACACCCGCTGTAGATATGGCCTCCCGCACTGTCTCTTCCTCCTCCTCCTTGAACACCCGCTGTAAATATGGCCTCCCGCACAGTCTCCTCCTCCTCCTCCCTGAACACCCGCTGTAGATATGGCCTCCCGCACAGTCTCCTCCTCCTCCTCCTTGAACACCCGCTGTAAATATGGCCTCCCGCACAGTCTCCTCCTCCTCCTCCCTGAACACCCGCTGTAGATATGGCCTCCCGCACAGTCTCCTCCTCCTCCTCCCTGAACACCCGCTGTAGATATGGCCTCCCACACAGTCTCCTCCTCCTCCTCCCTGAACACCCGCTGCAGATATGGTCTCCCGCACAGTCTCTTCGTCCTCCTCCCTGAACACCCGCTGTAGATATGGTCTCCCGCACAGTCTCCTCCTCCTCCTCCCTGAACACCCGCTGTAGATATGGTCTCCCGCACAGTCTCTTCGTCCTCCTCCTTGAACACCCGCTGTAGATATGGCCTCCCGCACAGTCTCCTCCTCCTCCTCCCTGAACACCCGCTGTAGATATGGCCTCCCACACAGTCTCCTCCTCCTCCTCCTTGAACACCCGCTGTAGATATGGTCTCCCGCACAGTCTCCTCCTCCTCCTCCCTGAACACCCGCTGTAGATATGGCCTCCCGCACAGTCTCTTCGTCCTCCTCCCTGAACACCCGCTGTAGATATGGCCTCCCGCACAGTCTCCTCCTCCTCCTCCCTGAACACCCGCTGTAGATATGGCCTCCCGCACAGTCTCTTCGTCCTCCTCCCTGAACACCCGCTGTAGATATGGCCTCCCGCACAGTCTCCTCCTCCTCCTCCCTGAACACCCGCTGTAGATATGGCCTCCCGCACAGTCTCTTCGTCCTCCTCCCTGAACACCCGCTGTAGATATGGCCTCCCGCACAGTCTCCTCCTACTCCTCCCTGAACACCCGCTGTAGATATGGCCTCCCGCACAGTCTCCTCCTCCTCCTCCTTGAACACCCGCTGTAGATATGGCCTCCCGCACAGTCTCCTCCTCCTCCTCCTTGAACACCCGCTGTAGATATGGCCTCCCGCACAGTCTCCTCCTCCTCCTCCCTGAACACCCGCTGTAAATATGGCCTCCCGCACAGTCTCCTCCTCCTCCTCCTTGAACACCCGCTGTAGATATGGCCTCCCGCACAGTCTCTTCCTCCTCCTCCCTGAACACCCGCTGTAGATATGGCCTCCCGCACAGTCTCCTCCTCCTCCTCCCTGAACACCCGCTGTAGATATGGTCTCCCGCACAGTCTCCTCCTCCTCCTCCCTGAACACTCGCTGTAGATATGGTCTCCCGCACAGTCTCCTCCTCCTCCTCCCTGAACACCCGCTGTAGATATGGCCTCCCGCACAGTCTCCTCCTCCTCCTCCCTGAACACCCGCTGTAGATATGGCCTCCCGCCCTGTCTCTTCCTCCTCCTCCTTGAACACCCGCTGTAAATATGGCCTCCCGCACAGTCTCCTCCTCCTCCTCCCTGAACACCCGCTGTAGATATGGCCTCCCGCACAGTCTCCTCCTCCTCCTCCTTGAACACCCGCTGTAAATATGGCCTCCCGCACAGTCTCCTCCTCCTCCTCCCTGAACACTCGCTGTAGATATGGTCTCCCGCACAGTCTCCTCCTCCTCCTCCTTGAACACCCGCTGTAGATATGGCCTCCCGCACAGTCTCCTCCTCCTCCTCCCTGAACACCCGCTGTAGATATGGCCTCCCGCACTGTCTCTTCCTCCTCTTCCTTGAACACCCGCTGTAAATATGGCCTCCCGCACAGTCTCCTCCTCCTCCTCCCTGAACACCCGCTGTAGATATGGCCTCCCGCACAGTCTCCTCCTCCTCCTCCTTGAACACCCGCTGTAAATATGGCCTCCCGCACAGTCTCCTCCTCCTCCTCCCTGAACACTCGCTGCAGATATGGTCTCCCGCACAGTCTCCTCCTCCTCCTCCTTGAACACCCGCTGTAGATATGGCCTCCCGCACAGTCTCCTCCTCCTCCTCCCTGAACACCCGCTGTAGATATGGCCTCCCGCACTGTCTCTTCCTCCTCCTCCTTGAACACCCGCTGTAAATATGGCCTCCCGCACAGTCTCCTCCTCCTCCTCCCTGAACACCCGCTGTAGATATGGCCTCCCGCACAGTCTCCTCCTCCTCTTCCCTGAACACCCGCTGTAGATATGGTCTCCCGCACAGTCTCCTCCTCCTCCTCCCTGAACACCCGCTGTAGATATGGCCTCCCGCACAGTCTCCTCCTCCTCCTCCCTGAACACCCGCTATAGATATGGCCTCCCGCACAGTCTCCTCCTCCTCCTCCCTGAACACCCGCTGTAGATATGGCCTCCCGCACAGTCTCCTCCTCCTCCTCCCTGAACACCCGCTGTAGATATGGCCTCCCACACAGTCTCCTCCTCCTCCTCCCTGAACACCCGCTGCAGATATGGTCTCCCGCACAGTCTCTTCGTCCTCCTCCCTGAACACCCGCTGTAGATATGGTCTCCCGCACAGTCTCCTCCTCCTCCTCCCTGAACACCCGCTGTAGATATGGTCTCCCGCACAGTCTCTTCGTCCTCCTCCTTGAACACCCGCTGTAGATATGGCCTCCCGCACAGTCTCCTCCTCCTCCTCCCTGAACACCCGCTGTAGATATGGCCTCCCACACAGTCTCCTCCTCCTCCTCCCTGAACACCCACTGTAAATATGGCCTCCCGCACAGTCTCCTCCTCCTCCTCCCTGAACACTCGCTGTAAATATGGCCTCCCGCACAGTCTCTTCCTCCTCCTCCTTGAACACCCGCTGTAGATATGGCCTCCCGCACAGTCTCTTCCTCCTCCTCCCTGAACACCCGCTGTAGATATGGTCTCCCGCACAGTCTCCTCCTCCTCCTCCTTGAACACCCGCTGTAGATATGGTCTCCCGCACAGTCTCCTCCTCCTCCTCCTTGAACACCCGCTGTAGATATGGTCTCCCGCACAGTCTCTTCCTCCTCCTCCTTGAACACCCGCTGTAGATATGGCCTCCCGCACAGTCTCTTCCTCCTCCTCCCTGAACACCCGCTGTAGATATGGCCTCCCGCACAGTCTCCTCCTCCTCCTCCCTGAACACCCGCTGTAGATATGGCCTCCCGCACTGTCTCTTCCTCCACCTCCCTGAACACCCGCTGTAAATATGGCCTCCCGCACAGTCTCCTCCTCCTCCTCCTTGAACACCCGCTGTAGATATGGCCTCCCGCACAGTCTCCTCCTCCTCCTCCCTGAACACCCGCTGTAGATATGGCCTCCCGCACAGTCTCCTCCTCCTCCTCCTTGAACACCCGCTGTAGATATGGCCTCCCGCACAGTCTCTTCCTCCTCCTCCCTGAACACCCGCTGTAAATATGGCCTCCCGCACAGTCTCCTCCTCCTCCTCCCTGAACACCCGCTGTAGATATGGCCTCCCGCACAGTCTCCTCCTCCTCCTCCCTGAACACCCGCTGTAGATATGGTCTCCCGCACAGTCTCCTCCTCCTCCTCCCTGAACACCCGCTGTAGATATGGTCTCCCGCACAGTCTCCTCCTCCTCCTCCTCCCTGAACACCCGCTGTAGATATGGTCTCCCGCACAGTCTCCTCCTCCTCCCTGAACACCCGCTGTAGATATGGTCTCCCGCACAGTCTCCTCCTCCTCCTCCCTGAACACCCGCTGTAAATATGGCCTCCCGCAGAGTCTCCTCCTCCTCCTCCCTGAACACCCGCTGTAGATATGGTCTCCCGCACAGTCTCTTCCTCCTCCTCCCTGAACACCTGCAGTAGATATGGCCTCCCGCACAGTCTCCTCCTCCTCCTCCCTGAACACCCGCTGTAGATATGGTCTCCCGCACAGTCTCCTCCTCCTCCTCCTTGAACACCCGCTGTAGATATGGCCTCCCGCACAGTCTCCTCCTCCTCCTTGAACACCCGCTGTAGATATGGCCTCCCGCACAGTCTCCTCCTCCTCCTCACTGAACACCCGCTGTAGATATGGCCTCCCGCACAGTCTCCTCCTCCTCCTCCCTGAACACCCGCTGTAGATATGGCCTCCCGCACAGTCTCCTCCTCCTCCTCCTCCTTGAACACCCGCTGTAGATATGGCCTCCCGCACAGTCTCCTCCTCCTCCTCCCTGAACACCCGCTGTAGATATGGCCTCCCGCACAGTCTCCTCCTCCTCCTCCCTGAACACCCGCTGTAGATATGGACTCCCGCACAGTCTCCTGCTCCTCCTCCCTGAACACCCGCTGTAGATATGGCCTCCCGCACAGTCTCCTCCTCCTCCTCCTTGAACACCCGCTGTAGATATGGCCTCCCTCACAGTCTCTTCCTCCTCCTCCCTGAATACCGCTGTAGATATGGCCTCCCGCACAGTCTCCTCCTCCTCCCTGAACACCCGCTGTAGATATGGCCTCCCGCACAGTCTCCTCCTCCTCCCTGATCACCCGCTGTAGATATGGTCTCCCGCACAGTCTCCTCCTCCTCCTCCTCCCTGAACACCCGCTGTAGATATGGCCTCCCGCACAGTCTCCTCCTCCTCCCTGAACACCCGCTGTAGATATGGCCTCCCGCACAGTCTCCTCCTCCTCCTCCTTGAACACCCGCTGTAGATATGGCCTCCCGCACAGTCTCCTCCTCCTCCCTGAACACCCGCTGTAGATATGGCCTCCCGCACAGTCTCCTCCTCCTCCTCCCTGAACACCCGCTGTAGATATGGCCTCCCGCACAGTCTCCTCCTCCTCCTCCCTGAACACTCGCTGTAGATATGGCCTCCCGCACAGTCTCCTCCTCCTCCCTGAACACCCGCTGTAGATATGGCCTCCCGCACAGTCTCCTCCTCCTCCTCCCTGAACACCCGCTGTAGATATGGCCTCCCGCACAGTCTCCTCCTCCTCCTCCCTGAACACTCGCTGTAGATATGGCCTCCCGCACAGTCTCCTCCTCCTCCTCCCTGAACACCCGCTGTAGATATGGCCTCCCGCACAGTCTCCTCCTCCTCCTCCCTGAATACCCGCTGTAGATATGGCCTCCCGCACAGTCTCCTCCTCCTCCTCCCTGAACACCCGCTGTAGATATGGCCTCCCGCACAGTCTCCTCCTCCTCCCTGAACACCCGCTGTAGATATGGCCTCCCGCACAGTCTCCTCCTCCTCCTCCCTGAACACCCGCTGTAGATATGGCCTCCCGCACAGTCTCCTCCTCCTCCTCCCTGAACACCCGCTGTAGATATGGCCTCCCGCACAGTCTCCTCCTCCTCCTCCCTGAACACCCGCTGTAGATGTGGTAAACCACTGTATTGTATATTGCCACCTCTGGGTGGCGCTGTGTATGGAGGCATGCCTCAGCTGACTCCACCCACCACTGTGTGGGTTTCGTTCAGACTTGTTCAGTCACTCACGAAGAAGCATGGTCTCTTCTTAGCTAATAAAAGCCTTATTCATCTCTTCTTTCGACTCATCATCTCTTCTTCGACTCATCACCTTTTATGAAGTAATTGATAAGCGTATCAATTTTATTAGCTAAAAGTTAAATGGCAACACCTGAGGAGCAACAACAGCAACGGATACAGCAGACATTGCTGAGAGCCCTCAGACCACCACGCCTGGACCTCGACCCTCAAGATGTGGGTGCATCAGCCAAGTTTGAACACTGGCTGAGCTGCTTTGAATCCTTCCTCGCAATCTCACAGGTTACAGAGGAGGATCACAAACTGAAAATTTTGACCGCCCAGGTGAGCCATCAAGTATATATGCTAATCCGGGACTCTAATACGTACGTGGCGGCCCTCGAGCTACTAAAAGGGCAATATACGCGCCCAGTGAACACAATTTACGCCCGACACCTCTTGGGATCCCGCAGGCAGCAACCGGGAGAATCGGTAGGGGCATTTGCACGGGCGCTACTGGCACTCTGCAGAGACTGCGATTGTAAAGCGGTAACGGCTGTGGAGCACGCGCAGGGACTCGCCTGTGATGCCTTCGTCAGGGGCCTCCAGTCAGACCACACCCGGCAGAGACTGCTAGAAAGCAAGGAACCCGACCTGAAGACGGCCATTGCCCTTGCGCTCTCGTTAGAGGAGGCCCACCGAAACCTCGAGGCATACCCCCGTAACGGCGCCGAGACATGGCAATCGAAACCGTGGGACACGGGACCGCCGCCCCCGGCACCAACCGCTGCAGTGACCCAACCGAGACAGCAGCCTCCGGTAAGAACTGCTTCGATGCCCAGTAACCAGGCCCAAAAATGCTATTTCTGTGGCCAGTTAAAACATCCCAGAGCGCACTGCCCAGCTAAGACAGCTACCTGCTCGGGCTGCGGGAAGAAAGGCCATTACGCTAACGCCTGCAAGGGGAAGCCAGCCAGCAGCGCAGCGTGCGGGCCGTGGGAGCAGCCATCTTATCCGCCATTTTGTGTACCCCCGGCCGCATGGCATCCGCCGCCATCGTATCCAATGCACTCAACCGCCATTTCGTCACCGGAGCCGACCACCGTCTCGGCGGATGACTATAGTGACTCACTAAGCCACATACTGGCCTCCGTGACGCTGGATCAAGGCCACCCTCACCATCTATCCAGCTCCATGATGGATATCGCGGTAAACGGCCGCGCCACCAGTTGCCTGATCGACAGCGGGAGCACAGAGAGTTTCGTCCACCCCGACACGGTACGTAGCCACTCCCTCACGATTCTGCCAACGCACCATCGCATTTCTATGGCGTCCAAGTCCCAGTCAATGGACATCAGCGGCTACTGTGTGGTGACCCTGTCAGTAGGGGGCACTGAATATCAAAAATTTAAACTGCTAGTCCTGCCCCGTCTTTGCGCTGCCGTCCTGCTAGGGTTGGATTTTCAGTGCCACCTTAAGAGTGTCACACTAGCATACGGTGGACCCCTCCCCCCACTCACAGTCTGCAACCAACAACTTTTAAATCGCCCGCTGCAAACCACCTGCAGCCTTTCCACATTAAAAGTCCCCCCCCCTCCCCTGTTCGCTAACCTCACCCGCGACTGTAAACCCATCGCTACCAAAAGCAGGCGGTACAGTGCCGGGGACAGAGCTTTTATCAGCTCTGAGGTGGAGCGGCTCTTGAAGGAGGGCATTATCGAAGGTAGCACTAGCCCCTGGCGAGCCCAGGTTGTAGTCGTTAAAACCACTGCAAAACGCCGCATGGTAATCGACTACAGCCAAACCATAAACCGGTACACCCAGCTGGACGCGTACCCCCTCCCTCGCATATCTGATATGGTCAATCAGATTGCGCAATACAAAGTATTCTCCACCATCGACCTTAAGTCAGCGTACCACCAGCTGCCCATCCGCCATGAGGACCGCCAGTATACTGCCTTCGAGGCAAACGGCCGCCTCTACCACTTCCTTAGGGTCCCCTTCGGCGTCACCAACGGGGTTTCGGTCTTCCAAAGGGAGATGGACCGAATGGTTGACCAGAACGCGCTGCGGGCAACCTTCCCCTATTTGGATAACGTCACCATCTGCGGCCACGACCAGCAGGACCACGACGTTAATCTAGCAAATTTCCTCCGTACGGCCCAACGGCTGAACCTAACGTACAATAAGGAAAAATGTATGTTTCACACCAAGCGCCTGGCCATCCTCGGCTGCGTGGTGGAGAACGGAGTCATCGGGCCCGACCCCGACAGAATGCGCCCCCTAATGGAGCTACCCCTTCCCCACTGCCAAAAAGCACTGAAGAGATGCCTGGGGTTTTTCTCCTACTACGCCCAGTGGGTGCCCCTCTATGCAGACAAAGCCAGGCCCCTCATCAAAGCCACCTCCTTCCCCCTGACACCAGAGGCGTGTGCAGCCTTCACTCTTATCAAGAACGATATCGCGAAGGCCGCAATGCACGCGGTGGATGAGTCCATCCCCTTCCAAGTGGAGAGCGATGCCTCCGACTTCGCCCTAGCCGCGACCCTTAACCAGGCGGGCAGACCCGTGGCCTTTTTCTCAAGGACCCTCCAGGGCCCCGAGACGAGACACTCCTCCGTCGAAAAGGAGGCCCAGGCTATTGTAGAAGCGGTGCGTCACTGGAGGCATTACCTGGCCGGGAAACGATTTACCCTGCTCACTGACCAGCGTTCAGTAGCTTTTATGTTTAATAATAAGCAGAGGGGTAAAATCAAGAACGACAAGATCTTGAGGTGGAGAATCGAACTCTCCACCTACAATTATGATATCTTGTATCGGCCAGGGAAACTCAATGAGCCCCCAGATGCCCTATCACGTGGTACATGCGCCAACGCGCAGAGTGATAGGCTGCAGTCCCTCCACAATGACCTCTGCCACCCGGGGGTCACCAGGTTTTTCCATTTTATCAAATCCCGTAACCTGCCCTACTCCATCGAGGAGGTCAGGACCATGACCAAGAGCTGCCAAATCTGCGCCGAGTGCAAACCGCACTTCTATAGGCCGGACAGAGCAAGCCTGATCAAGGCCACCCGCCCCTTCGAACGCCTGAGCGTCGATTTTAAAGGGCCCCTCCCCTCCGCTGACCGCAATGTGTACTTCCTCAACATAGTTGATGAGTACTCCCGTTTCCCCTTTGCCATCCCTTGCCCAGACATGACCAGTACCATGGTCATCAAGTGTCTGAATGACATCTTCACTCTGTTCGGGTTCCCCAGCTATATACATAGCGACAGGGGCTCATCGTTCATGAGCGACGAACTTCGGCAGTACCTGCTAACAAGAGGTATCGCCACGAGCAGGACCACCAGTTACAACCCCCGGGGGAACGGCCAGGTGGAAAGGGAGAACGCGACGGTTTGGAAGGCAGTCCTCTTAGCACTAAAATCTAAGGGCCTTCCGACCTCCCGCTGGCAGGAGGTCCTCCCTGCAGCGCTTCACTCCATTCGGTCACTGTTTTGTACTGCCACTAATGCGACCCCTCATGAGAAAATGTTCGTTTTCCCCCGGAAGTCTACATCGGGAACCTCGCTACCGGCATGGTTGACTTCTCCTGGGCCCGTCCTACTGCGGAGGCACGTGAGGACGCATAAAACGGACCCCCTGGTCGAGCGGGTGCACCTCCTACACGCCAACCCCCAGTATGCCTGGGTGACATACCCAGACGGGCGGGAGGACACGGTCTCCATACGAGATCTCGCACCCTCGGGTACCCCTGAATTACCACCGTTATCCCCCTTACCACCGTTATCCCCCTTACCACTGTTATCCCCCACCACCCCTCCCAACCCAACCCCTGCAGACGGCATGCCAAAGCCCCAGGAATCTTCGCCAACCACCCAGACACCAGACCCGACGTCGGATGCTGCAACACCACCGCCGCCACCACGACGATCAGGACGTCAGACAAGGCCTCCTGATAGACTTAACTTGTAGTACCCTTCACCCCGCCGGACTTCACATTAAACAAGGGGTGAATGTGGTAAACCACTGTATTGTATATTGCCACCTCTGGGTGGCGCTGTGTATGGAGGCATGCCTCAGCTGACTCCACCCACCACTGTGTGGGTTTCGTTCAGACTTGTTCAGTCACTCACGAAGAAGCATGGTCTCTTCTTAGCTAATAAAAGCCTTATTCATCTCTTCTTTCGACTCATCATCTCTTCTTCGACTCATCACCTTTTATGAAGTAATTGATAAGCGTATCAGTAGATATGGCCTCCCGCACAGTCTCCTCCTCCTCCTCCCTGAACACCCGCTGTAGATATGGCCTCCCGCACAGTCTCCTCCTCCTCCCTGAACACCCGCTGCAGATATGGCCTCCCGCACAGTCTCCTCCTCCTCCTCCCTGAACACCCGCTGTAGATATGGCCTCCCGCACAGTCTCCTCCTCCTCCTCCTCCCTGAACACCCGCTGTAGATATGGCCTCCCGCACAGTCTCCTCCTCCTCCTCCTTGAACACCCGCTGTAGATATGGCCTCCCGCACAGTCTCCTCCTCCTCCTCCCTGAACACCCGCTGTAGATATGGCCTCCCGCACAGTCTCTTCCTCCTCCTCCCTGAACACCCGCTGTAGATATGGTCTCCCGCACAGTCTCCTCCTCCTCCCTGAACACCCGCTGTAGATATGGCCTCCCGCACAGTCTCCTCCTCCTCCTCCCTGAACACCCGCTGTAGATATGGTCTCCCGCACAGTCTCCTCCTCATCCTCCCTGAACACCCGCTGTAGATATGGTCTCCCGCACAGTCTCCTCCTCCTCCTCCTTGAACACCCGCTGTAGATATGGCCTCCCGCACAGTCTCTTCCTCCTCCTCCCTGAACACCCGCTGTAGATATGGTCTCCCGCACAGTCTCCTCCTCCTCCCTGAACACCCGCTGTAAATATGGCCTCCCGCACAGTCTCCTCCTCCTCCTCCCTGAACACCCGCTGTAGATATGGCCTCCCGCACAGTCTCTTCCTCCTCCTCCCTGAACACCCGCTGTAGATATGGCCTCCCGCAGAGTCTCTTCCTCCTCCTCCTTGAACACCCGCTGTAGATATGGCCTCCCGCACAGTCTCCTCCTCCTCCTCCTTGAACACCCGCTGTAGATATGGCCTCCCGCACAGTCTCCTCCTCCTCCTCCTTGAACACCCGCTGTAGATATGGTCTCCCGCACAGTCTCCTCCTCCTCCTCCCTGAACACCCGCTGTAGATATGGCCTCCCTCACGGTCTCCTCCTCCTCCTCCCTGAACACCCGCTGTAGATATGGTCTCCCGCACAGTCTCCCCCTCCTCCTCCTTGAACACCCGCTGTAGATATGGTCTCCCGCACAGTCTCCTCCTCCTCCTCCTCCCTGAACACCCGCTGTAGATATGGCCTCCCGCACAGTCTCCTCCTCCTCCTCCTCCCTGAACACCCGCTGTAGATATGGCCTCCCGCACAGTCTCCTCCTCCTCCCTGAACACCCGCTGTAGATATGGCCTCCCGCACAGTCTCCTCCTCCTCCCTGAACACCCGCTGTAGATATGGCCTCCCGCACAGTCTCCTCCTCCTCCTCCCTGAACACCCGCTGTAGATATGGTCTCCCGCACAGTCTCCTCCTCCTCCTCCTTGAACACCCGCTGTAGATATGGTCTCCCGCACAGTCTCCTCCTCCTCCTCCCTGAACATCCGCTGTAGATATGGCCTCCCGCACAGTCTCCTCCTCCTCCCTGAACACCCGCTGTAGATATGGTCTCCCGCACAGTCTCCTCCTCCTCCTCCTCCCTGAACACCCGCTGTAGATATGGTCTCCCGCACAGTCTCCTCCTCCTCCTCCTCCCTGAACACCCGCTGTAGATATGGCCTCCCGCACAGTCTCCTCCTCCTCCCTGAACACCCGCTGTAGATATGGCCTCCCGCACAGTCTCCTCCTCCTCCTCCTTGAACACCCGCTGCAGATATGGTCTCCCGCACAGTCTCCTCCTCCTCCTCCCTGAACACCCGCTGTAGATATGGCCTCCCGCACAGTCTCCTCCTCCTCCTCCCTGAACACCCGCTGTAGATATGGCCTCCCGCACAGTCTCCTCCTCCTCCTCCCTGAACACCCGCTGTAGATATGGTGTCCCGCACAGTCTCCTCCTCCTCCTCCTTGAACACCCGCTGTAGATATGGCCTCCCGCACAGTCTCCTCCTCCTCCTCCTTGAACACCCGCTGTAGATATGGCCTCCCGCACAGTCTCCTCCTCCTCCTCCCTGAACACCCGCTGTAAATATGGCCTCCCGCACAGTCTCCTCCTCCTCCTCCTTGAACACCCGCTGTAGATATGGCCTCCCGCACAGTCTCCTCCTCCTCCTCCCTGAACACCCGCTGTAGATATGGTCTCCCGCACAGTCTCCTCCTCCTCCTCCTTGAACACCCGCTGTAGATATGGCCTCCCTCACGGTCTCTTCCTCCTCCTCCCTGAACACCCGCTGTAGATATGGCCTCCCGCACAGTCTCCTCCTCCTCCTCCCTGAACACCCGCTGTAGATATGGCCTCCCGCACAGTCTCCTCCTCCTCCTCCCTGAACACCCGCTGTAGATATGGCCTCCCTCACGGTCTCTTCCTCCTCCTCCCTGAACACCCGCTGTAGATATGGCCTCCCGCACAGTCTCCTCCTCCTCCTCCTTGAACACCCGTTGTAGATATGGCCTCCCGCACAGTCTCCTCCTCCTCCTCCCTGAACACCCGCTGTAGATATGGCCTCCCGCACAGTCTCCTCCTCCTCCTCCCTGAACACCCGCTGTAGATATGGTCTCCCGCACAGTCTCCTCCTCCTCCTCCCTGAACACCCGCTGTAGATATGGTCTCCCGCACAGTCTCCTCCTCCTCCCTGAACACCCGCTGCAGATATGGTCTCCCGCACAGTCTCCTCCTCCTCCTCCCTGAACACCCGCTGTAGATATGGCCTCCCTCACGGTCTCCTCCTCCTCCTCCCTGAACACCCGCTGTAGATATGGTCTCCCGCACAGTCTCCTCCTCCTCCTCCCTGAACACCCGCTGTAGATATGGTCTCCCGCACAGTCTCCTCCTCCTCCTCCCTGAACACCCGCTGTAGATATGGCCTCCCGCACAGCCTCCTCCTCCCCCTCCCTGAACACCCGCTGTAGATATGGTCTCCCGCGCAGTCTCCTCCTCCTCCTCCCTGAACACCCGCTGTAGATATGGTCTCCCTCACGGTCTCCTCCTCCTCCTCCTTGAACACCCGCTGTAGATATGGCCTCCCGCACAGTCTCCTCCTCCTCCTCCCTGAACACCCGCTGTAGATATGGCCTCCCGCACAGTCTCCTTCTCCTCCTCCCTGAACACCCGCTGTAGATATGGTCTCCCGCACAGTCTCCTCCTCCTCCTCCCTGAACACCCGCTGTAGATATGGCCTCCCGCACAGTCTCCTCCTCCTCCTCCCTGAACACCCGCTGTAGATATGGTCTCCCGCACAGTCTCCTCCTCCTCCTCCTTGAACACCCGCTGTAGATATGGTCTCCCGCACAGTCTCCTCCTCCTCCTTCCTGAACACCCGCTGTAGATATGGCCTCCTGCACAGTCTCCTCCTCCTCCTCCTTGAAAACCCGCTGTAGATATGGCCTCCCGCACAGTCTCCTCCTCCTCCTCCTTGAACACCCGCTGTAGATATGGCCTCCCGCACAGTCTCCTCCTCCTCCTCCCTGAACACCCGCTGTAGATATGGCCTCCCGCACAGTCTCCTCCTCCTCCTCCCTGAACACCCGCTGTAGATATGGCCTCCCGCACAGTCTCCTCCTCCTCCTCCCTGAACACCCGCTGTAGATATGGCCTCCCTCACGGTCTCCTTCTCCTCCTCCCTGAACACCCGCTGTAGATATGGCCTCCCGCACAGTCTCCTCCTCCTCCTCCCTGAACACCCGCTGTAGATATGGCCTCCTGCACAGTCTCCTCCTCCTCCTCCTTGAACACCCGCTGTAGATATGGCCTCCCGCACAGTCTCCTCCTCCTCCTCCTTGAACACCCGCTGTAGATATGGTCTCCCGCACAGTCTCCTCCTCCTCCCTGAACTCCCGCTGTAGATATGGTCTCCCGCACAGTCTCCTCCTCCTCCTCCCTGAACACCCGCTGTAGATATGGCCTCCCGCACAGTCTCCTCCTCCTCCTCCCTGAACACCCGCTGTAGATATGGCCTCCCTCACGGTCTCCTTCTCCTCCTCCCTGAACACCCGCTGTAGATATGGCCTCCCGCACAGTCTCCTCCTCCTCCTCCCTGAACACCCGCTGTAGATATGGCCTCCTGCAGAGTCTCCTCCTCCTCCTCCCTGAACACCCGCTGTAGATATGGTCTCCCGCACAGTCTCTTCCTCCTCCTCCCTGAACACCCGCTGTAGATATGGTCTCCCGCACAGTCTCCTCCTCCTCCCTGAACTCCCGCTGTAGATATGGTCTCCCGCACTGTCTCCTCCTCCTCCTCCCTGAACACCCGCTGTAGATATGGCCTCCCGCACAGTCTCCTCCTCCTCCTCCCTGAACACCCGCTGTAGATATGGTCTCCCGCACAGTCTCTTCCTCCTCCTCCTTGAACACCCGCTGTAGATATGGCCTCCCGCACAGTCTCCTCCTCCTCCTCCTTGAACACCCGCTGCAGATATGGTCTCCCGCACAGTCTCCTCCTCCTCCTCCCTGAACACCCGCTGTAGATATGGCCTCCCGCACAGTCTCTTCCTCCTCCTCCTTGAACACCCGCTGTAGCTATGGCCTCCCGCACAGTCTCCTCCTCCTCCTCCCTGAACACCCGCTGTAGATATGGCCTCCCGCACAGTCTCCTCCTCCTCCTCCTTGAACACCCGCTGTAGATATGGCCTCCCGCACAGTCTCCTCCTCCTCCTCCCTGAACACCCGCTGTAGATATGGCCTCCCGCACAGTCTCCTCCTCCTCCTCCCTGAGCACCCGCTGTAGATATGGTCTCCCGCACAGTCTCTTCCTCCTCCTCCTTGAACACCCGCTGTAGATATGGCCTCCCGCACAGTCTCCTCCTCCTCCTCCTTGAACACCCGCTGTAGATATGGCCTCCCGCACAGTCTCCTCCTCCTCCTCCTTGAACACCCGCTGTAGATATGGCCTCCCTCACGGTCTCCTCCTCCTCCTCCCTGAACACCCGCTGTAGATATGGTCTCCCGCACAGTCTCCTCCTCCTCCTCCTTGAACACCCGCTGTAGATATGGCCTCCCTCACGGTCTCCTCCTCCTCCTCCCTGAACACCCGCTGTAGATATGGCCTCCCGCACAGTCTCTTCGTCCTCCTCCCTGAACACCCGCTGTAGATATGGCCTCCCGCACAGTCTCCTCCTCCTCCTCCCTGAACACCCGCTGTAGATATGGTCTCCCGCGCAGTCTCCTCCTCCTCCTCCCTGAACACCCGCTGTAGATATGGTCTCCCTCACGGTCTCCTCCTCCTCCTCCTTGAACACCCGCTGTAGATATGGCCTCCCGCACAGTCTCCTCCTCCTCCTCCCTGAACACCCGCTGTAGATATGGTCTCCCGCACAGTCTCCTCCTCCTCCTCCCTGAACACTCGATGTAGATATGGCCTTCCGCACAGTCTCCTTCTCCTCCTCCCTGAACACCCGCTGTAGATATGGTCTCCCGCACAGTCTCCTCCTCCTCCTCCCTGAACACCTGCTGTAGATATGGCCTCCCGCACAGTCTCCTTCTCCTCCTCCCTGAACACTCGCTGTAGATATGGTCTCCCGCACAGTCTCCTTCTCCTCCTCCTTGAACACCCGCTGTAGATATGGCCTCCCGCACAGTCTCCTCCTCCTCCTCCCTGAACACCCGCTGTAGATATGGCCTCCCGCACAGTCTCCTTCTCCTCCTCCCTGAACACTCGCTGTAGATATGGTCTCCCGCACAGTCTCCTCCTCCTCCTCCTTGAACACCCGCTGTAGATATGGTCTCCCGCACAGTCTCCTCCTCCTCCTCCCTGAACACCCGCTGTAGATATGGCCTCCCGCACAGTCTCCTCCTCCTCCCTGAACACCCGCTGTAGATATGGCCTCCCGCACAGTCTCCTCCACCTCCTCCCTGAACACCCGCTGTAGATATGGACTCCCGCACAGTCTCCTCCTCCTCCCTGAACACCCGCTGTAGATATGGTCTCCCGCACAGTCTCCTCCTCCTCCTCCTTGAACACCCGCTGTAGATATGGCCTCCCGCACAGTCACCTCCTCCTCCTCCTTGAACACCCGCTGTAGATATGGCCTCCCGCACAGTCTCCTCCTCCTCCTGCTTGAACACCCGCTGTAGATATGGCCTCCCGCACAGTCTCCTCCTCCTCCTCCTCCTTGAACACCCGCTGTAGATATGGTCTCCCGCATAGTCTCCTCCTCCTCCTCCTTGAACACCCGCTGTAGATATGGCCTCCCGCACAGTCTCCTCCTCCTCCTCCTCCTTGAACACCCGCTGTAGATATGGTCTCCCGCACAGTCTCCTACTCCTCCTCCCTGAACACCCGCTGTAGATATGGCCTCCCGCACAGTCTCTTCCTCCTCCTCCCTGAACACCCGCTGTAGATATGGCCTCCCGCACAGTCTCCTCCTCCTCCTCCTTGAACACCCGCTGTAGATATGGCCTCCCGCACAGTCTCCTCCTCCTCCTCCCTGAACACCCGCTGTAGATATGGTCTCCCGCACTGTCTCTTCGTCCTCCTCCCTGAACACCCGCTGTAGATATGGCCTCCTGCACAGTCTCCTCCTCCTCCTCCTTGAACACCCGCTGTAGATATGGGCTCCCGCGCAGTCTCCTCCTCCTCCTCCCTGAATACCCGCTGTAGATATGGTCTCCCGCACAGTCTCCTTCTCCTCCTCCCTGAACACCCGCTGTAGATATGGCCTCCCGCACAGTCTCCTCCTCCTCCCTGAACACCCGCTGTAGATATGGCCTCCCGCACAGTCTCCTCCTCCTCCTCCCTGAACACCCGCTGTAGATATGGTCTCCCGCACAGTCTCCTCCTCCTCCTCCTTGAACACTCGCTGTAGATATCGCCTCCCGCACAGTCTCCTCCTCCTCCTCCTTGAACACCCGCTGTAGATATGGCCTCCCGCACAGTCTCCTCCTCCTCCTCCTTGAACACCCGCTGTAGATATGGTCTCCCGCACAGTCTCTCCCTCCTCCTCCCTGAACACCCGCTGTAGATATGGTCTCCCGCACAGTCTCCTCCTCCTCCTCCCTGAACACCCGCTGTAGATATGGTCTCCCGCACAGTCTCCTCCTCCTCCTCCCTGAACACCCGCTGTAGATATGGTCTCCCGCACAGTCTCCTCCTCCTCCTCCTTGAACACCCGCTGTAGATATGGCCTCCCGCACAGTCTCTCCCTCCTCCTCCCGGAACACCCGCTGGAGATATGGTCTCCCGCACAGTCTCCTCCTCCTCCTCCCTGAACACCCGCTGTAGATATGGTCTCCCGCACAGTCTCTCCCTCCTCCTCCCTGAACACCCGCTGTAGATATGGTCTCCCGCACAGTCTCCTCCTCCTCCTCCTCCTTGAACACCCGCTGTAGATATGGTCCCCCGCACAGTCTCCTCCTCCTCCTCCTTGAACACCCGCTGTAGATATGGCCTCCCGCACAGTCTCTCCCTCCTCCTCCCGGAACACCCGCTGGAGATATGGTCTCCCGCACAGTCTCCTCCTCCTCCTCCCTGAACACCCGCTGTAGATATGGTCTCCCGCACAGTCTCCTCCTCCTCCTACTCCTTGAACACCCGCTGTAGATATGGTCCCCCGCACAGTCTCCTCCTCCTCCTCCTCCTTGAACACCCGCTGTAGATATGGCCTCCCGCACAGTCTCCTCCTCCTCCTTGAACACCCGCTGCAGATATGGTCCCCCGCACAGTCTCCTCCTCCTCCTCCTTGAACACCCGCTGTAGATATGGTCTCCCGCACAGTCTCCTCCTCCTCCTCCTTGAACACCCGCTGTAGATATGGTCTCCCGCACAGTCTCCTCCTCCTCCCTGAACACCCGCTGTAGATATGGCCTCCCGCACAGTCTCCTCCTCCTCCTCCTCCTTGAACACCCGCTGTAGATATGGTCTCCCGCACAGTCTCCTCCTCCTCCTCCTTGAACACCCGCTGTAGATATGGTCTCCCGCACAGTCTCCTCCTCCTCCTCCCTGAACACCCGCTGTAGATATGGCCTCCCGCACAGTCTCCTCCTCCTCCTCCCTGAACACCCGCTGTAGATATGGTCTCCCGCACAGTCTCCTCCTCCTCCTCCCTGAACACCCGCTGTAGATATGGTCTCCCGCACAGTCTCTTCCTCCTCCTCCCTGAACACCCGCTGTAGATATGGCCTCCCGCACAGTCTCCTCCTCCTCCTCCCTGAACACCCGCTGTAGATATGGCCTCCCTCACAGTCTCCTCCTCCTCCTCCCTGAACACCCGCTGTAGATATGGTCTCCCGCACAGTCTCTTCCTCCTCCTCCTTGAACACCCGCTGTAGATATGGTCTCCCGCACAGTCTCCTCCTCCTCCTCCCTGAACACCCGCTGTAGATATGTTCTCCCGCACAGTCTCCTCCTCCTCCTCCTTGAACACCCGCTGTAGATATGGTCTCCCGCACAGTCTCCTCCTCCTCCTCCCTGAACACTCGCTGTAGATATGGTGCCCCGCACAGTCTCCTCCTCCTCCTCCTTGAACACCCGCTGTAGATATGGCCTCCCGCACAGTCTCCTCCTCCTCCTCCCTGAACACCCGCTGTAGATATGGTCTCCCGCACAGTCTCTTCCTCCTCCTCCCTGAACACCCGCTGTAGATATGGCCTCCCGCACAGTCT
This sequence comes from Somniosus microcephalus, assembly GCF_052327205.1. NCBI lineage: Eukaryota > Metazoa > Chordata > Chondrichthyes > Squaliformes > Somniosidae > Somniosus > Somniosus microcephalus. The sequence goes on along the minus strand of NC_141017.1, from coordinate 3,797,308 downwards.
CCTCCTCCTCCTCCCTGAACACCCGCTGTAGATATGGCCTCCCGCACAGTCTCCTCCTCCTCCTCCTTGAACACCCGCTGTAGATATGGTCTCCCGCACAGTCTCCTCCTCCTCCTCCCTGAACACCCGCTGTAGATATGGCCTCCCGCACAGTCTCCTCCTCCTCCTCCCTGAACACTCGCTGTAGATATGGTCTCCCGCACAGTCTCCTCCTCCTCCTCCCTGAACACCCGCTGTAGATATGGCCTCCCGCACAGTCTCCTCCTCCTCCCTGAACACCCGCTGTAGATATCGTCTCCCGCACAGTCTCCTCCTCCTCCTCCCTGAACACCCGCTGTAGATATGGCCTCCCGCACAGTCTCCTCCTCCTCCCTGAACACCCGCTGTAGATATGGTCTCCCGCACAGTCTCCTCCTCCTCCTCCTTGAACACCCGCTGTAGATATGGTCTCCCGCACAGTCTCCTCCTCCTCCTCCTTGAACACCCGCTGTAGATATGGCCTCCCGCACAGTCTCCTCCTCCTCCTCCCTGAACACCCGCTGTAGATATGGTCTCCCACACAGTCTCCTCCTCCTCCTCCTTGAACACCCGCTGTAGATATGGTCTCCCGCACAGTCTCTTCCTCCTCCTCCCTGAACACCCGCTGTAGATATGGTCTCCCGCACAGTCTCTTCCTCCTCCTCCCTGAACACCCGCTGCAGATATGGCCTCCCGCACAGTCTCCTCCTCCTCCTCCCTGAACACCCGCTGTAGATATGGCCTCCCGCACAGTCTCCTCCTCCTCCTCCCTGAACACCCGCTGTAGATATGGTCTCCCGCACAGTCTCCTCTTCCTCCCGCTGTAGATATGGTCTCCCGCACAGTCTCCTCCTCCTCCTCCTTGAACACCCGCTGTAGATATGGCCTCCCGCACAGTCTCCTCCTCCTCCTCCTCCTTGAACACCCGCTGTAGATATGGCCTCCCGCACTGTCTCCTCCTCCTCCTCCTTGAACACCCGCTGTAGATATGGCCTCCCGCACAGTCTCTTCCTCCTCCTCCCTGAACACCCGCTGTAGATATGGTCTCCCGCACAGTCTCCTCCTCCTCCTCCTTGAACACCCGCTGTAGATATGGCCTCCCGCACGGTCTCTTCCTCCTCCTCCCTGAACACCCGCTGTAGATATGGTCTCCCGCACAGTCTCTTCCTCCTCCTCCCTGAACACCCGCTGTAGATATGGCCTCCCGCACAGTCTCCTCCTCCTCCTCCCTGAACACCCGCTGTAGATATGGCCTCCCGCACAGTCTCCTCCTCCTCCTCCTTGAACACCCGCTGTAGATATGGTCTCCCGCACAGTCTCCTCCTCCTCCTCCCTGAACACCCGCTGTAGATATGGCCTCCCGCACAGTCTCCTCCTCCTCCTCCCTGAACACTCGCTGTAGATATGGTCTCCCGCACAGTCTCCTCCTCCTCCTCCCTGAACACCCGCTGTAGATATGGCCTCCCGCACAGTCTCCTCCTCCTCCCTGAACACCCGCTGTAGATATCGTCTCCCGCACAGTCTCCTCCTCCTCCTCCCTGAACACCCGCTGTAGATATGGCCTCCCGCACAGTCTCCTCCTCCTCCCTGAACACCCGCTGTAGATATGGTCTCCCGCACAGTCTCCTCCTCCTCCTCCTTGAACACCCGCTGTAGATATGGTCTCCCGCACAGTCTCCTCCTCCTCCTCCTTGAACACCCGCTGTAGATATGGCCTCCCGCACAGTCTCCTCCTCCTCCTCCCTGAACACCCGCTGTAGATATGGTCTCCCACACAGTCTCCTCCTCCTCCTCCTTGAACACCCGCTGTAGATATGGTCTCCCGCACAGTCTCTTCCTCCTCCTCCCTGAACACCCGCTGTAGATATGGTCTCCCGCACAGTCTCTTCCTCCTCCTCCCTGAACACCCGCTGCAGATATGGCCTCCCGCACAGTCTCCTCCTCCTCCTCCCTGAACACCCGCTGTAGATATGGCCTCCCGCACAGTCTCCTCCTCCTCCTCCCTGAACACCCGCTGTAGATATGGTCTCCCGCACAGTCTCCTCTTCCTCCCGCTGTAGATATGGTCTCCCGCACAGTCTCCTCCTCCTCCTCCTTGAACACCCGCTGTAGATATGGCCTCCCGCACAGTCTCCTCCTCCTCCTCCTCCTTGAACACCCGCTGTAGATATGGCCTCCCGCACTGTCTCCTCCTCCTCCTCCTTGAACACCCGCTGTAGATATGGCCTCCCGCACAGTCTCTTCCTCCTCCTCCCTGAACACCCGCTGTAGATATGGTCTCCCGCACAGTCTCCTCCTCCTCCTCCTTGAACACCCGCTGTAGATATGGCCTCCCGCACGGTCTCTTCCTCCTCCTCCCTGAACACCCGCTGTAGATATGGTCTCCCGCACAGTCTCCTCCTCCTCCTCCTTGAACACCCGCTGTAGATATGGTCTCCCGCACAGTCTCCTCCTCCTCCTCCCTGAACACCCGCTGTAGATATGGTCTCCCGCACATTCTCCTCCTCCTCCTCCTTGAACACCCGCTGTAGATATGGTCCCCCGCACAGTCTCCTCCTCCTCCTCCTTGAACACCCGCTGTAGATATGACCTCCCGCACAGTCTCCTCCTCCTCCTCCCTGAACACCCGCTGTAGATATGGTCTCCCGCACAGTCTCCTCCTCCTCCTCCTTGAACACCCGCTGTAGATATGGCCTCCCGCACAGTCTCCTCCTCCTCCTCCCTGAACACCCGCTGTCGATATGGCCTCCCGCACAGTCTCCTCCTCCTCCTCCCTGAACACCCGCTGTAGATATGGCCTCCCGCACAGTCTCTTCCTCCTCCTCCCTGAACACCCGCTGTAGATATGGTCTCCCGCACAGTCTCCTCCTCCTCCTCCCTGAACACCCGCTGTAGATATGGTCTCCCGCACAGTCTCCTCCTCCTCCTCCCTGAACACCCGCTGTAGATATGGCCTCCCGCACAGTCTCCTCCTCCTCCTCCTTGAACACCCGCTGTAGATATGGCCTCCCGCACAGTCTCCTCCTCCTCCTCCCTGAACACCCGCTGTAGATATGGTCTCCCGCACAGTCTCCTCCTCCTCCTCCCTGAACACCCGCTGTAGATATGGCCTCCCGCACAGTCTCCTCCTCCTCCTCCTTGAACACCCGCTGTAGATATGGTCTACCGCACAGTCTCCTCCTCCTCCTCCCTGAACACCCGCTGTCGATATGGTCTCCCGCACAGTCTCTTCCTCCTCCTCCCTGAACACCCGCTGTAGATATGGCCTCCCGCACAATCTCCTCCTCCTCCTCCCTGAACACCCGCTGTAGATATGGTCTCCCGCACAGTCTCCTCCTCCTCCTCCCTGAACACCCGCTGTAGATATGGCCTCCCACACAGTCTCCTCCTCCTCCTCCTCCTTGAACACCCGCTGTAGATATGGCCTCCCGCACAGTCTCCTCCTCCTCCTCCCTGAACACCCGCTGTAGATATGGTCTCCCGCACAGTCTCCTCCTCCTCCTCCCTGAACACCCGCTGTAGATATGGCCTCCCGCACAGTCTCCTCCTCCTCCTCCCTGAACACCCGCTGTAGATATGGCCTCCCGCACAGTCTCCTCCTCCTCCTCCCTGAACACCCGCTGTAGATATGGCCTCCCGCACAGTCTCCTCCTCCTCCTCCCTGAACACCCGCTGTAGATATGGCCTCCCGCACAGTCTCCTCCTCCTCCTCCCTGAACACCCGCTGTAGATATGGCCTCCCGCACAGTCTCCTCCTCCTCCTCCTTGAACACCCGCTGTAGATATGGCCTCCCGCACAGTCTCCTCCTCCTCCTCCTTGAACACCCGCTGTAGATATGGTCTCCCGCACAGTCTCCTCCTCCTCCTCCCTGAACACCCGCTGTAGATATGGCCTCCCGCACAGTCTCCTCCTCCTCCTCCTTGAACACCCGCTGTAGATATGGTCTCCCGCACAGTCTCCTCCTCCTCCTCCCTGAACACCCGCTGTAAATATGGTCTCCCGCACAGTCTCCTCCTCCTCCTCCCTGAACACCCGCTGTAGATATGGCCTCCCGCACAGTCTCCTCCTCCTCCTCCCTGAACACCCGCTGTAAATATGGTCTCCCGCACAGTCTCCTCCTCCTCCTCCTTGAACACCCGCTGTAGATATGGCCTCCCGCACAGTCTCCTCCTCCTCCTCCTCCCTGAACACCCGCTGTAGGTATGGCCTCCCGCACAGTCTCCTCCTCCTCCTCCCTGAACACCCGCTGTAGATATGGCCTCCCGCACAGTCTCTTCCTCCTCCTCCCTGAACACCCGCTGTAGATATGGTCTCCCGCACAGTCTCCTCCTCCTCCTCCTCCCTGAACACCCGCTGCAGATATGGTCTCCCGCACAGTCTCCTCCTCCTCCTCCCTGAACACCCGCTGTAGATATGTACTCCCGCACAGTCTCCTCCTCCTCCTCCTTGAACACCCGCTGTAGATATGGCCTCCCGCACAGTCTCCTCCTCCTCCCTGAACACCCGCTGTAGATATGGCCTCCCGCACAGTCTCCTCCTCCTCCTCCCTGAACACCCGCTGTAGATATGGCCTCCCTCACGGTCTTCGTCCTCCTCCTTGAACACCCGCTGTAGATATGGTCTCCCACACAGTCACCTCCTCCTCCTCCCTGAACACCCGCTGTAGATATGGCCTCCCGCACAGTCTCTTCCTCCTCCTCCCTGAACACCCGCTGTAGATATGGTCTCCCGCACAGTCTCCTCCTCCTCCTCCCTGAACACCCGCTGTAGATATGGCCTCCCGCACAGTCTCCTCCTCCTCCCTGAACACCCGCTGTAGATATGGCCTCCCGCACAGTCTCCTCCTCCTCCTCCTCCCTGAACACCCGCTGTAGATATGGCCTCCCTCACGGTCTTCGTCCTCCTCCTTGAACACCCGCTGTAGATATGGCCTCCCGCAAAGTCTCTTCCTCCTCCTCCTCCTTGAACACCCGCTGTAGATATGGCCTCCCGCACAGTCTCCTCCTCCTCCTCCCTGAACACCCGCTGTAGATATGGCCTCCTGCACAGTCTCTTCCTCCTCCTCCCTGAACACCCGCTGTAGATATGGCCTCCCGCACAGTCTCCTCCTCCTCCTCCCTGAACACCCGCTGTAGATATGGTCTCCCGCACAGTCTCCTCCTCCTCCTCCTTGAACACCCGCTGTAGATATGGCCTCCCGCACAGTCTCCTCCTCCTCCCTGAACACCCGCTGTAGATATGGTCTCCCGCACAGTCTCCTCCTCCTCCTCCTTGAACACCCGCTGTAGATATGGTCTCCCACACAGTCTCTTCCTCCTCCTCCCTGAACACCCGCTGTAGATATGACCTCCCGCACAGTCTCCTCCTCCTCCTCCCTGAACACCCGCTGTAGATATGGCCTCCCTCACGGTCTTCGTCCTCCTCCTTGAACACCCGCTGTAGATATGGCCTCCCGCACAGTCTCTTCCTCCTCCTCCCTGAACACCCGCTGTAGATATGGCCTCCCGCACAGTCTCTCCCTCCTCCTCCCGGAACACCCGCTGGAGATATGGTCTCCCGCACAGTCTCCTCCTCCTCCTCCCTGAACACCCGCTGTAGATATGGTCTCCCGCACAGTCTCCTCCTCCTCCTCCTCCTTGAACACCCGCTGTAGATATGGTCCCCCGCACAGTCTCCTCCTCCTCCTCCTCCTTGAACACCCGCTGTAGATATGGCCTCCCGCACAGTCTCCTCCTCCTCCTTGAACACCCGCTGTAGATATGGTCCCCCGCACAGTCTCCTCCTCCTCCTCCTTGAACACCCGCTGTAGATATGGTCTCCCGCACAGTCTCCTCCTCCTCCTCCTTGAACACCCGCTGTAGATATGGTCTCCCGCACAGTCTCCTCCTCCTCCCTGAACACCCGCTGTAGATATGGCCTCCCGCACAGTCTCCTCCTCCTCCTCCTCCTTGAACACCCGCTGTAGATATGGTCTCCCGCACAGTCTCCTCCTCCTCCTCCTTGAACACCCGCTGTAGATATGGTCTCCCGCACAGTCTCCTCCTCCTCCTCCGTGAACACCCGCTGTAGATATGGCCTCCCGCACAGTCTCCTCCTCCTCCTCCCTGAACACCCGCTGTAGATATGGTCTCCCGCACAGTCTCCTCCTCCTCCTCCCTGAACACCCGCTGTAGATATGGTCTCCCGCACAGTCTCTTCCTCCTCCTCCCTGAACACCCGCTGTAGATATGGCCTCCCGCACAGTCTCCTCCTCCTCCTCCCTGAACACCCGCTGTAGATATGGCCTCCCTCACAGTCTCCTCCTCCTCCTCCCTGAACACCCGCTGTAGATATGGTCTCCCGCACAGTCTCTTCCTCCTCCTCCTTGAACACCCGCTGTAGATATGGTCTCCCGCACAGTCTCCTCCTCCTCCTCCCTGAACACCCGCTGTAGATATGTTCTCCCGCACAGTCTCCTCCTCCTCCTCCTTGAACACCCGCTGTAGATATGGTCTCCCGCACAGTCTCCTCCTCCTCCTCCCTGAACACTCGCTGTAGATATGGTGCCCCGCACAGTCTCCTCCTCCTCCTCCTTGAACACCCGCTGTAGATATGGCCTCCCGCACAGTCTCCTCCTCCTCCTCCCTGAACACCCGCTGTAGATATGGTCTCCCGCACAGTCTCTTCCTCCTCCTCCCTGAACACCCGCTGTAGATATGGCCTCCCGCACAGTCTCCTCCTCCTCCTCCCTGAACACCCGCTGTAGATATGGCCTCCCGCACAGTCTCCTCCTCCTCCTCCTTGAACACCCGCTGTAGATATGGTCTCCCGCACAGTCTCCTCCTCCTCCTCCCTGAACACCCGCTGTAGATATGGCCTCCCGCACAGTCTCCTCCTCCTCCTCCCTGAACACTCGCTGTAGATATGGTCTCCCGCACCGTCTCCTCCTGCTCCTCCCTGAACACCCGCTGTAGATATGGCCTCCCGCACAGTCTCCTCCTCCTCCCTGAACACCCGCTGTAGATATCGTCTCCCGCACAGTCTCCTCCTCCTCCTCCCTGAACACCCGCTGTAGATATGGCCTCCCGCACAGTCTCCTCCTCCTCCCTGAACACCCGCTGTAGATATGGTCTCCCGCACAGTCTCCTCCTCCTCCTCCTTGAACACCCGCTGTAGATATGGTCTCCCGCACAGTCTCCTCCTCCTCCTCCTTGAACACCCGCTGTAGATATGGCCTCCCGCACAGTCTCCTCCTCCTCCTCCCTGAACACCCGCTGTAGATATGGTCTCCCACACAGTCTCCTCCTCCTCCTCCTTGAACACCCGCTGTAGATATGGTCTCCCGCACAGTCTCTTCCTCCTCCTCCCTGAACACCCGCTGTAGATATGGTCTCCCGCACAGTCTCTTCCTCCTCCTCCCTGAACACCCGCTGCAGATATGGCCTCCCGCACAGTCTCCTCCTCCTCCTCCCTGAACACCCGCTGTAGATATGGCCTCCCGCACAGTCTCCTCCTCCTCCTCCCTGAACACCCGCTGTAGATATGGTCTCCCGCACAGTCTCCTCTTCCTCCCGCTGTAGATATGGTCTCCCGCACAGTCTCCTCCTCCTCCTCCTTGAACACCCGCTGTAGATATGGCCTCCCGCACAGTCTCCTCCTCCTCCTCCTCCTTGAACACCCGCTGTAGATATGGCCTCCCGCACTGTCTCCTCCTCCTCCTCCTTGAACACCCGCTGTAGATATGGCCTCCCGCACAGTCTCTTCCTCCTCCTCCCTGAACACCCGCTGTAGATATGGTCTCCCGCACAGTCTCCTCCTCCTCCTCCTTGAACACCCGCTGTAGATATGGCCTCCCGCACGGTCTCTTCCTCCTCCTCCCTGAACACCCGCTGTAGATATGGTCTCCCGCACAGTCTCCTCCTCCTCCTCCTTGAACACCCGCTGTAGATATGGTCTCCCGCACAGTCTCCTCCTCCTCCTCCCTGAACACCCGCTGTAGATATGGTCTCCCGCACATTCTCCTCCTCCTCCTCCTTGAACACCCGCTGTAGATATGGTCCCCCGCACAGTCTCCTCCTCCTCCTCCTTGAACACCCGCTGTAGATATGACCTCCCGCACAGTCTCCTCCTCCTCCTCCCTGAACACCCGCTGTAGATATGGTCTCCCGCACAGTCTCCTCCTCCTCCTCCTTGAACACCCGCTGTAGATATGGCCTCCCGCACAGTCTCCTCCTCCTCCTCCTCCTTGAACACCCGCTGTAGATATGGCCTCCCGCACTGTCTCCTCCTCCTCCTCCTTGAACACCCGCTGTAGATATGGCCTCCCGCACAGTCTCTTCCTCCTCCTCCCTGAACACCCGCTGTAGATATGGTCTCCCGCACAGTCTCCTCCTCCTCCTCCTTGAACACCCGCTGTAGATATGGCCTCCCGCACGGTCTCTTCCTCCTCCTCCCTGAACACCCGCTGTAGATATGGTCTCCCGCACAGTCTCCTCCTCCTCCTCCTTGAACACCCGCTGTAGATATGGTCTCCCGCACAGTCTCCTCCTCCTCCTCCCTGAACACCCGCTGTAGATATGGTCTCCCGCACATTCTCCTCCTCCTCCTCCTTGAACACCCGCTGTAGATATGGTCCCCCGCACAGTCTCCTCCTCCTCCTCCTTGAACACCCGCTGTAGATATGACCTCCCGCACAGTCTCCTCCTCCTCCTCCCTGAACACCCGCTGTAGATATGGTCTCCCGCACAGTCTCCTCCTCCTCCTCCTTGAACACCCGCTGTAGATATGGCCTCCCGCACAGTCTCCTCCTCCTCCTCCCTGAACACCCGCTGTCGATATGGCCTCCCGCACAGTCTCCTCCTCCTCCTCCCTGAACACCCGCTGTAGATATGGCCTCCCGCACAGTCTCTTCCTCCTCCTCCCTGAACACCCGCTGTAGATATGGTCTCCCGCACAGTCTCCTCCTCCTCCTCCCTGAACACCCGCTGTAGATATGGTCTCCCGCACAGTCTCCTCCTCCTCCTCCCTGAACACCCGCTGTAGATATGGCCTCCCGCACAGTCTCCTCCTCCTCCTCCTTGAACACCCGCTGTAGATATGGCCTCCCGCACAGTCTCCTCCTCCTCCTCCCTGAACACCCGCTGTAGATATGGTCTCCCGCACAGTCTCCTCCTCCTCCTCCCTGAACACCCGCTGTAGATATGGCCTCCCGCACAGTCTCCTCCTCCTCCTCCTTGAACACCCGCTGTAGATATGGTCTACCGCACAGTCTCCTCCTCCTCCTCCCTGAACACCCGCTGTCGATATGGTCTCCCGCACAGTCTCTTCCTCCTCCTCCCTGAACACCCGCTGTAGATATGGCCTCCCGCACAATCTCCTCCTCCTCCTCCCTGAACACCCGCTGTAGATATGGTCTCCCGCACAGTCTCCTCCTCCTCCTCCCTGAACACCCGCTGTAGATATGGCCTCCCACACAGTCTCCTCCTCCTCCTCCTCCTTGAACACCCGCTGTAGATATGGCCTCCCGCACAGTCTCCTCCTCCTCCTCCCTGAACACCCGCTGTAGATATGGTCTCCCGCACAGTCTCCTCCTCCTCCTCCCTGAACACCCGCTGTAGATATGGCCTCCCGCACAGTCTCCTCCTCCTCCTCCCTGAACACCCGCTGTAGATATGGCCTCCCGCACAGTCTCCTCCTCCTCCTCCCTGAACACCCGCTGTAGATATGGCCTCCCGCACAGTCTCCTCCTCCTCCTCCCTGAACACCCGCTGTAGATATGGCCTCCCGCACAGTCTCCTCCTCCTCCTCCCTGAACACCCGCTGTAGATATGGCCTCCCGCACAGTCTCCTCCTCCTCCTCCTTGAACACCCGCTGTAGATATGGCCTCCCGCACAGTCTCCTCCTCCTCCTCCTTGAACACCCGCTGTAGATATGGTCTCCCGCACAGTCTCCTCCTCCTCCTCCCTGAACACCCGCTGTAGATATGGCCTCCCGCACAGTCTCCTCCTCCTCCTCCTTGAACACCCGCTGTAGATATGGTCTCCCGCACAGTCTCCTCCTCCTCCTCCCTGAACACCCGCTGTAAATATGGTCTCCCGCACAGTCTCCTCCTCCTCCTCCCTGAACACCCGCTGTAGATATGGCCTCCCGCACAGTCTCCTCCTCCTCCTCCCTGAACACCCGCTGTAAATATGGTCTCCCGCACAGTCTCCTCCTCCTCCTCCTTGAACACCCGCTGTAGATATGGCCTCCCGCACAGTCTCCTCCTCCTCCTCCTCCCTGAACACCCGCTGTAGGTATGGCCTCCCGCACAGTCTCCTCCTCCTCCTCCCTGAACACCCGCTGTAGATATGGCCTCCCGCACAGTCTCTTCCTCCTCCTCCCTGAACACCCGCTGTAGATATGGTCTCCCGCACAGTCTCCTCCTCCTCCTCCTCCCTGAACACCCGCTGCAGATATGGTCTCCCGCACAGTCTCCTCCTCCTCCTCCCTGAACACCCGCTGTAGATATGTACTCCCGCACAGTCTCCTCCTCCTCCTCCTTGAACACCCGCTGTAGATATGGCCTCCCGCACAGTCTCCTCCTCCTCCCTGAACACCCGCTGTAGATATGGCCTCCCGCACAGTCTCCTCCTCCTCCTCCCTGAACACCCGCTGTAGATATGGCCTCCCTCACGGTCTTCGTCCTCCTCCTTGAACACCCGCTGTAGATATGGTCTCCCACACAGTCACCTCCTCCTCCTCCCTGAACACCCGCTGTAGATATGGCCTCCCGCACAGTCTCTTCCTCCTCCTCCCTGAACACCCGCTGTAGATATGGTCTCCCGCACAGTCTCCTCCTCCTCCTCCCTGAACACCCGCTGTAGATATGGCCTCCCGCACAGTCTCCTCCTCCTCCCTGAACACCCGCTGTAGATATGGCCTCCCGCACAGTCTCCTCCTCCTCCTCCTCCCTGAACACCCGCTGTAGATATGGCCTCCCTCACGGTCTTCGTCCTCCTCCTTGAACACCCGCTGTAGATATGGCCTCCCGCAAAGTCTCTTCCTCCTCCTCCTCCTTGAACACCCGCTGTAGATATGGCCTCCCGCACAGTCTCCTCCTCCTCCTCCCTGAACACCCGCTGTAGATATGGCCTCCTGCACAGTCTCTTCCTCCTCCTCCCTGAACACCCGCTGTAGATATGGCCTCCCGCACAGTCTCCTCCTCCTCCTCCCTGAACACCCGCTGTAGATATGGTCTCCCGCACAGTCTCCTCCTCCTCCTCCTTGAACACCCGCTGTAGATATGGCCTCCCGCACAGTCTCCTCCTCCTCCCTGAACACCCGCTGTAGATATGGTCTCCCGCACAGTCTCCTCCTCCTCCTCCTTGAACACCCGCTGTAGATATGGTCTCCCACACAGTCTCTTCCTCCTCCTCCCTGAACACCCGCTGTAGATATGACCTCCCGCACAGTCTCCTCCTCCTCCTCCCTGAACACCCGCTGTAGATATGGCCTCCCTCACGGTCTTCGTCCTCCTCCTTGAACACCCGCTGTAGATATGGCCTCCCGCACAGTCTCTTCCTCCTCCTCCCTGAACACCCGCTGTAGATATGGCCTCCCGCACAGTCTCCTCCTCCTCCTCCCTGAACACCCGCTGTAGATATGGTCTCCCGCACAGTCTCCTCCTCCTGCTCCTTGAACACCCGCTGTAGATATGGTCTCCCGCACAGTCTCCTCCTCCTCCTCCCTGAACACCCGCTGTAGATATGGTCTCCCGCACAGTCTCCTCCTCCTCCTCCTTGAACACCCGCTGTAGATATGGCCTCCCGCACAGTCTCTTCCTCCTCCTCCCCGAACACCCGCTGTAGATATGGTCTCCCGCACAGTCTCCTCCTCCTCCTCCCTGAACACCCGCTGTAGATATGGTCTCCCGCACAGTCTCCTCCTCCTCCTCCCTGAACACCCGCTGTAGATATGGCCTCCCGCACAGTCTCCTCCTCCTCCTCCCTGAACACCCGCTGTAGATATGGCCTCCCGCACAGTCTCCTCCTCCTCCTCCCTGAACACCCGCTGTAGATATGGCCTCCCGCACAGTCTCCTCCTCCTCCTCCCTGAACACCCGCTGTAGATATGGGCTCCCGCACAGTCTCCTCCTCCTCCTCCCTGAACACCCGCTGTAGATATGGCCTCCCGCACAGTCTCCTCCTCCTCCTCCCTGAACACCCGCTGTAGATATGGCCTCCCGCACAGTCTCCTCCTCCTCCTCCTTGAACACCCGCTGTAGATATGGCCTCCCGCACAGTCTCCTCCTCCTCCTCCTTGAACACCCGCTGTAGATATGGTCTCCCGCACAGTCTCCTCCTCCTCCTCCCTGAACACCCGCTGTAGATATGGCCTCCCGCACAGTCTCCTCCTCCTCCTCCTTGAACACCCGCTGTAGATATGGTCTCCCGCACAGTCTCCTCCTCCTCCTCCCTGAACACCCGCTGTAAATATGGTCTCCCGCACAGTCTCCTCCTCCTCCTCCCTGAACACCCGCTGTAGATATGGCCTCCCGCACAGTCTCCTCCTCCTCCTCCCTGAACACCCGCTGTAAATATGGTCTCCCGCACTGTCTCCTCCTCCTCCTCCTTGAACACCCGCTGTAGATATGGCCTCCCGCACAGTCTCCTCCTCCTCCTCCTCCCTGAACACCCGCTGTAGATATGGCCTCCCGCACAGTCTCCTCCTCCTCCTCCCTGAACACCCGCTGTAGATATGGCCTCCCGCACAGTCTCTTCCTCCTCCTCCCTGAACACCCGCTGTAGATATGGTCTCCCGCACAGTCTCCTCCTCCTCCTCCTCCCTGAACACCCGCTGCAGATATGGTCTCCCGCACAGTCTCCTCCTCCTCCTCCCTGAACACCCGCTGTAGATATGTTCTCCCGCACAGTCTCCTCCTCCTCCTCCTTGAACACCCACTGTAGATATGGCCTCCCACACAGTCTCCTCCTCCTCCCTGAACACCCGCTGTAGATATGGCCTCCCGCACAGTCTCCTCCTCCTCCTCCCTGAACACCCGCTGTAGATATGGCCTCCCTCACGGTCTTCGTCCTCCTCCTTGAACACCCGCTGTAGATATGGTCTCCCACACAGTCACCTCCTCCTCCTCCCTGAACACCCGCTGTAGATATGGCCTCCCGCACAGTCTCTTCCTCCTCCTCCCTGAACACCCGCTGTAGATATGGTCTCCCGCACAGTCTCCTCCTCCTCCTCCTTGAACACCCGCTGTAGATATGGCCTCCCGCACAGTCTCTTCCTCCTCCTCCCTGAACACCCGCTGTAGATATGGTCTCCCGCACAGTCTCCTCCTCCTCCTCCCTGAACACCCGCTGTAGATATGGCCTCCCGCACAGTCTCCTCCTCCTCCCTGAACACCCGCTGTAGATATGGCCTCCCGCACAGTCTCCTCCTCCTCCTCCTCCCTGAACACCCGCTGTAGATATGGCCTCCCTCACGGTCTTCGTCCTCCTCCTTGAACACCCGCTGTAGATATGGTCTCCCGCAAAGTCTCTTCCTCCTCCTCCTCCTTGAACACCCGCTGTAGATATGGCCTCCCGCACAGTCTCCTCCTCCTCCTCCCTGAACACCCGCTGTAGATATGGCCTCCCGCACAGTCTCTTCCTCCTCCTCCCTGAACACCCGCTGTAGATATGGCCTCCCGCACAGTCTCTTCCTCCTCCTCCCTGAACACCCGCTGTAGATATGGTCTCCCGCACAGTCTCCTCCTCCTCCTCCTTGAACACCCGCTGTAGATATGGCCTCCCGCACAGTCTCTTCCTCCTCCTCCCCGAACACCCGCTGTAGATATGGTCTCCCGCACAGTCTCCTCCTCCTCCTCCCTGAACACCCGCTGTAGATATGGTCTCCCGCACAGTCTCCTCCTCCTCCTCCCTGAACACCCGCTGTAGATATGGCCTCCCGCACAGTCTCCTCCTCCTCCTCCCTGAACACCCGCTGTAGATATGGCCTCCCGCACAGTCTCCTCCTCCTCCTCCCTGAACACCCGCTGTAGATATGGCCTCCCGCACAGTCTCCTCCTCCTCCTCCCTGAACACCCGCTGTAGATATGGGCTCCCGCACAGTCTCCTCCTCCTCCTCCCTGAACACCCGCTGCAGATATGGCCTCCCGCACAGTCTCCTCCTCCTCCTCCCTGAACACCCGCTGTAGATATGGCCTCCCGCACAGTCTCCTCCTCCTCCTCCTTGAACACCCGCTGTAGATATGGCCTCCCGCACAGTCTCCTCCTCCTCCTCCTTGAACACCCGCTGTAGATATGGTCTCCCGCACAGTCTCCTCCTCCTCCTCCCTGAACACCCGCTGTAGATATGGCCTCCCGCACAGTCTCCTCCTCCTCCTCCTTGAACACCCGCTGTAGATATGGTCTCCCGCACAGTCTCCTCCTCCTCCTCCCTGAACACCCGCTGTAAATATGGTCTCCCGCACAGTCTCCTCCTCCTCCTCCCTGAACACCCGCTGTAGATATGGCCTCCCGCACAGTCTCCTCCTCCTCCTCCCTGAACACCCGCTGTAAATATGGTCTCCCGCACAGTCTCCTCCTCCTCCTCCTTGAACACCCGCTGTAGATATGGCCTCCCGCACAGTCTCCTCCTCCTCCTCCTCCCTGAACACCCGCTGTAGATATGGCCTCCCGCACAGTCTCCTCCTCCTCCTCCCTGAACACCCGCTGTAGATATGGCCTCCCGCACAGTCTCTTCCTCCTCCTCCCTGAACACCCGCTGTAGATATGGTCTCCCGCACAGTCTCCTCCTCCTCCTCCTCCCTGAACACCCGCTGCAGATATGGTCTCCCGCACAGTCTCCTCCTCCTCCTCCCTGAACACCCGCTGTAGATATGTTCTCCCGCACAGTCTCCTCCTCCTCCTCCTTGAACACCCACTGTAGATATGGCCTCCCACACAGTCTCCTCCTCCTCCCTGAACACCCGCTGTAGATATGGCCTCCCGCACAGTCTCCTCCTCCTCCTCCCTGAACACCCGCTGTAGATATGGCCTCCCTCACGGTCTTCGTCCTCCTCCTTGAACACCCGCTGTAGATATGGTCTCCCACACAGTCACCTCCTCCTCCTCCCTGAACACCCGCTGTAGATATGGCCTCCCGCACAGTCTCTTCCTCCTCCTCCCTGAACACCCGCTGTAGATATGGTCTCCCGCACAGTCTCCTCCTCCTCCTCCTTGAACACCCGCTGTAGATATGGCCTCCCGCACAGTCTCTTCCTCCTCCTCCCTGAACACCCGCTGTAGATATGGTCTCCCGCACAGTCTCCTCCTCCTCCTCCCTGAACACCCGCTGTAGATATGGCCTCCCGCACAGTCTCCTCCTCCTGCCTGAACACCCGCTGTAGATATGGCCTCCCGCACAGTCTCCTCCTCCTCCTCCTCCCTGAACACCCGCTGTAGATATGGCCTCCCTCACGGTCTTCGTCCTCCTCCTTGAACACCCGCTGTAGATATGGTCTCCCGCAAAGTCTCTTCCTCCTCCTCCTCCTTGAACACCCGCTGTAGATATGGCCTCCCGCACAGTCTCCTCCTCCTCCTCCCTGAACACCCGCTGTAGATATGGCCTCCCGCACAGTCTCTTCCTCCTCCTCCCTGAACACCCGCTGTAGATATGGCCTCCCGCACAGTCTCCTCCTCCTCCTCCCTGAACACCCGCTGCAGATATGGTCTCCCGCACAGTCTCCTCCTCCTCCTCCTTGAACACCCGCTGTAGATATGGCCTCCCGCACAGTCTCCTCCTCCTCCCTGAACACCCGCTGTAGATATGGTCTCCCGCACAGTCTCCTCCTCCTCCTCCTTGAACACCCGCTGTAGATATGGTCTCCCGCACAGTCTCTTCCTCCTCCTCCCTGAACACCCGCTGTAGATATGACCTCCCGCACAGTCTCCTCCTCCTCCTCCCTGAACACCCGCTGTAGATATGGCCTCCCTCACGGTCTTCGTCCTCCTCCTTGAACACCCCGCTGTAGATATGGCCTCCCGCACAGTCTCTTCCTCCTCCTCCCTGAACACCCGCTGTAGATATGGCCTCCCGCACAGTCTCCTCCTCCTCCTCCCTGAACACCCGCTGTAGATATGGTCTCCCGCACAGTCTCCTCCTCCTGCTCCTTGAACACCCGCTGTAGATATGGTCTCCCGCACAGTCTCCTCCTCCTCCTCCCTGAACACCCGCTGTAGATATGGTCTCCCGCACAGTCTCCTCCTCCTCCTCCTTGAACACCCGCTGTAGATATGGCCTCCCGCACAGTCTCTTCCTCCTCCTCCCCGAACACCCGCTGTAGATATGGTCTCCCGCACAGTCTCCTCCTCCTCCTCCCTGAACACCCGCTGTAGATATGGTCTCCCGCACAGTCTCCTCCTCCTCCTCCCTGAACACCCGCTGTAGATATGGCCTCCCGCACAGTCTCCTCCTCCTCCTCCTTGAACACCCGCTGTAGATATGATCTCCCGCACAGTCTCTTCCTCCTCCTCCCTGAACAACCGCTGTAGATATGGTCTCCCGCACAGTCTCTTCCTCCTCCTCCTTGAACACCCGCTGTAGATATGGCCTCCAACACAGTCTCCTCCTCCTCCTCCCTGAACACCCGCTGTAGATATGGTCTCCCGCACAGTCTCCTCCTCCTCCTCCTTGAACACCCGCTGTAGATATGGTCTCCCGCACAGTCTCCTCCTCCTCCTCCCTGAACACCCGCTGTAGATATGGTCTCCCGCACAGTCTCCTCCTCCTCCTCCCTGAACACCCGCTGTAGATATGGCCTCCCTCACGGTCTTCGTCCTCCTCCTCCCTGAACACCCGCTGTAGATATGGCCTCCCGCACAGTCTCCTCCTCCTCCTCCTTGAACACCCGCTGTAGATATGGCCTCCCGCACAGTCTCCTCCTCCTCCTCGCTGAACACCCGCTGTAGATATGGCCTCCCGCACAGTCTCCTCCTCCTCCTTCCTGAACACTCGCTGTAGATATGGCCTCCCGCACAGTCTCCTCCTCCTCCTCCCTGAACACCCCGCTGTAGATATGGCCTCCCGCACAGTCTCCTCCTCCTCCTCCTCCCTGAACACCCGCTGTAGATATGGTCCTCCCGCACGGTCTCCTCCTCCTCCCTGAACACCCGCTGTAGATATGGTCTCCCGCACGGTCTCTTCCTCCTCCTCCTTGAACACCCGCTGTAGATATGGCCTCCCGCACAGTCTCCTCCTCCTCCTCCCTGAACACCCGCTGTAGATATGGTCTCCCGCACAGTCTCCTCCTCCTCCCTGAACACCCGCTGTAGATATGGTCTCCCGCACAGTCTCCTCCTCCTCCTCCCTGAACACCCGCTGTAGATATGGCCTCCCGCACAGTCTCTTCCTCCTCCTCCCTGAACACCCGCTGTAGATATGGTCTCCCGCACAGTCTCCTCCTCCTCCTCCCTGAACACCCGCTGTAGATATGGCCTCCCGCACAGTCTCCTCCTCCTCCTCCCTGAACACCCGCTGTAGATATGGCCTCCCGCACAGTCTCCTCCTCCTCCTCCCTGAACACCCGCTGTAGATATGGCCTCCCTCACAGTCTCCTCCTCCTGCTCCTTGAACACCCGCTGTAGATATGGTCTCCCGCACAGTCTCCTCCTCCTCCTCCCTGAACACCCGCTGTAGATATGGTCTCCCGCACAGTCTCCTCCTCCTCCTCCTGAACACCCGCTGTAGATATGGCCTCCCGCACAGTCTCTTCCTCCTCCTCCCCGAACACCCGCTGTAGATATGGTCTCCCGCACAGTCTCCTCCTCCTCCTCCCTGAACACCCGCTGTAGATATGGTCTCCCGCACAGTCTCCTCCTCCTCCTCCCTGAACACCCGCTGTAGATATGGTCTCCCGCACAGTCTCCTCCTCCTCCTCCTTGAACACCCGCTGTAGATATGGTCTCCCGCACAGTCTCTTCCTCCTCCTCCCTGAACACCCGCTGTAGATATGGTCTCCCGCACAGTCTCTTCCTCCTCCTCCTTGAACACCCGCTGTAGATATGGCCTCCAACACAGTCTCCTCCTCCTCCTCCCTGAACACCCGCTGTAGATATGGTCTCCCGCACAGTCTCCTCCTCCTCCTCCTTGAACACCCGCTGTAGATATGGTCTCCCGCACAGTCTCCTCCTCCTCCTCCCTGAACACCCGCTGTAGATATGGTCTCCCGCACAGTCTCCTCCTCCTCCTCCCTGAACACCCGCTGTAGATATGGCCTCCCTCACGGTCTTCGTCCTCCTCCTCCCTGAACACCCGCTGTAGATATGGCCTCCCGCACAGTCTCCTCCTCCTCCTCCTTGAACACCCGCTGTAGATATGGCCTCCCGCACAGTCTCCTCCTCCTCCTCGCTGAACACCCGCTGTAGATATGGCCTCCCGCACAGTCTCCTCCTCCTCCTCCCTGAACACTCGCTGTAGATATGGCCTCCCGCACAGTCTCCTCCTCCTCCTCCCTGAACACCCGCTGTAGATATGGCCTCCCGCACAGTCTCCTCCTCCTCCTCCTCCCTGAACACCCGCTGTAGATATGGTCTCCCGCACAGTCCCTCCTCCTCCCTCAACACCCGCTGTAGATATGGTCTCCCGCACGGTCTCTTCCTCCTCCTCCTTGAACACACCGCTGTAGATATGGCCTCCCGCACAGTCTCCTCCTCCTCCTCCCTGAACACCCGCTGTAGATATGGTCTCCCGCACAGTCTCCTCCTCCTCCCTGAACACCCGCTGTAGATATGGTCTCCCGCACAGTCTCCTCCTCCTCCTCCCTGAACACCCGCTGTAGATATGGCCTCCCGCACAGTCTCTTCCTCCTCCTCCCTGAACACCCGCTGTAGATATGGTCTCCCGCACAGTCTCCTCCTCCTCCTCCCTGAACACCCGCTGTAGATATGGCCTCCCGCACAGTCTCCTCCTCCTCCTCCCTGAACACCCGCTGTAGATATGGCCTCCCGCACAGTCCTCCTCCTCCCTCCCTGAACATCCGCTGTAGATATGGCCTCCCTCACAGTCTCCTCCTCCTCCTCCCTGAACACCCGCTGTAGATATGGTCTCCCGCACAGTCTCCTCCTCCTCCCTGAACACCCGCTGTAGATATGGCCTCCCGCACAGTCTCCTCCTCCTCCTCCCTGAACACCCGCTGTAGATATGGCCTCCCGCACAGTCTCCTCCTCCTCCTCCCTGAATACCCGCTGTAGATATGGCCTCCCGCACAGTCTCCTCCTCCTCCTCCCTGAACACCCCGCTGTAGATATGGCCTCCCTCACAGTCTCCTCCTCCTCCTCCCTGAACACCCGCTGTAGATATGGCCTCCCGCACAGTCTCCTCCTCCTCCTCCTCCCTGAACACCCGCTGTAGATATGGTCCTCCCGCACAGTCTCCTCCTCCTCCTTGAACACCCGCTGTAGATATGGCCTCCCGCACAGTCTCCTCCTCCTCCTCCCTGAACACCCGCTGTAGATATGGCCTCCCGCACAGTCTCCTCCTCCTCCTCCCTGAACACCCGCTGTAGATATGGCCTCCCGCACAGTCTCCTCCTCCTCCTCCTTGAACACCCGCTGTAGATATGGCCTCCCGCACAGTCTCCTCCTCCTCCTCCCTGAACACCCGCTGTAGATATGGCCTCCCGCACAGTCTCCTCCTCCTCCTTGAACACCCGCTGTAGATATGGCCTCCCGCACAGTCTCCTCCTCCTCCTCCCTGAACACTCGCTGTAGATATGGCCTCCCGCACACTCTCCTCCTCCTCCTCCCTGAACACCCGCTGTAGATATGGCCTCCCGCACAGTCTCCTCCTCCTCCTCCCTGAACACCCGCTGTAGATATGGCCTCCCGCACAGTCTCCTCCTCCTCCTCCCTGAACACCCGCTGTAGATATGGTCTCCCGCACAGTCTCCTCCTCCTCCTCCCTGAACACTCGCTGTAGATATGGCCTCCCGCACAGTCTCCTCCTCCTCCTCCCTGAACACCCGCTGTAGATATGGTCTCCTGCACAGTCTCCTCCTCCTCCTCCCTGAACACCCGCTGTAGATATGGTCTCCCGCACAGTCTCCTCCTCCTCCTCCCTGAACACCCGCTGTAGATATGGCCTCCCGCACAGTCTCCTCCTCCTCCTCCCTGAACACCCGCTGTAGATATGGCCTCCCGCACAGTCTCCTTCTCCTCCTCCCTGAACACTCGCTGTAGATATGGTCTCCCGCACAGTCTCCTCCTCCTCCTCCTTGAACACCCGCTGTAGATATGGTCTCCCGCACAGTCTCCTCCTCCTCCTCCCTGAACACCCGCTGTAGATATGGCCTCCCGCACAGTCTCCTCCTCCTCCCTGAACACCCGCTGTAGATATGGCCTCCCGCACAGTCTCCTCCACCTCCTCCCTGAACACCCGCTGTAGATATGGCCTCCCGCACAGTCTCCTCCTCCTCCCTGAACACCCGCTGTAGATATGGTCTCCCGCACAGTCTCCTCCTCCTCCTCCATGAACACCCGCTGTAGATATGGCCTCCCGCACAGTCTCCTCCTCCTCCTCCTTGAACACCCGCTGTAGATATGGCCTCCCGCACAGTCCTCCTCCTCCTCCTCCTTGAACACCCGCTGTAGATATGGCCTCCCGCACAGTCTCCTCCTCCTCCTCCTCCTTGAACACCCGCTGTAGATATGGTCTCCCGCACAGTCTCCTCCTCCTCCTCCTTGAACACCCGCTGTAGATATGGCCTCCCGCACAGTCTCCTCCTCCTCCTCCTCCTTGAACACCCGCTGTAGATATGGTCTCCCGCACAGTCTCCTCCTCCTCCTCCCTGAACACCCGCTGTAGATATGGCCACCCGCACAGTCTCTTCCTCCTCCTCCCTGAACACCCGCTGTAGATATGGCCTCCCGCACAGTCTCCTCCTCCTCCTCCTTGAACACCCGCTGTAGATATGGCCTCCCGCACAGTCTCCTCCTCCTCCTCCCTGAACACCCGCTGTAGATATGGTCCTCCCGCACTGTCTCCTTCGTCCTCCTCCCTGAACACCCGCTGTAGATATGGCCTCCGCACAGTCTCCTCCTCCTCCTCCTTGAACACCCGCTGTAGATATGGCCTCCCGCGCAGTCTCCTCCTCCTCCTCCCTGAATACCCCGCTGTAGATATGGTCTCCCGCACAGTCTCCTCCTCCTCCTCCCTGAACACCCCGCTGTAGATATGGCCTCCCGCACAGTCTCCTCCTCCTCCCTGAACACCCGCTGTAGATATGGCCTCCCGCACAGTCTCCTCCTCCTCCTCCCTGAACAC
The DNA here is from genome assembly GCF_052327205.1 of Somniosus microcephalus. NCBI lineage: Eukaryota > Metazoa > Chordata > Chondrichthyes > Squaliformes > Somniosidae > Somniosus > Somniosus microcephalus. The sequence goes on along the minus strand of NC_141017.1, from coordinate 3,776,012 downwards.
CCGCTGTAGATATGGTCTCCCGCACAGTCTCCTCCTCCTCCTCCTTGAACACTCGCTGTAGATATGGCCTCCCGCACAGTCTCCTCCTCCTCCTCCTTGAACACCCGCTGTAGATATGGCCTCCCGCACAGTCTCCTCCTCCTCCTCCTTGAACACCCGCTGTAGATATGGTCTCCCGCACAGTCTCTCCCTCCTCCTCCCTGAACACCCCGCTGTAGATATGGTCTCCCGCACAGTCTCCTCCTCCTCCTCCCTGAACACCCGCTGTAGATATGGTCTCCCGCACAGCCTCCTCCTCCTCCTCCCTGAACACCCGCTGTAGATATGGTCTCCCGCACAGTCTCCTCCTCCTCCTCCTTGAACACCCGCTGTAGATATGGCCTCCCGCACAGTCTCTCCCTCCTCCTCCCTGAACACCCGCTGAAGATATGGTCTCCCGCACAGTCTCCTCCTCCTCCTCCCTGAACACCCGCTGTAGATATGGTCTCCCGCACAGTCTCTCCCTCCTCCTCCCTGAACACCCGCTGTAGATATGGTCTCCCGCACAGTCTCCTCCTCCTCCTCCTCCTTGAACACCCGCTGTAGATATGGCCTCCCGCACAGTCTCCTCCTCCTCCTCCTCCTTGAACACCCGCTGTAGATATGGTCTCCCGCACAGTCTCCTCCTCCTCCTCCTTGAACACCCGCTGTAGATATGGTCTCCCGCACAGTCTCCTCCTCCTCCTCCTTTAACACCCGCTGTAGATATGGTCTCCCGCACAGTCTCCTCCTCCTCCCTGAACACCCGCTGTAGATATGGCCTCCCGCACAGTCTCCTCCTCCTCCTCCTCCTTGAACACCCGCTGTAGATATGGTCTCCCGCACAGTCTCCTCCTCCTCCTCCTTGAACACCCGCTGTAGATATGGTCTCCCGCACAGTCTCCTCCTCCTCCTCCTCCTTGAACACCCGCTGTAGATATGGTCTCCCGCACAGTCTCCTCCTCCTCCTCCTGAACACACCGCTGCAGATATGGCCTCCCGCACAGTCTCCTCCTCCTCCTCCCTGAACACCCGCTGTAGATATGGTCTCCCGCACAGTCCTCCTCCTCCTCTCCCGCTGTAGATATGGTCTCCCGCACAGTCTCCCCCTCCTCCCTCCTCCCTTGAACACCCGCTGTAGATATGGCCTCCCGCACAGTCTCCTCCTCCTCCTCCTTGAACACCCGCTGTAGATATGGCCTCCCGCACAGTCTCTTCCTCCTCCTCCCTGAACACCCGCTGTAGATATGGTCCTCCCGCACAGTCTCCTCCTCCTCCTCCTTGAACACCCGCTGTAGATATGGCCTCCCGCACGGTCTCTTCCTCCTCCTCCCTGAACACCCGCTGTAGATATGGTCTCCCGCACAGTCTCCTCCTCCTCCTCCTTGAACACCCGCTGTAGATATGGTCTCCCGCACAGTCTCCTCCTCCTCCTCCCTGAACACCCGCTGTAGATATGGT